>NC_048224.1:63850373-63882671 GCF_002007445.2 Ailuropoda melanoleuca
AAACTTTTGGTATCAGTTGAGACCTGATATGTGACCCAGGATGTGGTCTATTCTGGAGAAATTTCCATGTGCATTTGAGAAGAATCAGTATTCTGTTATTTTAGGGTGGAATGTTCTGTATATAACTATGAAGTCCATCTGGTCCAGTGTGTCATTCAAAGGTCTTGTTTCTGCTTAGATGGTCTGTCTATTGCAGAGCATAGAGTGTTGAGGTCTCCTACTATTAAATTATTATCATCAATATGTTTCTTTATTTTGGTTAACAGTTGGCTTATGTAATTGGCTATTCCCATTTTGGGAGATATTTATAATTGTTAGATCTTCTTGTTGGCTAGACCATTTAAGAATGATGTAGTGTCCTTCTGTATCTCTTACTACAGTCTTTAGCTTAAAATCTAATTTGTCTGATATGAAAATTGCTACCCCAGGTTTCTTTTGATGTCTGTTGCATGAATAATGGTTGACCAACCCTAACTTTCAGTCTGGATGTATCTTTGGGTTCAAAATGAGTCTCTTGTAGACATCAGATGGATGGGTCATGTCTTTTTATACAATCTCCAACCCTGTGCCATTTCATGAGAGCATTTAGGCTGCTCACATTGAGAGTGATTGTTGAATGATATGATTTTAGTACCATCATGTTGCCTGTGAAGTCCTTATTTCTATAGATTGTCTCTGTACATTTCTGGTCTATATTACTTTTGTGGTCTTTCTCCTTTTATAGAATCCCCCTTAATATTTCTTGCAGGACTGGCTTGGTGGTCACATATTCTTTCAGTTTCTTTTGGTCTTAGAAGTTTTTTGTCTCTCCATCCATTCTGAATCACAGCCTTGCTGGATAAAGTATCTTTGGCTGCGCGTTCTTCTTATTTAGTACCCTGAATATGTCTTGCCAGTCCTTTCTGCCTTGCCAGATCTCTGTGGACAGGTCTCAAGTTACTCTGGTGTTCCTCCATAGATGAGAAATCTCTTCCCCATAGCTGCTTTCAGGATTGCTTCTTTGGTCTCAGATTTGTGAGTTGTACTATTGTATGTTGGGTTGTTGATCTGTTTTCATTGATCTTGGGAGGGGTCCTCTCTGCCTCTTGGACATGAATGCTTGTTTCCTTCCCTAGATTACGGAAATTCACAGCTATGATTTGCTCAAATATACCTTCTAGACCTCTTTTTCTCTCCACCGCCTCATGGATCCCAATAATTCTGACATTGGGCTGTTTTGTGGCATCATTAATCTCTCTCAGTCTGATCTGTTGGGCTTTAAGCTGTTTTTCCTGGGCCTCCTCATTTCCTTCTTTTCTATTATCATATCTTCTAGCTCATGAATTTGTTTTTCTGCTTTGTTTACCCTGGCTGTTAGGGTATCCAGTTTGGACAGTAGCTCATTCATAGCATTTTTAAGTTCAGCCTGATTAGATCTCATTTCTGCCATTAGAGTTTCCATATTGTCTCTAATATTTTTCTCAAGTCAGATATCTACTTTGTAATTGTTACTCTGAAGTCTATTTCTGGCACTTGCTTATATCCATCCATATCCAGTTGGTCTGTGGCAAAGGACTTAGTCTCTGATTCTTTTCTTTGTTGAGGGTTCCTCCTCTTACTTAGTCATTCTGTTGAGGAGTGGTTGAGGGAATATACAGAGTCCAAATTTAACCATGACCCAAGTAAGATGCACCCATTTTATAGGTAACCTAGGGTTGTCATCCTCTTGTTTTTCCAGACTGTCTTCTGGGGGAGGGCCCTGCTGTGCTGTTACTCAGGCAACCCTGCTTGGGCAGAGTTGCCCTGCCTCCTGTGAGGGAGGTGTGCTCAGTGAAAACCATTTTTTGGGGGGCTTCTGTTCTCTGGTGGCTTTCCCTGGCAGCTTTCCACATCTGTTCTGGAAGTCAGAGCAGAAGTAACCACATCTAAACCTCTGTCTCAGAACAGAAAATCCAATGATCTTGACCACTCTCTCACAGCATACACAAAGATAAACTCCAAATGGGTGAAAGACCTCTATGTGAGACAGGAATCCATCAAAATCATAGAGGAGAACATAGGCTGTAACCTCTTTGACCTTGGCCACAGCAACTTCTTTCATGACACATCTCCAAAGGCAAAAGAAACAAAAGAAGAAAATGAACTTGTGGGACTTCATCAAGATAAAAAGCTGCACAGCCAAGGAAGCAGTCAAAAAAACTAAGAGGCAGCCCATGGAATGGGAGAAGATATTTGCAAATGACACTGGAGATAAAGGCTGGTATCCAAGATCTATAAAGAATTTCTCAAACTCAATACATGAGAAGCAAATAATCAAATCAAAAATTGGGCAGAAGATATGAACAGACACTTTTCCAGTGAATACATACAAATGACTAAGAGACACATGAAAAAATGTTCAACATCATTAGCCATCAGGGAAATTCAAATCACAACCACATTGAGATACCACCTTATGCCAGTTAGAATGGCAAAAATTGACAAGTCAAGAAACAATAAATGTTGGAGAGGATGTGGAGAAAGGGGAACCCTCTTACACTGTGGGTGGGAATGCAAGTTGGTACGGCCACTTTTGAAAACAGTGTGGAGGTTCCTAAAAAAGTTAAAAATAGAGGTACCCTATGACCCAGCAATTGCACTACTGGGTATTTACCCCATAGATAGATGTAGTGAGGAGAAGGGCCTTATGTACCCCAATGTTCATATCAAATTGTCCACAATATCTAAACTGTGGAAGGAGCCGAGATGTCCTTCAATAGATGAATGGATAAAGAAGATGTGGTCCATATATACAATGGAATATTACTCAGCCATCAGAAAGAACGATTACCCAACACTTGTAACAACATGGATGGAACTGGAGGAGATTGTGCTAAGTGAAATAAGTCAAGCAGAGAAAGGCAATTATCATATGGTTTCACTCATTTGTGGAACATAAGGAATAGCAGGGAGATCAGTAGGAGAAGGAAGGGAAGAATTAAAGGGGGTAAACAAAAGGGGGAATGAACCATGGGAGACTATGGACTCTCGGAAACAAACTGAGGGTTTCAGAGGGGAGGGGGGTGGGGGGATGAGCCAGTCCAATGATGGGTATTAAGGAGGGCACGTATCGCATGGAGCACTGTGTGTTATACACAAACAATGAATCATGGAACACTACATCAAAAACTAATGATGTACTGTTTGGTGACTAACATAACATAATAAAAAATAAAAATTAAAAAGAACAGAGAAATCACAGTCTGCTCTTCTCTGAGCTCTCCAGATCACACTGTCTCCATTTCTGTCTGAGCTGCTAAAAAACAAAGACTCCTGGGAGAGGTGCCCACCACACAGCAGCTCTCCTAGAGGTTGATCCCAGGGCTGGGCATGTCTCTGGTCTTTGTGCTTCTAAAACTACAAGCCACCCCCAGTTTGTAGGCTCCTGAGCATCCGCAGCTCCTGGATCGTGTCTGGAGGCTGCACTAAAGTCCTTTCCCCAATGCTACAGGTCTGCAAGTTTGGGCCCAGTCCCAAGAGTGGGATGCTTTTGTGCTCCAGTGTTATATCACCTTCCTGGCACCAGCTTACAGCGGCTCCCTCCCCCTTCTGTTTATCTTCACATATCTGCCCTCAGAATCACGGCTCTGCCCTTCATACCTCCTGACTTCAGGAGATTTTCTGCTTGTAGGAATTCAGATATATATTCTTATGTCTCAGGTTGATTTTGTGGGTATTCAGAATGGTTTGGTAGATACCCAGCTAAATTCAGGGGAATGGTTTAAATAGGTTCCCCTATTCCTTTGCCATCTTTTCTGTCCCTAATAAGCATCTCTTTGATGCACTCTGATTTTCATGAGATCTAGGACACATTGCCAGGTGCTCACTTATAGGGCCGTTGGAGACCTATTGCTGAGGCTTTGGGCCAATATGTGTGATGATGAAGAAGTTTCAGAAATGTGTGAGGCATGGAGTTGGTTGGCTACAACCCTCTAGGAAGGGCAGGGAATGGCATGGAGGATCTGAACAGACACAGTGGAGTCCTTATCATTTAAAATTTTGTTTGGTGGTGTTCAAAGAGGCTTGGAATTGTAATCACACATGCCAGCTGTGTATTTTTGTGGGAAACAGGGAACAGGCAAAAAGTTAGCAAGCTGCCATAGGGAGGGAGGCCATTGTGAATTTATCTTGAGTACTGATCATGGGTTAGGTGGGCGGTCACATGGGGTTTGGTGTTGTGAGGGACCCTGAAGCTCGTGGTGGTGCTGACCAGAGATTCAAGAGGCTTTCTAGACATCAGAACTTAAAGAAAAATCAAAAGCCAAACTTGGGGTTTTCACATGAAATTGTATGGACAATTCTGGGATTCCATATTAGTAAGGTCTAATATTTAGCAAATGGTGCTTTTTCAATGAGCAGGTGTCTATTCAAAATTTCTAGAATCAAAAAGTCTAGAATCTGAAGAATTTGTGGAGTTCATTGATGCTACAGGGTAACTGAATTGCTCCGATTAGACTCTGTGCATATCTAAAAATCAGCAGTACTCTCTCAAAGAAGCCAGATAAACAGAATAAGCAACTACTTTAGGAAGAATAGAATTTTGTCTTTGTTTCTCTTCTTTTCTTTTCTTTTTTTAAATAAGATTTTATTTACTTATTGGAGAGACAAAGAGAGAGAGAGAGAGCGTAAGTGAGGGGGAGAGGCAGGCTTCCGGCTAAGCAGGGAGCCTGATGAGGAATTTGATCCCAGGATCTCAGGATCATGACCTGAGCTGAAGGCAGGTGTGTAAGCGACTGAGCCACCCAGGTGTCCCTGTCTCTCTTATTTTTGACGACCCCTGGAGACACAGGAAAACAGCTAGTCCCCAAGACTTATGGGGCAGAGAGAGAAAGAAGTCAAGAATTTTTTTTTAAGAATTTATTTATTCGTTTAAAAGAGCGAGCGAGAGGGAGGAGGAGCAGTGGGAGAAGGAAAGGCAGACTCCCCCCTGAGCAGGGAGCCTGATATGGGGCTTAATCCCAGGACCCTGGGATCATGACCTGAGCCAAAAGCAGACACTTAATCCGCTGAGCCACCCAGGCACCCCAAGAAGTCAGGAACTCTTTGATAGTCCTTTTAAATAGTCCTGTACTTCTTCCTAACAGATTCTTCCTAAGTGGAGAAGAAGACAGACTTAGATGTAGGTGATAGGGATTATAGATAGATATGTAAAGTAAAGGAGGGAAAGAGATAGCAAATGCATTATTACCACAGTTACTGGTGGGCAAGAGTTGGGGAAGGAATGTCCATCTGACTTCTATTATTGTGCAAGTTTTTCGAGAAGCCTGTGTCACAGGAGGAAGGAATAGGATCCAAGAAGCAGTGGGTGGAAACAGGTGTTTGAAGATCAGGTGGGAGCTAGGGCAGACACAGGACTTTCTGTGTCCATGGCTATTTGTCTAGGGCGGTCACAGGGTGTGTCCCAAAGGAATTTCAGAGTTATTTTTAGCTATAATGATACTTAGATGCTGTTTGATACACTTATTGCAAGTGTATCTGTAACATTAGGTACACAGGAGGCACTCAGTTAAACTGATTTTTAAGGTAGAATGACAATGTAAAAGCTGTGATCTGAGTAGGTACATCTTATAAGCATACACTGGGTCTGGCCCTTCCACCGGTACAAAGCAGCAGCCATGCCAGCCACGTCTTCCCAACGTGGGAGTGAGCAGGCATTTCTGTCTTGCTCCAGCCCTTCCTTGACTCTCACCATGCCGTGGTTCTCCCCACATCTGTATCCAAATCAGAGAGCTGGTGGGCATGGTGGAAACAGAATCTATTTTGCACTTTGAAAGGCGGGGGTGGGGTGGGTCGTATGAGTAGAAAACTTTTGGAGGTGGCCAGCAAGGCCAAAGGCCAAGGATAAGAAGAAGGAAAATCAAGACTCTTGCTGTATTTGTGATCAATAATTATAATCGCAGTGGAGATGTACAGGAACCATAGCAGAATGATGAGGTAATAGGGTTTTATTATATCAAGAATGCTGAGTAAAAGCAGAAAGAAAAAAGTGTATTTGCTTTTTAAATAAAAGATAGGAAGCACTCTATGAAGCTTTTAATAAGTAGGCACCTGCACATTTCAATGACTGTTCACTCTGGCACTTTGAAATTACTAGGCTGTCCTTTTGCCTGCTAATTCTTAAGGAACCTTAAGAAAATCAGAAATTCAATCCGCTCTTTATTTATTTCTTTTCAGAAAATGTTCTTTTTGTCCTTGATATCCTTAAATTTCTTTCTGATGTGATAAGGCGTAAGTCCACCCCCGTGATCCCACTGCGTACACATAGAATCTCGGGGTGGGGTCTGTGCTAGAAAAATCTTCCGGGTGATTCTGACGCAGTTCAAGTGAGAACCAGTGCTTTAGGTTACTTTTTCATCTCTAGCCACAGAATAAAGTCAGGCTTCATGGTGTCAGGGTGTTGTGGGGGGTGCTCTAGAGCCATAGTTCACAAAGTGTGGTCCCTGGAAAGTTGTGAGAACTGAAAGCTCTTGGGCCCAGACACTCCAAATCAAAAACTTGGCTGAACAATCTGGCTTCACAATCTCTCCAGGTGATTCTGATGCACACTGATATTTGAGATCTACTATTCCAGATCATTGTTTCTCAAAATTCTATGCACATAAGGATTACCTGTGAATCCTGTTAAACTGCAGTTTTTATTCTGTAGGTCTGGGGTAGGGCTTGAATATCTGCTTTTCTAATGAGTTCTGGGTGCTGGCGATGCTCTGGATCCATGGACCATCCTTAGAGTAGCCTGGGTCAGAAATATTATGGTCACTAGAAATATACATCTTATATTTAAATGGATAAAGTGACATTCCAAGTTAAATGTCATTCTCCCATCTTGACAATGAATGAAGATCTAAAATAAATTGTCTTCCTGGGTAAACCTAATAACATTGTGAGTTTCCGAATGCAAAAGCCTGACGTTGTAACTTTGGTTGTTGTTTGATTTCTCTGACATATAGTAGGCATTTAATAAATGCTACAGAAAAAATGAATGGGGACCCCACCAAGGTTCTCCAAGGGACTTTTGCCTGAGCAGTCAGGCAGCATCATTCTGTTGAATCTTTCTTTAGTTACAAGAAGAAAGTACTGGGGCAGGAAAGAGGCATGTACACCCAGATGACCTCAGGGCCCTGAGGAAAGAGCTAGAAGTTCTCAGCACCAGAATCCCTCTGAAGATGCTTTTGCTGCTGTCAACACTTGACTCACTGTTTCCTCTGGCTCAAATTCACCCTTTTAATCAAATCTCATTGATTAGATGCCTCTGTGCACTCAGCACTAGGCATTTTTGCCAAATCTCATCTCTTCCTCCAACACTTTCTTTAACTGCAACTGAGGCAGAAATACATTTTCTGCACCTGGGCAGGAAGCCTGTGGGCAGGTGCTGGCAGCCTTTTTAAGAAAGGCTGTAAGGATACACTCTCCATGTACCTCCCACCACTGGCTTCTTTCCTCCTCTCCTCTACCCCCATTTCTTTGCATTTCTAGTGCTTTATCTGATATGCCAGACACATTGATCTTTCCCTCTGCAAGAAGTCTGCCAACCAACCCATTTGTTCACTTGCTCATTCCTTCCCACTCTTGCTGGTTAGCAGTAGATGCCTATCCTTGTCCACAAAAAGTTTACAACCTAGTGGTTCTTTCTAGTGGCCTCTCTTCTGGTTGGGAAGATCTAGGTTGTTGGCTCTTGACCTTTTGTAAACCTTGGGAAAGAAAGGGTGTGGGCGAATCAACTAAACGGGAGGTTTACAAGCGCCGCTAGTTCCCACCGTGAGGATATCAGGTGTGATTTGAACTAAGTCCAGGAATTTTGGTTTGTCTGGATCACTCAGGGAGTAGTTAGAACCCTCTTCTGGTTAGTTCCAGCTTTTGCTGAAGTAATGTCAGGAGATGCTGCTGGCACCTCTGAGATGACTTCGTATGACTTCGTATAATGGGATTACAAGCTTCTAGAACATTTGTCATATCAGTTTATTTTCCTATACCTGTAGCCTGTAAGCATCTGTAAGTATACTGTAAGCATCTATGAAGATATTCTAAAAAGTGAAAGAGGAATGCATGCAAGTTTCATCCTTCTGATTTTTAGGGCGACAAATGTTTGATTCTACAAGACTGCCAGTAGACAATATCCAGAGGAAGAAATTAAGAAAATAGATTTTGTTCCCTTCCCTTCCCAGAAACAAAAAATGAAGTTGGCATTACATTCTTTGAGAAGTTAAGCACACCAGAATCAGGTCTTTTAAATTTAACCCTCAGCGTTCTGCCATGAGTGCATTACAGTCTGGTGTTAAATTGCATCACTACTCCCATTGTGTAACGTTAGTAATTCGCCGCACTGTGACAGAATGCAGCAGGCAGGATTTGTCAGCCCATTCAACTCACGGAAAATCTGACCTCTGTAAAGACAATGGCTCAGGGCCCCTCTGACAGCCCCTCACCTGTTCCACATATTTTCTATAATGCGTCTATAAAGCCTCCACATCAATGCGCCAGTGAGGAAGAGAATTTAATTTCACAAGTAGAAAAATATTCGGAGGAATGTCCAGCAGTCATATTAATCTCCTTTCAGATTTGCGGAATTGTTTTTGAAAATGTGATATGCGGACTTCCATTACTTTGTAAATACATGCTATTAAATTTATGGCTTGATTCAGGCATGTAATGTGGTTAAATTATGGTTACTTTGTGGATCATAACTTCCCTGCATGTGTTCTAAATCTTTATCTTGCATGAATATATATTTTTCCTGCTTTGGTCCTGAATCATTCTCATTTTTACAAAGTGAGAAGTGCTGGAGCATCTCTGCAGCCATGCCGGCCACTCCCCCGGCTACAGAGCTCTTTGTAAAGAGAACAAATTGATGCTCTGACTTCGATGTCCTCTGCAGTGCAGACCGACCGAGCAGAGTGCAGCCCCGAGAGGAAGCAGTGTTTCGGTTTGCTTGCAGATGAGAGTCAAGGACAGTCCTAGGACAAAGGCACTGTGACCATTTGCATGGGTCGTGTTGTGGAGGCTGCCCCACTGCCCGGTCTCAGAGCACCTTTGGCCCGGGCTTGGTTGGGAATGCAAGGAGCTCACCCTAAGAGCCTCTGGGGTGTAGGCAGATTGGCCCCTTCTACCGTGCTGGCTCAGCAGCTGCCCTCCTACCCATTTGAGACCCTTCTGCAAGGTCTGTTCGTACCCCACCCACTAGCCCTGAATTTAAAGATAGAAAACAAAAAGGCAGGAAATATTTACCCCCCCCACAAGGACTCTAAAATCAATGTGAGATCAACCTCCCTATCCTCCTTCCCAGAGGACTCCCATCATTCTTGGACCTCGGCAAAGCAGAGGAGGTGTAAGTGACTTCATATGTCAAAGATAGGACTTCCAGAAAGGAAACTGACCACGCTTTCTGTAGGGCTTCTCCATCCTAGCTAAGCTCAGATAATAATAACTCATGACTTGCTATATTTTAATTTGCTTCCTTAGCCTGCCAAAGTCTCAACTCAAGGTGAACTCCAAAACTGGCCAGTGCCAAATGTGAAGGAGCTTCTCTCACTTGGCCCTGTGTCCACTCAGAGGACCTTTGAGGGTCTTTGCCTGGCCCCTCCCCTCTATGCCCAGGACCTTCTGCAGGGACCTGTTATTAATCCATCTCTTATTTTAAGACGTACGTCTGGTCTAGTCTCGAGCAGCTGCTTGAATGTCCATTACCCACTTTGCTGTGTGTCTAATGGGCCAGAACCTTGCAAGTCAAAGCTGTACTGTGTATTCCCTTTGTAGAGACTTTGAACAGTGTTGCACGGAAGTAGTGGCTTCCATTTTTTTCTGAGGATGCTTGAATTTAAAGTGGTAAGACAATGATTATTATTATTTTTTTTAAGAAATGCCTTAAAGTCTATGGTATTTCTGCATCTGCTCACACATGATGACAATTTTTTTGGTAATGTTTTGGGTTAGTCTGCACCTAAGTAAGAGTGGCTGAGAAACAGATTTATGACAACCAAGAAGATCTAGTGTTCTATTCTTGCAACAGTGATTTCCTCTGTCTAGTTCACAAACAGTTTTCGTGGAGTCATTCCCTGGAAATAACAGCCTGGAAATTCATCTGCTACATCTGGCCACCGCACCTCTTGCTCCACACTCCTCAATCTGCAGCCACCAGAGAGGATCGCACTGCTCCAAACTCGGTGACAAGGCCTTAGGAGGAGAAGCCAACGGGTTGCCTCTCTCTCGAGGAAGGAGGGTCCTGTGAATGTGGAAATGCCATGCTGTCAAGCAAATGGATCCAGGAAGCAACTCTCCTAGAGTGCAGCCTTTGTCCGAGATAGTTCTTGACTTTGGGATTGAAACAGTGTGCTGATCTTGGGTCTTTCCTGCATTTTCTCAGAGTTCCCGTCATCTGTCAGCCTCTCTTCAGCCCCACTCTGAGGTTGTTCTTCTTGGATATTTGTTCTCCAGCCCTGGCATCTCATGAACAGACTGCAGAACGACTGGAAAAGAATCCTCTATATTCTAGAGAGTGTATCTTCCTCCAAACACAAGGATGGCATTTCTTAAACCCAGAGCACCTGAATGCCAAAGGATTTGCTGAAGGAAAGTGGCCCACGTCAGATGCCCAGGTGGCCTTGGCCAGGCCTCAGCCGCTGGTGTGACCTCTGGGCCTTTCCCCACTCTGCTCTCAGCTGCACGTCTCAGAGCCCTCACAGTCGCACATGTGCACACTTCACAGCTGCATGGCTCACAGGCCAGATGCTGGACTGTGTTTTTCCAGCAGTAGCAGCAGCAGCAGTGGCAGTGTGGGGGCCTGTGGAACTCACTGCCTGCCTGGCTCCTTCTCAAGCTTCTTTGCTCGCTCTTCTGCAAAACTCTTGCCTAAGAGGACAGACTGACAATCTATTGGCTGCTTTGCTGGATGCCATTGTGTTTTGACTTGCTTTTGATGGCACAGACAGTATTGGCTTGGGGTGTCAAGTTTCTGTGCAAACCTCTGTTATGGTGTGTGCCGAGTCAGTGAATTCAATGTCCATATAAGACCTTGCCATATCTTGAAATCCTTTAAGTCTTCCAATGGTGTGGACAAGCCAACCAGAAATCATCTGAATCTGGCAGTACATGATGAGCCAAATTCTCCTCCTGGACAAGGAGATCTGGGGCCAGTCAAAAAGCATAAAGAGAATTCTTGTATATTTGGATATCCATCTGCAGGAGCTGGGACAAGGGAGGGGATAAGTTTCTCTCCTTCTCACATTACCCACACAAACAGTGCATGTGTTTCCCAGGTTCCAGAGCCCTAAAAATGGGTAGGGTAAGAGAGGGAAATTCCATTCACAACCTCAGCAACGTGGGGGCATTGATTGCCAAGCAGAGAGATTCCCCTCGAGCAGTGCATCTATTGGATGTTTTGCAGCCTGCGAGTATGGGTTCCATGAAGCTGATGGGAAGATGGAAGGAGGGGAGAGAAGAATGTCTTTCTGGCACCATAAAGCACCCAAATGCCAAAGGATTCAGCCCCTGCTTCCTGTAAGCTAGCTTTGTGGCAAGTTATTGAATGACTGTGTGCGAATGCTAGATTCTTCCAGTGTCTGTGTCCCATGAGACTTCATTTCAAGTTGTCCCTTGCGGAGGAGAAGAAACTGAGCTCAAGAAGTTCCATTTACTGGAAAGACTATATAGGTATGCCTTGCGTCTGACCAAATTTCCTTTTATGCCTCCTGCCCCATGTCTTACCACCTTCCTCTCACAGTGTCTTTTCTGGCCACTGAAGTTCTCTACGTGCTACATGGCCTTCTTTCCCTCAGGACCTTTGCACATGCTGTCCCTCCCCCGTGAGCACTTGCTTTCTCTTCTTTATACCCGACTATCCCTGACTTCTCTCACAGATCTCCACCTCCACATCACCCTCCCCACGGAGCTTTCCCAGATGCCCAGGCCTGGAGAAAGTGGCTCTGCTAAGGTTCCCATGGCAACCTGTGTTTCTCCAGAGTAGAGTCTGCCTCTAGTTACAACTCTGATGTCTCTTCTAGCTTGATAAACTGTGCTCAGGAAGGGACTTCGAGATAGTGATTGGTACATGATAGGTTTTTAAACAAATATTTGTTGGGTGATTGAATGCAGGTCTAGGCTCTCTTGACCCTTCCTCTCCAGACTCATGTCATGCCCAAAACATCTAGAAGGAGACAGTTTTTGTGGCTAAAATTATATTAATAATTGCTACATTTTCTGAGCACTTACTACGTGCAGGAAACCTTTATAAATAAAATCCTTTATATACATTATATATAAATGCAACAACGTTGCAAAGGACTTATCCATATTTCTGTTTTTCACTCTGTCTTGCAGATGACTGCAAAGACATCCTAGCAAAACAGAGAAGGGCAGAGGCTTGGTGGCACTGTCATTGGGGGTTCCTTGGGCCTAACCTAGTCTGTTAGCTTTGCCAGTAATTTGGTATATCAGACAGAATAAACTAGATTATGCTGTAATAATGGCAAGCAAAGAAACGCCCACATCTCAGTGACATAAAACAAAACCGTCTTTCTCATCCACACCGTTTCATGCAGGTGAGTTATTCTGCTTGTTATGGTCACTCAGGGACCCACTATGGAGCCGCCACCAATTCAAACACAAACGGTTCTGTGACAGAAGAGAATGGCGCGGTGGAGCACCTTGCGCAGGCAGTCCAACGCTTCAGTCACTCTTTATCACAGCTCTTTGGCTCCGTGTAGTCTCTTGGTCATGCCTCAAAACAAAGGGCTGGACAGGCTAGTCCTCTCTACCTAGAATTAGTATCACACCTGGCATTATCTACTCGTGGATGTTAGCATGAAGGATGATTCGGAGCACATGACTCTATTTCTCCCACAGTAATCATCCATGTGGTCACATCATGTATAAAACTTTCTTAGCTTGGATCAGCTGTTGGTATTATTTTAAGGCATCTCAGACAGATGAAAGTTATGGATATGGACTAAAAGGGAAAAAAAAAACCCTCTACCATCCTGTCAATTCATTTCCTTCCCTTTAAGTTCACTGAAGTAAACTTATAACAGCAAATCTCTTGGCTGTAAGAATTAGCGGCCTCTAAAATAATAATAGGAAAGCTGTAATCATAACTGACTGACCTGTGACTCTGCTCATTTAGCTCCAGCCTTGGATTGGCATGTTGGTGCCAGGACGTATGGCTTATGTTGTCATCATCTGCATTATTTAGAAAAATTTCAGAGCTATCGAGAGATGAAGGGATTCCTCAAATTCCTGTACTTTAGTACCAGCGAGCCCAACGTTGGAAGCTCTTCCGCCCTCCTATGGAACATATCTTTTAGGAGTGGGCTTGGGGGAGGATAGGGGAGGCTGATTTATTTCTTTGGCACATCCTATCTGTTTTTATTCAAATATTTTGAACGTTGAAAATTTTTATATTGGTTTACTTAGTAAGTCGGTCAGACTGCTGACAGTGAATGCCTGCCATGTGCCAGGAGTTAGGGATGCAGAAACCAATGAGCCGTGGTTTCTGCCCTCAAGGATTTCATACTCTAGTGAAGACTTAGAAAACAAACAGACAAGAAAGGAAGGATTTAGAGGCTGTTATTATTTTCTTTTCTGAACAAGCAGTATATACTTAGGTAACATGCAAAGTAAAAAATTCTTGGACTTGTCTGCTAAACCTTAGCCCTCAGACTTTAAATATTTGAGAGCACTCTTATGAATTCATTTGTAAGATCAAAACATTTAGCTCACTGGATGATGTGCCCCTGGAGGAAACTTGTATCCCGATGCCTCCCAGAACACAGTTGGTGCTCAATGGATAAATCTAAATGAATAAATTCAGAAATCCAGCATTCTAGTTGGGACCAAATACACCTGTGCATATTAACTGAACACTCCTGCGAGGACTCTAAAGATAAGAAAGGCGGCCTTCTAGTTCTCTGGGGAATAGTTTCACTTTATACGTCCTATATGTGGGTGTATTTTAAATACACCGTATAAGTAAATATAGGCACTATGTGTTTGTGTGTGAATGTGCATGTGGTTGTATGTGTGTGTGTGCTCGCGTGTACACACATGCACTCATATAAACATCTAGGCCATGGAAATGAAACTCCATCTTGACACCACTCACTTAATGAGAAAGGTCTACCTAAATGGCCTCCTTGAGGACCCCAGAGTCCTCACAGAGGGAAATGGGCACATGTGAAACCACACCAAACTGCTGGTTTGCGTTGGTATATGGTGCCCATAAGCCTCACGGGCAGGTGGTCTGGCACAGATCCCCGTGGCTCTGTGGACCATTTACACGGAGGGTTGGCTCTAATTTTACCTTGCACAACAAATGAATAATCTGTGGTTATATCTAAAAGTTGTACTTAAAATTCAGTTTAACAGCAACTTAAATTTTTTGTTCATGAGGTATGCAAAACCTGCTGGGATATTATGCCTTATAAAAGAAATATCTTCTGAGTAAAGTTGGTGTGTCTGGCTATCTTGAAGATCTTCTATCCCCAGCTGAGCCAAGTGAAACGGAAGAAGGCCTGCTTTCCCTTTTCCTCCTCAGGGTTACTTGCGGAGCACAAGAAAGTGGGAAGTGGCAGGCCACTGAAGAAGGGTGGGTTGTCATGTTTTCCAGATTTCCCTTATAAGGAGGATACATGCAGTCCCGAGCATCAGTTACTGACAGGAGACAAATACATCCTGAAGCCGAAGCCAATGTGAAGTCATCATTATTTTGGATGGGGCCAAACTGATAAGGAGGGCTCTTTTCTCAGAAGAATACCTTACTGTTTGGAAGTTCACAATCCACTCTATGGGATTAAACAGAAGAATAATAAATTATCCTTCCTTTATCCTTTGAGTATCTGCTGAAAAGATCAGCACTGAGTGGATATTGGATCCTCTTTACTTAGTTTAGACAGGTGAGGAAAAGCAACCCTGTGTCAGGGAAAATGTCACCCAAGACAAGAGCTTAGAGATGATTTCTTTCTGCTCAGGGCAGGGCTTAATGGAAGAAAAAAATCCCTGCCTTTCCCCTCTCTCGCCAGGAACCAAGGGCGTGTTTCTGCATTCCCAGACCCTCTCTGCTCTGTTTCTCACAGAGGCATATGGAGAATGTCTGGGGAGACACGGGAAAACAAAGGTTCAGGAAAACATATGTCCAAGACTTCCCCCAACGGCAGTCAAATCCCAAGCGTATGTGGGATTTATAAGCGCGGCCCCGGATTCCTCCGTTTCCCAGGACCAATCCCACTGGGGAAACTGAGGCAATAAAAACACACTCTGTGACCTATGACTCAGACAAGGGCTTTGTCTCTGGAGCAGTTTTCTGAATGGGAATGTAAAGAAATTTCTTTATGTGAGCCACTCTCCGTCCTCCACCACTGCACGGGAAATGGTAGCATGCAGATGGAGGGACGGGTGTGAAAATACTCTCGTGAAGGTGTGGGCCTGACACGGGGGTACCTATTTCCATTGCTGCCTCAGCCCTGGTGACATGTGTCCCTGTTTGCTGTCCTCACAGCCATCAATACTCCTTCCTACCCTGCTCCCTACCCTGTCCCAAGGAGGGCAAGAGAGACTCTCGTATATGAGTTTTTGAGAGAGTATCGAAAATCCATAAAGTGTTGATCACAAAAGCAAGCATTTCCACAGAAAATACAGAGTGGGGCTGGACAAAGCAGCATTTAGGAGTTGGAAAGTCTGAAAAGCCAGACCATGGCAGAGTAGCCCTGCGTACTTTTGATTCAATTCCATCTTCCCGGCCTTTGTCTTCCCTTTAAAATTTCACTGGTTGTTTCACAACCTTTGAAGGTAAAGACTTCTTGTGACAATATCTTGAATAAGACCCCAGGTGTGTCCTGAGATTGTTAATGTGAAAATGCTACAATAGATTGTTCCATCCACCCTTTCAGAGAGTAGCTCCTAATCTCTTGAAATGGCCTATGCAGGTGATCAGCCTGGTGCTGCTCACATTTTCCAAAGGAGGGGGGACCACATATTGTAGTGAAGGAGAATAGAGTCCGGGGCCCACAGACCCCATTGATGAAGCACAGTGGATCTTTCATCTGTGGCAGGCTAGTAAAATTCAAAGCATTTGAACACTTTCCACTTCAAAACATGTAGACAGACTGAAATACATATGGGAAAGCCTAAATTATACTTTAGATAGTACATATCAGTGGTACTAACCTTTTGGTGTATATTGAAAAAAGAGAAGAACTTGTTAAATATGAAGATTCGAGGTCTTGTGTCTGGGGTACTGGGTTTACAGGGCTCCCGTGTACCTAGGAGTCTGCATGTGATGCTGATGAATGTAGACCCGGGATTACACTTTGGGGATTAATGGTTTATATTTTGAAGGTAAAAAGGGACAAATTGTTAAAGTATGAGACAAATTTACATGGAATAAACGGTCAGTGGAATCATTGTTTGTTTGGCAAACTTGTTTCTAAATGTGTGATGGGAGAGTTTCCAGAGGTATTGGAGGTGACCTGCGAATGTTATCTGATGGCCTTCTCCTTTGGCTCTGTCAGTGCTGCATCATCAACTGTCGTAACTCATAGGGTCGCTGAATGGTTCATATAACCTCAGGGCACCTGAACCGAGTGTGTTGCCTGGTTATCATGAACAGCATTAAGTCTCAGTTTTATGCCATGGGGAGGAACATTGACTTTTCAGAGTAGATGGCATGAAGCCATCAGGGGGTGTTGCATAGGGGGAGAGCCACTTGCATTTGTCCTTTAGATGGACCTCTCTGGATGTAGAGTGGAGGGTGACATTTTGAGGAGGTGGACACCAGAGCCAGAAAGACTGGTGGCAAGCTCCTGTTGGATTCTGGAAGAGAGAGGTGGGTCTGTAGCAGAACAGTGGTAGTGAGAATGGGGTGGAGGGTGAGGATTAAAAGTTCAGAACAGCCTGCTTCCATGTGGGTGTTGAAAGGGGGCACAGTGACTGGTGAGCTAGAGAGTAGTGTTGGGGGGTGAGGAGATCGGGTGGTTTGTTTTGGATAGGGCACACTTCACGTTTGTGGGGCGTCATGATGAAGCTTCTCCACCTTCTTCTTGACCCCCAAGAGGTTTGATTTCAGCCACATGGGCCATCTCAACCTCCTTACCAGAACGTTCCTTTCTCAGGCAGGTTGACTGTGTCACTCCCTTTGCTGTGGCTACTCTAGTTCACATGTCCTGTGAGACATGTTTTTGTTCCCCTCTCTGGGATGGCTGTGGTACACTGTGATCACTGGCCAGTCTTCTGATTACAGTAAAGACCCCCACCCCCTGTCAAGGGAAGGGCTTCCTACCTTCCCAGTCCTCAGGGGACAAGATAATTTTTGGTTCCCCAGAAGACTTTCTCTGTTTTTCCAAATGTACCAGTTCTTGGGTCCCTTGAGAGGTCAATCTTCTTGGCTGAGGGTACTTTCTTATCATTTTGGTCACTATGGGGAATAGGCATAACCAGTCCATGTAGAGCTACGCACAAGTCTCTGGCCCAGGAGACATTCCTCTGTCAGGGCTAGTCATAGTTCTGACACTTTGAATGTCAATTGATAAAACTTGTCAAGATTTACAGTAACAAAACCTAAAGGTGGAGATGTTACTGATTCTGAGGAAATATCAAGTTATGCATTAGCATTAGTTTGCATGCTTACTAGGGAGAAATTTGATGGGCACATTTCATTTTGATTCAAAATATGATAATGTCATGCAGAGCGTGTGTGTTGTGAATTTTGGCAACTTGGCATGGAGAGCTTCCAACAATTTTCAAACAGCCTCCCCCCTGGGCTTCAGGATCTTCTATCTTCTTTGGTAGACTTGAGGGAGGGGTCCTCTTTGGTGACCTTTGCATATAAATGTGTCTTGATGGAAGGTATGAGTGGGCTTACTATTTTAATTATGATATTCTTGTGTATGGTTTTGTCTGGGTTGTGGTTTCAGCTAACAAAAAAGATAAAACAAATCAGGAGATGTTTTTCTGTTCTTGAATTTCAGGGGCACTTTAACTGGAGGTAATTATTTTTACTGATTGAAAATACAAATATATGGACAATATTTGGAGTTTGTTTTCCCTAAGAGTACAAAAAAGCCTTTATTGCTAAGCCTTACAGTGCATGACTTATCAAGGATTCTGTTTTCCTGGGCTCCTCATGCCCCAGGTATTGGGACTTCTAAGGAGGATTCAGACCCCAATCATGCTTACCCTTAGCAAGACCAGCCTCTGAGTTCACTCTCCTATCCATCTCCACCTGTGTCAATTGAACCATCTTCTAGGACTCAGCTCAGATATTATCTCTCCTCTGAAACCTTCCTGGATAACTCTAGCTAGAAATGATCCCTCTCTCCCACCCAAGGCAATTCTTTCACAGTCTTTTTGTTCTGTTCCCCTTCTTCTTTCTCCTCCTTATTTTTTCTAGCACATTTTACTCTAGTTTTGTAACAGTTAACTTTTAATCTGGTCCTGGTGTAAGTCCTTTGAAATTAGGAACCATGTTTATTCTTTACATAGTTCCCAAAAGCTAAGCTTAACGACTTGCCTTAAAGTGAGTGATAAATATAAATTGTTGGGTGAGTCATCAATGAATTCTCCATTCATTTGTTAACTCAACAGTTACTTGTTGAGAGGTTGAGGACTGGAGGACATATTTGCCTAATAAGCCAGATGGGCTCCTAGGAAGCTCTTATGATGCCATGGTTCATAAGACCCCACCCCCACCCCTACCCCCTGCTTATTTTTGGCCACACTTTGATCCTATGCTTCTGGTTCCATCTCATTTGGTCTCTCTATATATTTCCAGGGCACCAGTTCTGGATAATTCTGATGTTTCCCAGCCTTGGATGTCCAGAACAAGAATGATTCATAGTGGGAATGTGGAACCTTTACTGTGATAGGTTTCACGTTTGCCACTCGGTACGTAAGAATTATAATTTTGTGTGATGAGAATTACTGACAAACACTACATGTTACATAAGGTTATCAATGCTCAGAAGTTAGTACTGGAAACCATTTCTTGGTGACACATCAAAGTCTGGGTTTGATACTATGAATAGGGCTGAATGATGTAGTATAGGGTGTAGGGCTGTCATATCAGTCATCTGAATAATGTGTTGATGATTTTTTCCATAAATCCATAAATGTTCTTCTTTAACTCTATCTGCCTTCCTTCCTTCCTTCCTTCCTCTCTCTTTTACTTAAATAAAGATTTCTTTTTGGAGGAAAATTCGTGTCATACTGCAAGTGGAAAAGTAGTATCACTTTACCATAATTGATTAAAGCATAAATGTGGGACTCCCGGAAGGATACACGTTTACCACATGACACACCAAATTGCCCCTTCCATGTGCCTCTGCTTTGGTGTGAACCATGATGCTATGTGAACAACACAGTGAGAAATGCTCGCCCACACTGGGGAATGTCAAAGAGCCCTGGGTAAAGAGAGGCCTTTCTACCCACAAAGTTGAGTTGTTTCGGAAACGTTACTGAGTCTCTTCGAGTTTCCATTTTCTCATCAAAGAAAAGGGAATGATAAAGACTCCCTTTCAGACTTGATGTATCATAACAACAAAACATATGCAAAGTAATATTTATTCCAATGCCTGGCAACAAAGGTAGAGGAGAATGAATAATTTGAAGACTTCTTTATTTTTTCCACTGAGTAAATGTGATGACAATTTTTGTCAGAGAAGCAAGCATCAAGCACTGAAAGTGTTGTCATAAATCTGGAATTACTCTTCATTATACGTGAGTCATTTCACATTTGAAGGTGTTTGGTGGGAAGAAGCTAAGGATGTGAATGTGTTCCTCTCCATGGCCCAGATTGTAGTATCAGGACTGTGAGAATAAGCTCTTCGAACTCACAGTCTTACTTCTTTATGGTCCCTTCTTTCCTCACCACTCTGCCTATTCTACCACTTGGGGGCGCTCCATCTACCCTGTCTCCAACAATGTCTTCTTTGGGTTCCTCTTCAGCCTGGGGAGAGCTGCTGTTTCTTGAGTCAGGTGAGGAGAGGGAGTGTGGGATAGTGGCTAGGAGGAAGGGGCAGGATGTGCCAGCGCCTGGCCAGGTAACAGAACACTTGCCGGGGCTCTCTGGCACTGCCTGGTGCTGCCAGTGACCCTGGGCACCTCTGAGCTCTTGTGGTTTTGGCATCGGGGGAGAGAGCTTTTCTGCCAGCTCCTGCCTCCCACTCCATTCCTGTTGTAAGCCATCCCTCCTGCCCCATGGTAACCTTCAGGAGCTGGGAAGCAGTCCACTCAGCAGGACTCCCCGCTCTACGCCCACCATGCAGCCCTTCTGTTGGTTGCGGTGTTATTACCAGAGCAACCAAGGGAAAGAGGGCAGCTCACATTTATCAAGTGTTAGGGAACATCACGTACCAGGAACGGAGTGCTGATGTCTCACACTCACTGGGGGGCAGTTAAGTCCACAGGAGCCAGATTGCTTTCTAATGGCTAGTTAAAAAATTAAAGCAGAAACTTCAGAAAGCAAATGATTTCCCAAAGTTCTTCCATTTTACTAATAGGTAACTGAAGTCACAAAAAATGGAGAACCTTCTCCGAGGCCAGTTACTAAGCAGGGCTACCAGCAATTCCTAATTCAACTGCCAGGAGTAAATTTGTAAGTCAGTTCATTGGAGCCCACAACTCATTCATTTTGTACCTTTTTATTGTTTATAACTTTTGTAATTATTTTAAAATTTTGATAGTGAAGGTCAGATGCCTAGACAAGGCTACAAAAGCTCTTCTACTCCTATTATAACTCACATTGCAATGGAAAATGAAGAAGATACAACATTTGCAGCCTTTGCAATCAAATTACAAAAATAATCATAAATGAAAACAGTTTAAGGTTTTAAAATTGATACCTAGTGCTTTAGGAAATGAGGTTCATACTTCCAGCAGACCGTGGAGCAAGGTGGAGGTCTTTATTTCAATTCTACAGAGGACTGCTGTTTTCTGTTCAGTCATTTTTTTCTTTTCTTCCTTTTTTTTTCAACCCTCTGGCCCTGCCATCTACCTCACACTACCATACATATTTGGGGTACAAGCACAGAAAAAGATAGGTCCTGACCCAACAGTAAAAACTGAATGTGACAAAAATTCAGTGTGGTGAATTTAAATTTTAATCATATCCGGGATCTACCCACACTCTCCAAAGTCTCCCACTGGACTCAGCTCAGTGCTCTTCCAATTGGCCTCCCCAAATCCACCCTGGCACCCTCCACTCTGTTCTCAGCTATCTTTGTATCTTCAAAATATCATACCACCCACCCCAAACTGGAAACTCCCACTGGCCTATAAAGATCTGCAAGGAGTTGTCTTTCTAACATTTCCCTTCCCCAGCCGTCCCACACATGCTGGTTTCTGCCTTATGCGGTGTTTTCAGTTCTTCTAACTCCCTGGATGAACCATACTTCCTTCATTTAGTTACTCTTACTCATCCTTATGAATGCAACGCTGCTTAGGGAAGCCCCATCTGCTAGGGGCTCCTGTTATAGACTCTCTTAACACTGTAATTTTTCTTCAGAGCACTTTCTACAGTTGCGATTTTCTATTTGTGGAATTACATGAGTAATGTCTTATCTTCATCTCAGCTTTGCTCCTATACACACACGAAGTGGGTTCTCAGCTCCATGAGGGCAGGGAACAATGTCGTAGACTATCTGGTGTAGAGTTCTGGGAGGGAGTCCAATAAAACCCTTGAGCACAGGGACTAACATGTTCTGTGTTTCATACCCACAGCACACAGAGGAAGTCCTGGCTCTGGAGATGCATGTTGAATTTGTTTTAATTTAGTAACCACCACAAAGAAAAATGCAGTCTTGTGATACCACTTTAGGGGTCAGTGGACAAGGGCCGTTGGTTAAAGGCTGCCATCTGTCACTTTGTTCAGTTGAAATATATTCTTTCTACATAAATTTTGTCCAGCCTAGACAGTCTCATGACAAGTGGAGACAACCTTAAAATACAGTAATCTAGCAGGAGGTGAGCTGCAACAGTGAATTTTTCATCCCACAAATATAGGAGGTGGGGAAAAGCTGAGTGAGACCTTTAAATGCCCTCTTAGGTTTCTTAATGCTGCATAGACATTTTTTCAGAAATTACAGTTGAGCCCTACTCTTGTGCAGCAGAACACCTTGAGGTGACCTTCAGAAAAGTCTCTAAGACTTGGACACTGGTTTTCCTTTGCATCAAAAATGTATTGCCCTCTTGCCACGGATGTAAGTAAGCTCTTAGCTCCTCAGCCCATCCTCTTTTTTCTTTAAAGCATTCGTCACCCATTTTTTCTTTTAAAGACTCATCTTCCCACGAGCTGAGGTTAGTTGCCATTAGGACATTTCCACAATCACTTCAGCTTTTTCCTTACTTAATGTTCCCGAGGAAAGAAAGCTTTGACCATTTTGTTTGAAACTAAGGCTAGTAGGAATATATCAGCTTAGAGAAGTTTTAAGAAGTTGTATCAGATTCCTTGCAGTAAATGTTCTGGTCTAAACTTGTCCTATAGTGTTATATGTTATTTTCCTATGCCACTGTGGTTTAGCCAAGGAGCCCTCTTGGAATCAGGAAGAAAGATTTGGAGCTCTCACCTTGGTTCTGCCCATCATTAGTCTGGGACCCTCTGATCTTTGGTTTCCTTGCTTGTGAAAAGAGGGTTTGTAGGCCTATTTCTCAAGGTCATCATGAAGATTATGTGAGATAGCTCATTAATAAGTGCCTTACACAGAACTAGGCAGAAGTAGAATTTCATAAACATAAATTTCCTACCAGTTACCAGTTTTCTTCCCTAACTGAGAAATTTGGGAAGAATGCAAAAGTTATACTATAGGCAGAATTTCAGAAAGAATTTGGGTTAAGTTGGCTGACAAAAATGTTGATCACAAAGGTGGTAGCTACTACACTAATCTATCTACCTAATTACTATCCATCATCTATCTATCCATCTGTCCATCTGTCTATCAGTTCATCTATCAATCTATCTCTCATCTATTTATCATCACTTATCTTTATCTATCTACCTACTTATATATCTATCCACACATACACATGTACATACACATAAACATGAATATAAATACAAATAATTAACTTGGGGTAGGAAATTTTTCCCAGATGAAAGAGACTGTTTTAAATTTAAAGAGTTTCTATTCAAGTAATTAAAAATATATGACAGCTGTGGAGCCTTGGCCTCCAGATTTGTCTTTCTAATTGCTTCCTGCACATCTGCTTCCTGCACATCTGCATGTGATGTCACAAAATCCACTTACAAGCTTTACCTTCATATCTGCTTCACTTCTTGATATTTTCCATCTTGGTTAATGGATCATTATCTGTCTATGAAGTCACCCAAGCCAGAAACCAAAGACATCTGTATTTGGTTTTCTTCTTTTTTAAAAAAAAAATATTTTATTTATTTACTTGACAGAGATAGAGACAGCCAGTGAGAGAGGGAACACAAGCAGGGGGAGTGGGAGAGGAAGAAGCAGGCTCATAGCAGAGGAGCCTGATGTGGGGCTTGATCCCATAACGCCGGGATCACGCCCTGAGCCGAAGGCAGACGCTTAACCGCTGTGCCACCCAGGCGCCCCTGGTTTTCTTCTTTCTTATATCCCGTTCCTTTGATTGGTGCCCTACTGCCTAGACTTGCCTTGCTTCTGTCCTCTGTTTGGCATCCTCTCTTCCAAGGCCATATCTGTAGAAGTGAAAGTTAAGATTGTCATCACTTAGAAGAGAAAATGGATTCTTTATTTCTTAAGACAAATTTCTGTAACCAATTTCAAAGTAAATTTGGCAATTAAATGGTTGGAGGGGAGCTCTGAAAACAGGTGCTAAATTTTCCTAAGGAAAAGGTACATCCTGGCCACCTCTCTTTCATGTCTCCCTGTCCTTAGAAGTTGGGCCTCACTGACCCTTTGAAGCTGTGAAAACTGTGACTTAAAAATCAATGATCTAATTGTTCTCACACATTTTTTTTTAAAGATTTTATTTATTTATTTGACAGAGTTAGAGACAGCCAGCAAGAGAGGGAACACAAGCAGGGGGAGTGGGAGAGGAAGAAGCAGGCTCATAGCAGAAGAGCCCGATGTGGGGCTTGATCCCATAACGCCGGGATCACGCCTTGAGCTGAAGGCAGACGCTTAACCGCTGTGCCACCCAGGCACCCCTGTTCTCACACATTTTGAATTCCCTTCAAGAAAATGAATATGTATATTTATAAATAAATACATTTATTTCCACTTCCCAACTTCTTCTAAGTCCTACTTACTTTTTAAAATATATCCATGGTCTCTATTTTGAAGGTCTTCCCTTCTTGTTTTCTTCATGCAGTCCTTGAAATCTAATGATGCTAATTGTAATTTTTTTCATTGATTGAAATGTAATATTCTTACTGAATTGGTATTTTCTTCTCTTAGGTTTGGTTAAAGTGCTTCATGCATTCAAATAAACCTGTCCTGGATTAAACAGGTTCTTAATGTTTCTACTGTGTCTTAGTATCTTTAGTCCCCTAACTATTCATAACATCAAATGAATTATTGTATGATAAGGAATCTGGCTGGTCTTAATCCCAGGTTCCTGGGACAGAGCCTTGAAACCTTTGGAATTTCTTAATAGGAGCATCTTATTCACGGTAGATCCTTCACACCACATCCGAGTTTATGCTAGTAAGGTGACTTTTGTACGTCCCTAAATAGTTTTAGAATGAAGCCTGGCCATGCCATAAAAACCAAACATGTGATTAGAGGGTTGAAGTTTTGAACCAGGTAGCATCAGCTTGACTTCTTGACCTCTGGAGAGGGGATGGGGGCTGTAGATTGAGTTTAGTCATATGGCCAATGATTCAGTCAATTGTGCCAGTGTAATGAAATCCTCCAAGAAACCCTGGGCACTGGAAGCTTGTGTGAGCTTCCTGGTTGGTGATATACACTGATATGCCAGGAGGATGACACATCCTGAGGACATATTTGGGACCCTCTGAAATCTTGCTCTGTTTGTCTCTTTATTTGGCTAGTCCTGATTTATAACTTTTATAATAAAACTGTGATTGCAAGTATGGAGCTTTCCTGAGTTCTACAAGGCATTCTAGTGAATTATCAAACCTTAGGGGGTCCTGGGAACCCTTAAATTCTTAGTCAGTTGGTCAGAAGTGTGGGTGGCCAGTACTCCCAAGCTTTTGGCTTGTGTCTGAAGGGAGGGCCATCTTGTGGAGGACTGAGCCCTAAATCCCTGAACTTTGACCTACCTCTGGGTAGTTAGTATCAGAATTGCATTGCAACTATTGCTTGCTTTCTGTATTATCAGAGTTCTCCAAAGAAAAAGAACTAAAAGGAATGTATAGACCTATAAAAGAGATTTATTACTCAAATTGGTCCCCATGGTTATGGAGGCTGAGAAGCCTCACAGTCTGCCTTCTGTAAGCTGAAAAACCAGGAAAGCCATTGTATAATTTAGTGTGAGTTTGAAGGCCTGGGAATGGCAGGGGGTAGAAGGCAGTGCTGCAGGGGGTGTAGGTCCTGGCGTCTGAAAGCCCAAGAACCAGGAGTGCCAAAGTCCAAAGGCAAGAGAAAATAGACGTCTTCGCTCAAGCAGAGAGCAAATTTACCCTCCCTCTGCTTTTTTGTTCCATCCTGTCCTGCTGTGGGTTAGATGATGTCCATGCACATTGATGAGGATGATTTTCTTTGCCCCATGTATTGATTTAAATGCTAATCTCTTCCAGAGACCACCCCCCACCAGATACACCCAGAAATATGTCTTACCAGCTATTGAGCTTCCCTTAGCCCAGCCAAGCTGACACACATAATTAACCATGAGACCCTCTATCCTGCTCTCAATCTGTTACATCGCCTCCTTCCAGCAGAGTCCTCTGCTTCATCTGGGCTGACTGGCTCTCTGCTCCTTTCAAGTACTGTGCTTCTTTCAGCCTCTGATGGGGACACCTTTCCCTTCCTATGACACCACTGTTGCACCCATTAAGGTGTGGATCCTGCCCCACCTCTTCCTTAGGACATTACCTTTTATGCTGTGCTCTTTCTTCTCTGAACTACAGCACAGAAAATTAACATTTATTTTGAGAATGTATTGTTTTCCTAACAGCATAGGAAGAGACACTGAAGCTCTTACACTAGTCTTCCCATTAAGGAAAAAATTCTCCTTCTCTGCGTACCATAGTGATGAAAACTTATAACTTAACATATATTGAATAATTGAATAGCGATGGATTAAAATGACACTTGTACTTACATCGGTATAGACTGTAGACTGCACTGACTCATTGTAAAGCTTTAGGTTTGGAAGGGACTTTGAAGGTCATCTGGTAAGATGGCTTTGTTTTCCTACTAAGCCTACTAAGGCACTCCATAAATATTTGTGGAATGAATGAAGATAAGGAAAGATGAGCCCCTGGGAGTAATTGACTTGCCCGAGTCCCAAAGCTATTAATATTTGTTAAATGAATGAAGCAAGACTAACTCAGTATAGCAGTACGATCACTCTTTCCCCTTTCCATGTGACCCCAGTTAGCAGCCACATTCTCCTCCCTCACTTGGTTTTTGGATGTGAATCTCTTTTCTGGTGCTAAGAAGGCTCAAATGATCATAGATATCTTAAAAAGTAAATGGTTTTTACTCATTCTTTTTGAAATAGAAAGGCTTTATCTCAGATCAGTGTTTAAGTCCTTAATGAACATTTTTCTCTTAGAAGGCTTACCTTATGTAGAATGAAATAAACTTAAATCCATAAGCCTAGTATCTAGGATGAAAGGGGTGTCACAAAAGGCAAAGTGTCCCAAATTTGGGTCTAGTTACCATATATATGTAAATCCTAATTATTTCTATTAAATTGCCTGCTTATTTACTTCAGAATAATAGCACAAAGGCACTTGTATCCTAAGTAGTGATATTTTATTGCCTAGAATGTTTTGGGTATTTCAAGATATAATATTTATAGCAATTTTGCTGTTTTTTCAGGTGAACAACACTGCTGCTGATGAACTGCTAATCCACCAAGGGAAGACTGTGGGACCCTCTCTACCCTTTAGGACTTTGAGCAAAATTATTTATTTGGTATCTTTTAACTATAATCCACCAATATTGGCTTGAAAGAACTCTAAAAGTCATTTCCAAGTGGATATTTATAGATTGCTAAGAGGCAAGGGGAAAAGAAAATAGTATACAACAGCGCTCTGCCTTTGTTTGCTTATGAATAAAGTAGAAATCTGGGGATTGCCTCCACTTACCCATGGCCATGGGAATCTTGTCTAGAATGGGTCCTCTGGAACCTTTGGTTCTCTGCATACAACTGTCCCATCATTCCAGGGGAAAGTCATCTCAAGACTCCGTGGCATCAGCATTATGCCCGAATGCTTTTTGACAGGGTGGAAATCACAGTAAGATCTTGAATCTGATTTTTCTTGAGAAAGGACAGAATTGACCATGTTAAGGTTGATGAGGATTCTTAGAAAGATAAGGGATAACATTGTCTCCCATGCTTGGACTCCTGTAATAAAATCAGTGCAGGAGCAGCACTGGACTGAAATGTGTGACCATAGCAGGTTCTTTACCTTGTTCTTCATTTATAAGATGGCAACAACAATCCCCACCCACTCAAGCTTTTTATAAGTACTGAATGTATGTTAATATGTAAAGACTCAGAGTGGTGCCCAACAGTTAGAAAGTGCTCAGTAATTTTTTGTGTGTTAACTTATGCAAAAACAGCAATAGATGCTAACTATACCATATAGCCTGTTTGAGGCATGACACAGTATACACAATGCTATATTGGAGTAGAACAATTGAAATTCCCAGGCCCAGATCTTTACTTTAATACCCAGTGGTTTGTTTTAGTCAAAATATGTTATTCCCTTTAGTGCATTCCTTACCTTCAGTGCTTATTTACTTCCTAGAGAAAGCTTATGGTTTCGTTTAAAGATGATTCCCGAGTATTTGGGTTCTTTGAAAGTGTGCTTTCTGTTGTGTTTTAGAAGAAAGTAAAATTGTATAACTCAAAGCAACTTGTTAGATTTTAGTGAATATTGATGGGATAGCACAACATAAAGATCAAAGACACTCAGTTTATAGTTCAGTTAGTGATCAGCACATCTAATGATGACGTTCTGTGGTTATATGATAATAGCAATTCTACAAATTGAAGGGAAAAGAAGTTACCTGGAATCTAGGAATGGCAAATGAAGTTGGCCTCCTCAACTATCTCTGTCCAGGTTATAAGGGCATCAACCTCCCTTATGTCCCCTGCTGTCAGGATGGTGGTTCAGCACTACCTTTAGCTATATCACTGTGACACATGGGTCTGTAAAATTTTACATGTTATATTCAGAATCAAAGCACACTAAGTCTCTCTGGATTCCACTTAGGGCATTACCTTCAGGGCTGGTAGAATATTGTTATAGCTTTACCTGGGTGGATAATATCCACTTGCATCATCTATAGTGACAGGATTCATTAAAAAAAATGTTAGCATAAACAAGACTTCAGATTGGGTATTTCCAACGCAAAACTTTGGCAGTATTTGCGAGCTAAGAGCAAATGTGTGCACACTACAGATATGTTCAATAGAGAGTATTTGCTGAACAATGGCTGTGTACTTGCATTTTGTCCTTGCAATTCTTCAAGGTAGGTCCTATTATGATCCCCATTTAACATATAAGGAAACTGAGGTTCAGAATGATTTAGTATCTCTCCTTAGATCTTACAGCCAGTTCAAGGCAAAGCCACACCATGTTCTGAACAACTAAGTTGGAGTCTCAAGAATCATGTATGTCTGACTTGTAAATGCAGGTAAGTCAGTGCAAGTACAAGTGCATCTTGGCCAAGAGTCCTTCTGCATCTGGGCTTTATTTTTCTTCTTTAATGAGGAGTCCAGAGATGAGCAGTTTTTGGGGTTTGTTCAACTGTTTGACAATGTCTGGGCTCTGAGCTGGTGTTTCTGTGATTCTTGTGGCAGCTTCGAGCATCATTTCCTCTTGTGATAATGTGGAAAAGCAGGAAACAAGGCTGGCAAAGACCATGTTCTTCATATATCTCTTTTTTAACCTGAAAGAAACACCTTCTCCAGAAGTTTTCCTGGGAAGACTTTGCCCAAGCCAGCTAGTCACATGCCTGGGCTCAGCTGTAGTGGAGCCGGGGAAGCAAATGTCAGGGTGAGTGGGCTCAACAATGGTAGGGGGTCTGCTGTCAGAGAAAATGTGGGAGAGTAACCCCCCCATCCTCAAGAACTATGAAGTCTGCTTCCAGTAAGATGTCCAAACCCTCTGCTTTGACAAAGCTACACCTGAAAGACTGCAGGTCTAGCACAGAGCTGTAGACAAACTGGCCTTTTGTGCTCTTTTCATGACTATATTTGATAATTACAACTATCAGTTTTTAAGTGAGGTGATTATTGGTGATGAACTGTTGGAATATTGAACCAAATGAGGAAAAAATTAAAAATCACCTTCTAACTAGTAAGGACATTCTAGTTAATAATAGCTTGTGGTGGAGAAGCACAGAAGATGGTGCAGGACTAAGGGACCCTATTTCAACTGGTCCCCTGAATTTAGCTGGGTATCAACCAAAACCATTCTGAAGACCCATGAAATCAGCCTGAGATGTAAGAATATACGTCTGGATTTCTACAAGCACAAAAATCTCCGGCAGTTGGGAGGTATGAAGAGCAGAACCATGATTCTGCAGGCAGATATCCAATGCTAAACAGAAGGGGGTGGGAGCCACCATAAACTGGCACTGGGAAGGTGATATAACACTGGAGTGCAAAAGTGTCCCATGCTGAAGACCAGGCTGTCTGTCCAGACCAGTAGGGGTGGGGAAAGTACTTCAGTGCGGACACAATCCAGTAGTTGTGGGTCCACAGGCACAAGTGAACTGGGAGTGGCTCATGGTTTTAGAACCATGAAAGGCAGAGACAAGCCCAGCCCTGTGATCAACCTCTGGGAGAGTTGCTGTAGGGTTCACACCACTCCTGGGAGACTGCAATTTTTAAGTTGCAGACAGAAATGAAGACAGTGTGTCCTGGAGAATTCAGTAGAGAACGGACTACAAATTCTCTGCTCTGGGTCAGAGGTTTGGGTGCCATCATTTCTGCTCTCTCAGAAAGGACAGAAGAGATGCGGAAACCTGCCAGAGAACAAAAGCTCAAAAAACTGGTTTTCACTGAGTCCCCCACCCCCCAAAAGGGGGCAGGAAAACTGTGCAGAACCAGGGTTGTCTGAGTAACAGTGCAGCAGGCCCCTCCCCAAGAAGTTAGGCTGGAAGAATAAGAGGATGAAAATATTAGGGTCCCTATGAAATGGGTGCATCTTGATTGGGTCATGGTTAATACTTTGGAATCTGTACATTCCCTCAAGCACCCCTCAACAGAATGACTAAGAGGAGGAACCCTGATGAAGAAAAGAATCAGAGACTAAGGGCTCTGCCACAACCTAATGGATATGGATATAAGAAAGATATCAGAAACAGACTTCAGAGTAACAATTATGAAGTCGATACCTAGGCTTCAGAAAAATATTAGCGACAATATGGAACCTTTAACGGCAGAAATGAGATCTAATCAGGCTGAACTCAAAAATGCTATGAATGAGATGCTGTCTAAAATGGATACCCTAATAGCCAGGGTAAACAAGGCAGAACAAATTCGTAAGCTAGATGATAAGATGATAGAAAAGAAGGAAATGAGGAGGCCCAGGAAAAACAGCTTAAAGCTCAACAGATCAGACTGAGAGAGATTAATGAAATGTTCCAATGTCAGAATTATTGGGATCCATGAAGTGGTAGAGAGAGGGAGAGGTCTAGAAGTTATATCTGAGCAAACTGTAGCTGTGAATTTGCCTAATCTGGGGAAGGACACAAGCATTCAAGTCCAAGAGGCAGAGAGGACCCCTCCCAAGATCAATGAAAACAGGTCAACAACCCGACATATAATAGTACAGCTCACAAATCTTAGAACCAAAGAAACAATCTGAAAGTAGCTAAGGGGAAGAGATTTCTTACATATGGAGGAACATCAGAGTAACGTGAGACCTGTCCACAGAGACCTGGCAAGCCAGAAAGGACTGGCAAGACATATTCAGGGTACTAAATAAGAAGAACGCGCAGCCAAAGATACTTTATCCAGCAAGGCTGTGATTCAGAATGGATGGAGAGACAAGAACTTCTAGACTGGAAGAAACTGAAAGAATATGTGACCACCAAGCCGGCTCTGCAAGAAATATTAAGGGGGATTCTACAAAAGGAGAAAGACCCCAAGAGTAATATAGACCAGAAATGTACAGAGACAATCTATAGAAATAAGGACTTCACAGGCAACATGATGGTTCTAAAATCATATCTTTCAACAATCACTCTCAATGTGAGCAGCCTAAATGCTCCTATGAAACGGCACAGGGTTGGAGATTGGATAAAAAGACATGACCCATCCGTCTGATGTCTACAAGAGACTCATTTTGAACCCAAAGATACATCCAGACTGAAAGTGAGGGGATGGACAACCATTGTTCATGCAACAGACCTCAAAAGAAAGCTGGGGTAGCAATTTTCATATCAGACAAATTAGATTTTAAGCTAAAGACTGTAGTAAGAGATACAGAAGGACACTACATCATTCCTAAATGGTCTAGCCAACAAGAAGATCTAACAATTATAAATATCTCCCAACATGGGAACAGCCAATTACATAAGCCAACTGTTAACCAAAATAAAGAAACAAATTGATAACAATAATTTAATAGTAGGAGACGTCAACACTCCACCCTCAGAAATAGACAGATCATCTGGGGTGCCTGGGTGGCACAGTCGTTAGGCGTCTGCCTTCAGCTCAGGGCGTGATCCTGGTGTTATGGGATCGAGCCTTACATCAGGCTCCTCCACTATGAGCCTGCTTCTTCCTCTCCCACTCCCCTTGCTTGTGTTCCCTCTCTCGCTGGCTGTCTCTATCTCTGTCAAATAAATAAATAAAATCTTAAAAAAAGTCTATAAAAAAAAAGAAATAGACCATCTAAGCAGATCAACAAAGAAACAAGACCTTTGAATGACATAGTGGACCGGATGGACTTCATAGTTATATACAGAACATTCCACCCTAAAACAACAGAATACTGATTCTTCTCAAACACACATGGAAATTTCTCCAGAATAGACCACATCCTGGGTCACATATCAGGTCTCAACTCATACCAAAAAAATTGATATTATTCCCTGCATATTCTCAGACCACAATGCTTTGAAACTGGAACTCAATCACAAAAAGAAAATTTGGAAGGAATTCAAACACTTGGAAGCTAAAGACCATCCTGCTTAAGAGTGTTTGGGTCAACCAGGA
>NC_048224.1:63882771-63888434 GCF_002007445.2 Ailuropoda melanoleuca
GGGATTTATTTCTGGGATGCAAGGGTGGTTCAGCATGCACAAATCAGTGTGAGAGAACACATTAATAAAAGGAAAGACATATGATCCTCTCAATTGATGCAGAAGGAGCATTTGACAAAATATAACATCCTTTCCTGATTAAAACTCTTCAGAGTGTAGGCATAGAGGGAACATTTATCAATTTCGTAAAAACCATCTATAAACAGCCCACAGCAAATACCATTCTCAATGGTATTTGAGCTTTTCCCTTAAGATCAGGAATATGACAAGGATGCCCACTCTTGCCACTATTGTTCTACGTAGTACTAGGAGTCCTAGCATCAGCAATCAGACAACAAAAAGAAATAAAAGGTATTCAAATTGGCAAAAAGAAGTCAAACTCTCTCTCTTCGCAGATGACATGATACTTTATGTGGAAAACCCAAAGACTCCACCCCCAAATTACTAGAACTCATACAGCAATTCAGTAAGGTGGCAGGATACATACTCGATGCACAGAAATCAGTTGCTTTTCTATATACTAACAATGTAACCATAGAAAGAGAAATTAGGGAATCGATTCCATTTGCAATGGCACCACAAACCATACAATACCTAGGAATTAACCTAACTGAAGAGGTAAAGGATTGATACTCTAGAAACTACAGAACACTTATGAAAGAAATTGCAGAAGACACAAAAAGATGGAAAAACATTCCATGCTCATGGATTGCAAGAATAAACATTGTTAAAATGTTTCTTCTGCCCAGAGCATTTATACTTTCAAGGGCATCCCGATCAGAATGCCATTGGCATTTTTCAAAGAGCTGGACCAAAGAATCCCAAAATTTGTATGGAACCAGAAAAGACCTTGACTCGCCAAGGAAATGTTGAAAAATAAAAAGCTGGGGGCATCACGTTGCCTGATTTCAAGCTACATTACAATGCTGTGATCACTGAGACAGCATGGTACTGGCACAAAACAGACATATAGATCAATGGAACAGAATAGAGAGCCAAGATATGGACCCTCAACTCTATGCTCAACTGATCTTCAACAAATCAGGAAAAAAATATCCAGTGGAAAAAAGACAGTCTCTTCAATAAATGGTGCTGGGGAAATTGGACAGCTGTATACAGAAGAATGAAACTCGACCATTCTCTTACTCCATACGCAATGATAAAGTCTAAACAGATGAAAGACCTCAATGTGAGACAGGAGTCCATCAACATCCCAGAGGACAGCATAGGCAGTGACCTTTTTGACATCAGCCAGAGCAACTTCTTTCAAGACATGTCTCCAAAGGCAAGGGAAACAAAAGCAAAAATGAACTTTTGGCACTTCATCCCAAAGATAAAACTTCTGCACAGCAAAGGAAACAGTCAACAAAACTAAGAGGCAACCCATGTCATGGGAGAAGATATTTGCAAATGGCACTACAGATAAAGGGCTAGTATCCAAGATCTATAAAGAACTTCTCAAACTCGACACACAAAAAACAAATAATGAAGTNGACAAAAAAGATAATGAAGTAAAGTAAATGGACAGGAGACATGAACAGACACTTCTCCAAGGAAGACATATGAATCGCTAATAGACACACGAAAAAATGTTCAACATCATTACCTATCAGGGAAATTAAAATCAAAACCACATTGAGATACCATCTTACACCAGTTAGAATGGCAAAAATTAACAAGGCAGGAAACAACAAATGTTGGAGAGGTTGTGGAGAAAGGGGAACCCTCTTACACTGTTGGTGGGTATGCAAATTGGTATCGTCACTTTGGAAAATAGTATGGAGTTTCCCCAAAAAGTTAAAAATAGAGGTACCCTATGACCCAGCAGTTGCACTGCTGGGTATTTACCCCAAAGATACAGATGTAGTGGAATGAAGAGGCACATGCATCCCAATGTTCATAGCAGCAATGTCCACAATACCCAAACTGTGCATGGATCCAAGAAGCCCTTCAACAGATGAGTGGATAAAGAAGATGTGGTTTATATATACAATGAAATATTACTCAGCCATCAGAAAGAATGAATACCCATCATTTGCATTGGAACTGGAGGGATTATGCTAAGTGAAATAAGTCAAGCAGAGAAAGACAATTATCATATGGATTCAATCATATGTGGAACATAAGGAATAGCACAGAGGACATTAGGGGAAGGAAGGGAATTCTGAAGTGGGGAAAATGGAGGGGGAGAGGAACCATAAGAGACTGTGGACTCCAGGAAATAAACTGAGGGTTTTAGAGTGGAGGGGGGTTGGTAGTTGGGGTAGCCCAGTGATGGGTTAAGGAGGGCATGTGGTGTAATGAGCACTGGGTGTTATACGCAAACAATAAATCATGGAACACTACATCAGAAACTAAGGATGTACTCTATGGTGACTAACATTACATAATAAGAAAAGTAATAGTTTGTGGTAACCATGGGAAAGATTGACCAAATGCTGTTCTCAGAGCTTTATCTACGGTACTCTAGCTAGTCTTCACGACCCTGAAGAGAATCTTCCCTGTTTTTTAGGTAAGTTTTCCACAGGATGGGGTTTCCGCTGGTTAAATAATTTCCCACGATCCCACAGCTCATCCACAGCAGAGGTGATGCAGGGGCACAGAGCGACTTCATTCTTAAGCTGCCTCTGTGTTAGTGGCACCTTAGGTTAGTGGCACCCTGTTTGCTCTAACAGAGAGACCCTTTATCTGGGTACTATAAACCAATCTCTGCCCCTCATGTCCCCTCAATATTCCTATGGGGACTTCTGTCTATCTTGGCTCTTTCCTAACCATGGCTCTTGGCTCCTGCAGTGGCCATCTTCTCTCAAAGATGTTATTCCCTGTGGTTACCAGCCTACTTCACCACCCCCCAGAGTGAGGCCCCATGGGCAGCAAGTTTGCTCTGAAGGCCTTGGTGGCAGAGGGGCATCTAAAGCTCATTTTTCTTCCTGACTGCATCTCTGCTTTGGTTCCAACATTTTCACCATCTACTTGTGATTCCTTGTCTTTTTTAGACTGAAACTTTGGTTTTCCACTTGTTAGTAAGATAAAGTGTCTGTAAAAGTTTTGGAATTAGTTTTTTCTTTGATGGTCTCACACTCTTAGGCATTTTATTCCCTAACGAGCCTTTAAAATTGGAAATACAGCTGTGGAAGGATTTATTCTTCTATTATCCAAAGCTCATCTCCAGGATGATGGGGCAGATCTTTGTTTTTCTATTAGGGCCCACACCTTGTGTAGGAAGGGAACAGCCCGAGAATCTCAGCCATAAAGTTATCATGCATATTTGAAACTTGTCCCTATTCTATACTGCCTGGGACACCTTCTTTACTGGCATGCAAACCTAATATTTATTTCTTATCTCTTCATTCAAACTTCCATGTGAAGTGGTGGTCCCAGCTTGAGCCAAAGCCAAAGTTACAGACTTCTGAGTATCTGATTATTTGTTTGAGGCAAGCTCAGGATCAGTGTGGATTTAGTTTATGAAATGACTGGGGGAACATGAAATGACAAGGCCAGCATTAAGGTGTTTGTTCTGGAAAGGGGTCCCGGGCTCTGCACCTGCCTCTTGCTGGAGACCAGGGTTTTGGGCAGAAGTTGAAGGAACAAGACTCTGGACATATTGAGGGTATAAGAAGCCCTTGGGGTGACCAAATGTGTCCCAAATTCAGGAAAAGAGCATTTTCCACTTCTGCATGGAGCACAGCATGGCTTAGGTCATGTGATATGCAGAGCAGGGACACTGGTTATTTGTTGAATGAAAGGAGGAAGGAGTGAATATTTAGAGACAATAGAGGGCTGAACATCACCTCAAGGATAGGCAGCCTGGAGAGCCCCAGACAATGGTGTCTGAGGCACCATGCTGAATCCTGGGTACAGACCACGAATGTCCCCAAGAAGTTCCTGGGGCAGTGTTCTGTGAGGGGTGACTAGATGGAAATCCACCTCACTCTCTGCTTCCAAAGATATAGAAGGGATGCCTTATGCTGATTGCACAGAGTGCCCTATGGCCTAGCAGTGGCTTCTGTAAGAGCAGTGATTGTGACCCTATTTGTACCTAAGGCTGGGAGCCCCTGAGAAGACCGACTATATGATCCAGGTGTTAAGGAAGGCTCAACTTTCTTATCTTTGTTTACTTCTACACTGTGTCTTTCATATGGAAACTTTTCAATAATTATTTATTGGTTAATTCATCACTACTGCTTACTTTTTTCTTAACAAACTGATATATACATGATTATATTTCTCCCTATATGTACAGTTGATTATATATATAATCTATCTATTCATCTATCTAGTTGGTGTATCATTGACTTACATATGCCCTCACGCCCTCAAAGTAACAGAGGTCTAAGAGCTAAGAGTCAGAGACCAGATTAGTTGAGTTGAATCACATCTCTGTCTTTTGGGAATGTTATTGAACCTTTCTGTGCCTCAGCTTCTTGCCTTGCAGGGTTCTCATGAGGGAACCTATGTGTTATTCTCCATAAAGCTCCTAGAGCATTGTGCGGCTCATGAGAAGAGGTCAACTGTTGTTACACTTGTATTAAATGACTTCTGGTAGCCAATCCTGCCTGTCCTCCCAACTCCTCCCACTGCCACTGCACAGGGGCTCCTTGGAGCTTTGAGATAATCTTTACTTTTGGACATGGAAAAGGAAAAGTGTGTGTAAGGCAAGGACTGTTTGGGGATATGTAGTGGGGCATGCAGTGCTGACCTGACTCAGTACAGACCTACAGTCATTCATTGCATTCCAGGACTGTGTTTAGTTCTAGGGATGCAAAGATGAATATTTCATGATCCTTGGGCTGGTGCACTCACAGCTGAATCCCCCTCGATTATTGTACTTCCCTCATTTCCTCCCCTATAGATTCACATACATTTTCAGATGACGTTTAAAATGGAAATATTTCTGAATAATCTGTTGGCATATCATTAGATGAATTAGCTCAATCCAGTTCTTTGCTTATATCACAGTGGCATGAAGAGGCATGGGGAATTTTGATCAAGAAGAGAGTGTAAGAACCAATTTTGGAAGGGGGGACATCCAAGGATCTGGAAAAAATCGGTGACCTTAAAATAGAGAGGTTCAGAAAAAGATACAGAGAACTGGGAAAGTCAAAGTTCATCTGTCTTCTGAAGTGTTCACGGGATCTGTCTTGAGCAGTGCACAGAAGGACAAAGACACTCTTTTGCACCTGGTTTCACTTTCTACTCCCCACCAATTCCCTCATCCTCATCTTGACACTCAGAGTTTTGAATACAATCTACTTTATGTTAAATAAGCTTTTGCTGTGTAGCCTAAGAAAATAACTCTCAGTGACTTATTCCATCCTCTTGAGGTAGCTTCAGGCTTCATATGTCTCCTCCCACCTGGCTCCTGCTTTTCTGTCCTCCCTGCCATAATGTCCTGTGTCAAAACCAAGGAGCCTGTTCGCCGGAGATCTGGTAGGTGATTAAGAGCTCTTGGGTACCCATGGCATATTCTTGTTGACATCATCCTGTCTTGGAAGAGGGGAAACAGGTTCTGTGTTTTTTTTTTAACTTTTTTTATTATATTATGTTAGTCACCATACAGTACATCCCTGGTTTCTGATGTAAAGTTTGATGATTCATTAGTTGCATATAACACCCAGTGCACCATGCAATACGTGCCCTCCTTACTACCCATCACCAGTCTA
>NC_048224.1:63888735-63888947 GCF_002007445.2 Ailuropoda melanoleuca
CTTAATCCAGTCATCTGTTGAAGGGCATCTCGGCTCCTTCCACGATTTAGCTATTGTGAACAATGCTGCTATGAACATTGGGGAGCATATGGCCCTTCCCTTCACTACGTCTGTATCTTTGGGGTAAATACCCAGTAGTAGAATGGCTGGATCATAGGGTAGCTCAATTTTTATCTTTTTAAGGGACCTCCACACTGTTTTCCAGAGTGGCT
>NC_048224.1:63889047-63889268 GCF_002007445.2 Ailuropoda melanoleuca
AAGTTTTCAGCTACAATTTGTTCAAATATCTCTTCTAGACCTCTGTTTTTCTCCACTCCCTCAGGGATGCCAATGATTCTGACATTGGAACATTTCATTGAGTCAGTAATCTCCCGTAACCCACATTCTTGAGCATGGATTTTTTTAAGTCCAGATTCTATTTTAGCTTTTTCTTCTACTAACCCATCCTCCAATTTGCTGATACATTCTTCTGCCTCATT
>NC_048224.1:63889557-63985009 GCF_002007445.2 Ailuropoda melanoleuca
TCAGAGCCTCTAGTTTTGACTGCATTTGGCTCATAGAATTTTTAATTTCTGCCACATTCACTCTCATTTCCACCCTTAGAGATTCTATATTCTCATTAACATTTTCATTAACACTTTTTTCAAGTCTACATATCATCTTGACCATTGTTACTCTGAATTCCATTTCTGATAATTTGGTTACATCCATATCCATTAGTTCTGTGGCAGAGGCCACAGACTCATTGTCTTTTCTTTGCTGGGGGGGGACTTCTCCTTCTTGTCATTTTGATGAGGAGAGGTTGCGGGGTTGTCCAGAGCCCAAATTATTGACCAGGACCCAGGCTGTGCGCCCTTGTTTTATAGGGATCTTAGGGATGTGGGCTTCTTGATTTTTCAGCCTGCCTTCTGGGGGAGGGACCTGCCGCACCGATACTCAGGCAACCCTGTTTGGGTAGAGTCTCCATGTCCCCTGCGAGGGGCGATGGGGGTGGGCACACTGTGAGCCAGTATTTCCAGGCTTTTGTTCTCTGGCGGCTTTCCCTGGTGGTTTGCTGTGCCTCTTCTGAGAGTCAGAGCAGCAGTGGCCTAATCTCAGCCTCTGTCTCAGAACGGAGGGATTGCGGACTGTTCTCCACTGATGTTCTGGCCACTTTAACTCTGTTTCTGTTGGTGCTGCTCAACCCTGCAGTGTCCGGGATGTGCGCCCTACAACCGGAGTCCCAGCCCTTACTTCCAGGGCTGGCACGTCTCTGTCCTTTGTGTTTCTAACACCACCAGCCACCAGTTGCCCCCGTGTGCTCCTGGGGCTCCCAGTCTCAGTCTGGTTCCAGTGAGCAAACCGGAACTCTTGTTTTCAGTCTGGTCGTGTGTTCCCCAGCTCACAGTCTCAGTCTGCTCTCTTGTGGGTGCTGGTCCACGAGTCTGCCTGCTCCCCCGTGCAGGTAGCTACTGTTTTCCAGCACCCGAACGTGGCAGCTCCCTCCCCCTTCTGTTTATCTTCCAATATCTGTGCGCGTTCATGGCTCCCTGCTTCATACCTCAATACTCAGTGCTGGAGATGTTCATTTGTAGAGATCCAGATGTATCTTCCTGAGTCTCAGGCTGATTGCATGTATGTTCAGGCTGGTCTGGTACCTATCCAACTCGACTCAGGGGACCGGCTGTAAAGCTTATTCATTAGAGAGATTCCCTGTGGCCTGCATATTGTCTGATTTAAGTCATCAGACTCAGGGTCACAGCCTGTAAATAACAAACAAGGTGTCTTTGTCCTGCCACCTTTCCCTTTCCCTGCTTCTGCCCCAGCAGGAAGAACCTGTGACCACTTAGGTGAGTTACTCATCAAAGATTGGGATTCTGGCCAAATGCCTTTCTAACTCATCACACAGCTAACACTACCCATCCATCATTCAGAACTTTGCGTTCAGGGGACAATATGTTCCACATTTCCAATGACAACTTATAAGTGCATTTTGGGATTGCAACTTGTTTAAATTGAGGACTGCCAATATTTGTAGTTTTCTCATCAACATTCGAACTGTATATTCTTTTTACTGACACATCATAGACTTCCACCTTCTCACTAACATAGACCATTCTTTCCAGAGTTAGTACTACTTGCTGTACTTCTTTGTCACACTGAGTAAATAGTTGCAGAGGATTTTGCAGATATGAATAATAAGCCTGAGAAGACCTTCTTTTTTTTTAAATTTATTTATTTGAGAGAGAGAATGCAAATGGGGGAGGGGTGGAGGAAGAGGGAGAGAGACTCCTCAAGCAGACTCCCTGCTGAGTGTGTAGCCTGATGCAGGCTGGATCCCAGGACCCTGAGATCACGACCTGAAATCAAGAGTCAGATGCTTAACTGACTGAGCCACCCAGGTGCTCTGAGAAGTCCTTCTTTTTTATGGTACTGGACATCCTTAACTATCAGAAAGGTCGTGAAATTTTAGTTTTCAGTATGTGAGATGCTGTGTTCCATTGATATGAAAATAGTCACTTCAAAATGTTGAATGCTGTTTCAATGAAGAGGAGACAATGTCTTTCTTAATGACTTGCAATGAAGTATTCTGTTCTCGTGTAGCATTCTTTAGTATCATACAAAGGAGGGTGAAAAACTACCCACTTCTTTAAAAGAACAGTAAATGAGTTCAAACAACATTGGTTAAAGGCTGAGAATTAGGTTAATATTTTTAACCAGCTTGTAACTATCAAATCCTGCTTCAGGTTTGACAAAAATGACCAGACAAGCATTTACCGAATTCTCAATCTGCTCCCAGCCCTGAGCAGGGATAAATGAAGTACCATGCCTGCCCTGAAGGAGCTGACAATTTAGTAGATCTGACTCACAGTATTGAAGAAATTTCATTTAATACCTATTAGTTCCAGAGATGAAAGAAGATAATCAAATAAAGTGCTTAGCCAAACACTGGGGATATGATCCTGTGTTTCATAAATGTTAGCTATTATGGCCATTATTATAAAAAATAGCAAAAGACACATAATGATCTACTTTGTTGTCTTTTCATTTGCTTTATCCTGTAGTCAGCTCTGGGGCGATGCCTGGAAAGTAATGTTAATTATTATGGAAATCTATAAACACCTTCCCAAAGTGTTTTGTGACTGTAGCATCACCTTTTCTATCTAGGGATAAAAATAAACAGTCACCCTCCCTGGGTAACAATATTGCATTTTGCAATTCAAATTTTATATGTGACTGCCTTCTTAATAGCTCTGCCAATATGTTCATCTTATCTGGGTCTTAGGACTCAACTTTGAGGCTTCTGAGCCCCCAATTCCCCCATCTTTTTGCCAGCATTAGCTAAATTATCCACTGATTTTTAAATGAAGGATGGCAAGATTCAGGACATTTGGATGTTGCTTCACTTATATTTTTGCAGCTTAGGGGCATGTGTTTATTGCAAAAAGTACACAACCACATCTTAATGCTGAGGCCCAGAAGAAGGCCGAAAAGTAATAGGCTCACTGACAGGAATAGACCATGCTCCATTCCTTCAGGTCCTCCTGTGCCATTACGGCTGGAGGAAGGGCTGGAGGCAAGGAGGCAAACATTTGAGAGATGTCTGTCTGGTAAGAATAAATTACATCTATTTAAAAATGGTCTTGCAGCAGCTTCCTCTAACTCTGGTGGCTGACTGACCCCTCCAATGGACAGGGCATCACCTCAGGAATGGCTTTCTACTGTGACCACACTCTAATCCCAGCTCCCACACTCTCATGCCACACTGGGACACCCACACACAGCTCCCTCCTCTTCTCTCATCAGCACAGATTTATCCCACAGCTGGACCACATCAGGGTCTGCTGGATGGCCACATGGGATTCATTTTCCACTACTGACTCCTGTTACTGAGGACAGATGTGCATCCTGAAATTTAGGTCCATCCCAACTGCAATGGTCATGGGACATTTGATAAACTCCGCACTTCAGAGGCGGAAAACACACACACACACACCTCACTTTCCATACTTCTCTGGGTAAGCCTGATCATGGAATCAAAGATCCTGCTTGATTTTTTTCTTTAGCATAGAAACTTTTTCATTAAATATGGATTTGTTTTTCACTCCATAGGAGAAGAGAACATTTTTATCTTTTATGCATGCTGAAGAACGTGTTTATTGAATAAATGAAATAGACTGAAATCTCATTGGATAGGCTCACAAGGTGGGGAAGATGGACATACAGAAGGACAATATTTCACAAGGAGAATCTTTACAAGAAATCCTAAGAACAAGAAAGACAGAGCTGGAGGATTTTGGGTCTTATCCCTAAAAGGGCAGGCAGGGGATAGTTGTAGGTTAGTCTGTGTAGGAAGTGAATGTATCTTCGGTAGGTAAACCCCCAGGTCTGGTCCTCGTCCATGGACATAGAGTCAGGAGGACCCTGGGGAAAGCCACTGATCCCTGGGCACCTCATCCTTTTCTCATTAAAATACAGAGTGTTTGGCTGACTTCTAGGATCTCTTTAAGAGCTAAAGGTCAGCATCATTTTTTCAGGAGGCCCTCCAGATTGTCGCTCTCTGGGTGGATGCCCTTCTCTGCATGGACGCATACATCACGCATGCATGACTTTCTCCGAGCTATCATGCTGGGTGCTGGGTGCTAGGTGTGACTGCTTCCACCCTCGTCACTGCCCCCTGTCAGGGCGGCCCCTCTCACCTCCTGTCTTACTCTCGGAAAGCAGAACAGTGTTAGCATATGGTGGACACCCAATCTGTGAAAGCAATGGAGAGAGGTAGGAAGAGGAAGGAAGAGAAAGGAAAGAGAAGGGAAGGACAGAGGAAGGAAGGGAGGGGGGAGGGGTACTTGCTATTATTTCCTTCAAAACTCTTCCCCTGGCAAGTTTGGGGACTGTGGCCCCCAGAAGGTTCTTGTCCCCAGATTCTTCTTTCTTCCTACTCCTCAACCTAATTTCCTCTTTCCTGTATTTTAGGTCTTCATGTCCCTTGTTTTAGAAGACCGATTTGTTCTAATGTAAGTAATTGTGTTGACACTCTCACGAAACATGTTCATTTTAATTGAACTTCCTGAAGATAACACCTGCAAGGGAGAATTCAGGGCTGTAAGGCAGCCAGTCAGGAGAAATGTCGGGCCCCTCAGTCAAGATTGCACTAGTAACTTCCCATTGCAAATGCTTGCAGTGCCTACATTAGGAAAGAGCTTTGTTGTTGCCCATTTGGGCAGAGACAATATGAACTCACCAAATAGTGCCTGTCCTCCTTTGTGGTGAAGTGGGGGAGTCAATGGCTGTGAGCAGAGGACTTGGGGCCCTTTCAGGTGAAGGCAGTGAAGAGCAGAGGTTGTCTAGCCTACCTCTGGTCCCCTCTTCAGTGATCTGAAGACCAAGTATTCCACAGAGAGGGGCTTTGAGACATAGGAGGCTGACTTTGCCTCGGTGAAAAATAAGCATTTATTGTGTCAGGCCGGTGAGATTTGGGGATTTGCCTTATTGGAAGTTAGTATTAATTTCTAAGACTAATACACACATTCTGCTACAAAGCAAGCACAATCTTAAGAACACCTTCACAGCAAGATTTCCAAAGTTTTGGATGATGAATTCCTGCTCAGAAGGTAGATGTAAATTTGCATCTTTCTTTACAGGGAGGGCGATATTTCTTCTCCATTGTGAAATAAATATCAAAATTGGAGAAAGCAATCCTTTGTGAATTCATACATTTTAAAATGATAAGATGGCGCAGAGTCTGAAAGTATGATTTTGTATCAAGTTGGAGAAGATTGCAATAATTCCTTGAGCATAGTCAAGTCACTTCATTACCCGCATAATATCTCATACTTCAAAAAATGCTGTGGGTGTTCTTATTTCACCTTAATGTTATTTATACTTGTCTATCTACAAAAGGTTGGGTGATGAGTGGCATACAAGTAGAATGCATTTGAGCAAATCTCGATTCTGACAGTTCCAATTCTGAGTTGGGGGACAAGGTAGGGAAAGGGAAGGCAGGAGATATCTCATATTACTGTCTTTTGCCCTTAGCTGTTCTCTCCCTATTCCTAGCCTGCTGTACCTTGCCACATGGAAATAGAAGTGTTCGGTGGAAGGAGGTAAAAGGAATTTTTCACTCGAAGTGTCATCAGAACTGTTCTGTACTTGGATTTGAGGGCCCAGATACTCAGTAACAAGAGATTTAGGCCCTAACCCTGCTTTTGCTGGTTTGCCTACTGATGTCACCCAGCTGAGCTCAGGACGCTCACGTGAGACCATGTAATGCACAACACAAAATACGTGTGGCCACACGCAAGAAGAGGTCAGCTTCTTCTGAGGACTTTGATTGTATGCAAAGATGTAGGAAGAGAGTTAAGGAACTTAATCGGTGGGTAATCCAAAACATTCACATCGTATCAAAGCATACATAGGGTATATCATGGATTAAAAACACAACATTTATTAGGAGTGTTGAAGTTAAAGCACTGACTTCAGTGACAATTATTACTGTTATTTTTGCCTGCCATCAGCCCCTTTAAATTTCTGTCACCAGAATTCTGGGACTCTACATTCATTGTTTTTTGTTGTTAAAGGTACTTCCATGGAAATATTTGGGAAGCTCTGAGTGTCAGAAGGGTCTCAAATGCCCCTTCTTAGATTTTTATCTGGGCAGTATTTGTCTCTGTACTGTTTAGAGCTTTAAGAAAAACTTGATGTTCAAAATATTCTATAGATTTGCATGTAAGAGCTCTTGAAACACTTACTGAACATTTAAAAATAAGTGGTGGTTCTCAATGATCCTGAGAATTAGAAAATGATCATTGTGATTGGTCAAACATGTTATAAATCCCAAGGAAAGGTCCATTGGAATAAAGACACTGTACACCAACCCATTTTAGGCAGAGGAGATCTGTTTTTGGTAGTGGGTTTTCTTTTTTTTTAATAATAATATTTTTTATTATATTGTGTTAGTCACCATACAGTACATCCCTGGTTTTTGATGTAAAGTTCCATGATTCATAAGTTGCTTATAACACCCAGTGCACCATGCAATACGGTAGTGGGTTTTCTGCAAGTAACTTTGGCGTGTGAAGGCTTTGAAGTCTGGGCTGTGTAAATGAGGGGTCACTGAAGTGCAGTGCTTTTCTGGGAAGCCCTTTTCATGAAATCCAAGGAAACCAGCACCTTTACTGAAGATGTGTGTTTTATGCTCTGCAGTTCCCACTCTCGGCTGTCTGAGAATCCGAGTGGCAGAAGCTGCTTGGTCCACATTGACTGGGGCAGAGTGAAAGGGTGGAATGCCTCTCCTCCCATTTCAGGGCCCTAATATCTGGTTCTTGGACTGTTGTACTATTTGACTAACAGTGCCTCTTGTTAATGTAACAATTAACAGTTTACAAAGTATTATACATTAGAATCAGGAATTTAGACCCAGAAGGAATATTAAGAAGCCTCTGATAGTAAGGATATTAAGAATACCAAGGATCCTCATTTCACTTTGCTGTTGAAGGCAAGGAGGTCCAGGGGAGGGCTGGGGTGACTTGCCCAAGATCACAAAGTGGCATAGTATGGTGGGGACTAGAACTGGGATCTTCGCAGTCCAGTCTTCCTGCTCCCCAGGAAGCATAATGTGCACCATGGGCGTAAATGTGTCTTTGCCTCAGGGGTGATGGGCAGAGAGGCAAGCCCGTGCCACTGGTTGTCTTCCTGGTAGCACCAGCCCTTCCAACAACCCTTCGAGGTAGGAAGGGCAGGTCATTTACTTAATTAAGAGCATCTCTAAGTGGCAGAAAAACAAACTGGGCCTCAGAAAACATGGGCATCCTGTTTAAGACGTACATCTGGTGAGTGACAAAACCAGGAGAGAATACAGTTACTCCAGCCTCGAGATCTTTCTATGCCCATGCTGCCTCAGTGTCCTGAACACAGCCATGGTCCGGGCTGCCCAAAGCCTGCTGAGCACCTTTAGGGCAGCTGGAAGGCTTTCATGCAAATGGAGGAAAATCTAATCACTGACAACTGGATGAAAGATATTTAAAAAGAAATAATTATCAGGATCTGTTATTCATACAACAAAAGAGCAATTTTCTTGTGTCACCTAGGCAAGGATAGCGGATTTTGCAATAGGCTTTGCAGAAGGAAAAGAGCAGATTTTGTCAGTTGTCACCTTTGGCCCACTATCTTGCCACCTGCTGACTTTAAGAAAAATTTGTCTGAAGATGAGGATTAATGTAATGGCTGATTCCATTACTTCTGTACTTTTTGGATGAAATTTGATCATTCTGCTTCACATTCCTTCTCCTCACCTGCTCTGGAAAGCAAATTGAATTCTTTGAAAGAAAATTCAGTCCAGACCAGAACACACACAGAACCAGCCTCTACCCCTCCTCTTAAAACCTAAGGGGCTCCTCTTAGCTACAAATGCTTCTCTTCTGGTTTGTTTACATTGCACGGTTTATTCCATTAAGGTCCAATTTCAGGTGCTCAGGGAAACCCAGATGGCTTGAGCCTGGCTGCCCTGAAGAATATAAGCACCCACAAGTAAACAATTTCTTAGACTAACTTCCTCAAGGATTTGCTTTAGAGTTCACTGGAAACTCTGCTCATGGAGAGCTTACCAACCTTTAAATGAGCTGGATGTTCTTTTCTGACCCAGCCCATCGGAGCCAGGCATCTGTGCGCTAATCTTGCTTCCCAGCCAGTTTGGGGTCTGTGCGAGCCTGGGAAGCTCACCCCTGCTGCAGGGCCTCCTCCCACCTCCAAGTTCCCCTGGCTCAGGCTGCAGCTGCTTGGGAACTCAACAAATAAAATAGCATCCAAATAGCTGAGCCCCAGCCTCCCCACCACCATGTGTATACAGCACATAATCAATACACTTTGTCTTATAAACATCTAGCTACAGGATTTTGAAATACAAGAGACTAATATGTTTCATTTCACAGCTGGGTAAACTGAGGCCTGGGGAGGTTAAGTGACAGGTCTCAGGACCCCAAATCAGTGACTGCTGGAGCAGAGCGGGAATCCCAGGGTGGTTCGGTCCAGAACAGCCTCGAGCTGTAGTCTTAGCTATGGCCTAGCTACACACACAGGGCTCATGGCCTCAAGCCCTCCTTCCTTCAAGGACAGACTCAATCTCCTCCTCTCCGTGACTCTGAGCTACTGGAATCCTTCCCTTTTTGAATCACTTACTGTCCGTGTCATACACACTAACACTGAATGATTCTTGTGTTGTTCAGGGCTATTGGTTTCCTCCTCCCAACTAATCCGAAAGAATGACAGGGAAGGGACCTTGTCATGTGCTTCTGTGTCCAGAGTGAAGCTAGGATGGTGCCTACAACAAATATTGGTCCATCGAGTAATTGACTGATTGACATGTATACTTTGGCTGCTGTCCCACTGTAAGTCCAGTGAGATTGTGTTGCAGTACGTTGGTCATGGTGGGTCTGGTATATTCTGTGATCGGAGTCTGTTCCTCTTGACGGGCCCTTTCTGGGCCACCTCACGATTACTCTGGTACACTTGGCTGCCCTTTTTCCCACTGCTCCCCAAAACCCAGTGCTTCGAGTCCTCTCAACCACTCGTAATCCACCAAGCTTGTCATATGTACATGCTCTTTGCTTCCGTCTGTCTCATATGCTCTTCTCATTTACTTCTCCTTGAAAGGTCTGCTCAACGCCACCTCCTCTGGAGGCAAAATAATTTGTCGTTTCCTCTGTGCCCATACATGCTCCCAGCCCTGGGCTATCCTGCCAGTCTAGAACTTCCTCCTTGGGTTATGGTCATTTGTTTGCACGTCTTCCTCCCCTGCCAATCCTGGGTGCTCCCAGAAGCCCAGGACCTGTCTTAGGCATCTTTGCACCTACCCTGCCCTGGGCCCTGGTACAGTGCTCTGAACTGTGGTGCCTCAAAATCATGTTTTGAATGAGCGGGTAATTTAACTTGATTTGTGAGGTGGGCCAGCAGGAAGAGAGTCCACAGAGCAGATGTGGTAGGAGCTGCTGACTGGGCCTCAGCACATGCTGAGCCCTCATGGCAGACCATAGAACCACCTTGAGGGTTGTGGGAGGTTTCCTGACACCAGAAGACCCAGGCCGCAGCCTTGGTGAACTTTTCATCTCTTGGGAAAAACTAAGTCCAGAGGTGGGTTTACCGCAATGAAACTTAACCTCTGGGAACCTTACCTGCCCACGCCCTTTCTAAGGGCTTACTTTCTCTGAACTTGTAATTTTGTATTTTCTTCCTTAAAGAGAGCTCATAAAAATTGGGACTTTTGGCCTGCATGAGTGGGATCTGCTCCTGGACTATGGGTGTCCCTGGGGTCTGCCCCAGGAAGGGTTGCTGCATCACTTTCTAGAGCTGGTGGGATGGCTGCAGCAGCCGGGGCAGTTCACGTGGGGCTCTTCCTGAGGACTGGCAGATTCTTCAGTGGAAGAGACAGTGGGTCCTGCCAGCCCCCGGTTCCCTCTTTCGCAGTTAAACCAAGGAATGTTTTAGGAGGAAGTACAGAATTGACCCTCTGTGCCATCTGCCTCAAAAAATATATGAAATAAACTCTGCACAACATATTTTAATTGTGTTATATATTTTTCAAAGTTCTTCTGTGTTTGTCATGCCATTAGATCCTTCCATAGGCCCTGGAAGGTAGGTTGAGGAAAGTGTCATATCTATTAGCAAGTGAGAAAGCTGAGTCCAGGGTCACTCATGTTAGGTCCCAGGGCAACCAGTGTCAGAGTTGAGGTAGGACTTGAGTCTCTTGATTAACCTACACTTTGTCTCCTTCATGAGCTTCAGAGAGGAAAAGCATCATAAGTCATGTGTGGAGTAGAGAAGGGGCATTTTTCCCTCAGAAGGGTTGTGAACATGGGAGCTTGTCTTCCAAATTGGGGGAGGTGATCAGACAGGAAGGGGTCAAGACAGGAAAAAAACTGTGTGTAGTGTGTGTGGGTGTGTGTTTGAGGTGTGGTGTGTGTGTGCATGCATGTGTGGGTAGTGGTATGTGTGGTTTGTGTGTGCGTGCACACGTGTGGTATGCGATGCATGTACATGGTGTGTGCATGTGTGTGGTTTGTGGTGTGTGTGTGTGGTTTGTGGTGTCTGTGTGCATGCATGGGATGTGTGTGTGTGCACGCTTATGTGTGTGGAGGTTTGGGGAGTGTGTGCTATCTTGGAAGATGTATTTAGGCAAGAAGATTGTAGACAAGCTTACATCAAATCCAGAGATGGAAATTTGGGGGAAAGAAGTAACCAAAGGAATTTAAGGATGGCAGGGATTTGATTCATTGTCAGATTTGGTGAATTATTCTGTTAGGATTGAAAGAGGCAGCTGGAGTTTAGATATTTTTAGTAATTAACACCTTTTTAATACTTTGTTTCCCAATTTAGTGTCCCCTCCGCAAATAAACGAAAACACTTCTCTCTGCTTTCATGCCAAATTTGCTGTGTGAAACAAAAGAGGTCATGAGCTTCCTTCCCAGGGGTGGGGGTGACCAAGCCTGAGGCTTATTAGAAATTCCTGCCTGCATTTTCCTAGCGAATACAAAGAACTTTGGAAACATTTTCTAATACATGTTTCTAATCTATTCACAACACTCAGTATCTCTTAGAGCTGAGGAGAAGGGCTCACGGTGGCAGTACTTGGTTTGTCTAATGCTGGACTACACATCCCTTAGGTAGGTAACATGTCGAGGCTGAAGATAGAGCTGGGGCTTGTGTCCGTGAACCACAAATACCAGCACCTTCTTTCCTAGGGCCATTTTACATTGCTGATGTCATATCGCAATTTCTTCAACTTGGTTCTATTTAATTAATTGTTTTTAAAAAAAGATAATGAAATCTGAAAAGATATCCTACACTGCTGATGTATCTTGACAAAGACGTAGGGCTGCAAATCAAGCACGTCATGCATGTTTTTTGAGTGGAACTACAATCGGGGTCCCCAGTGAGCTTTCTGATCACCGTGCCTGGTGAACAGCCAGTAGCCGAATGCGTTTAATGTCGAGTGTCTGGTTTAATACAGACCTGTGAGATACACACGTCTTCATAAATAGACACACATCTTTGAATTCCAGCGCCTGACACAGCTTAGAAGTAGGAGTTGGGGGTCAGCACAGCCCAAGAGTCTGAGCTGCAGGGGAAGAGGGGAGGATGTGGCCTGGCCGTTCTTGGTCCCAGAGGGAGGCGACAACGTTGTGTCATTTTTAGGCCGGAGCGTGGGTGGGGGTGGAACCAAAGGCCCAGAGCCGCGGAAGGTGAGTGTGGAGACAGCGGTTGAAATCGGATGGATTAGGGAGATGAAAAAGGGAGAAAGATGAGAGGTAGGGGATTAACGGAAAAGAAATGTCAACTCCATAAGAGAAGGCTTGGGTTTTATGGAATGTGCTCCGTGTAAAAAATAACTACATTTTGATGTCTCTTCCAGGCTTTTCATAGCCAGACAGCTGCAGAGGCAGAGAAAAATGCAGAGGCCTAAGCGGGAGGCGTGTGTTCAGGAGAAGCCTGACCTGCGGGAAAGGTCCCTGGCGGCAACCTGCGCACGGAGCTTTCCCTTACCTCACGCGCACCCTGGATACCGGGACATGCCGCATGGTGGATCCTGTCCCTCTTGTGGCGCCTTATGGGAAGCGGCAGGCACACTGTGAAGGTGTCATTACACACGTAAACGAACAAACTCGTCTGTTAAACGTGTAGTTAGACAATGTAAGTTCCTCTTGATATTCAAATATGGCCAAGCGTGCGCATGCCTGCACACACACGCGTGAGCACAGGCACACACATGTGCACACACATGCACATTCTGAGATGGTTTAACTTGAGAGTTTGGCTTTGTTCTTGGGTACTGTTAAAGTATTTAATACGAGGCAGTGCACATTTACAAACAAAAGGACTGTCACTTTGATGCCTACGCATGGAAAGAAAGATGTGTTTGTTGGCCACCAAATAGCTCCATTTCCGTACAGTTAATCTTAGGAGCTTCTGTTCATGCTCAGTTCTGATTTCCACTTTGTAGAGACTTGCCTCTGCTGTTTGGACAGGTGAGAGCATCAAGCACACAATTCTGTTAAAATATTAGCTTGTTTGTGTGAGGACAGAAGCATTTCAGCATGTATCAGTTACTCTTACTGTCTATTTTGATGGCTTTTTATTTATGGAATATTGGCATATTTTTATCTGCAAGTCTTCTCAGTTGTTTTTGGAAGAGAGATTTGGAGAAACATGAATGATGGGTGCAGCTATGGACAGCCAATTCTAAATTAAATATTCTCTGCTTGATCTTGCCAATTTATTTTTAAAAAAGAGAAATTAGCACGAGTTCATTTAATGTCTTGCAAGGTCCAAGCCAGAAATAATTCCGTAATCCTAAAGGATCACTCCTCTTTAAGCCTTAAAACATCTCTTTGAATACATGTGCCTTTATCTTAGCATTTTGCTTTGTTTTATGTTTCTCTAGGCATTGGACTTCAGGCTCTGTCTAGTGCACATCCCCTCTCTTCTAAATTCTCCTTAAAACTAATCTCTTTTGGGGAGTCTTTCCATGGCTTTGTGTCTTAGCATTCATACTTTTACAGAGGGAATTTGTCTTCCTCATTTGATTCTGCACAGGGTGAGGGCTGGGGGGCTGGGTGGAAGAGGGCATCTTTTATCCAAAATGTAAAATTCCAAAACACCCCATTAAAACCAACCGCAATACTGAGAGGACAGCTTGGGACAAGAAATCATTTGCATGTCATGGTTCTTTCATTCTTTATGATAACCTGCTGCTAGAAATGCTGCGGCTCCTGAATCAGCCCTACCTTAAACTGATACCCAGCAGTGAAATTTGAGTTTTGATGTAAGTTGTATAATGAGACCCATTTAAAGTGCTCTGAGCCTAAAATCTCATGAAAATCATTTCTGTGAGATCCTTTCCATATTTCCTGTTTTTAGGGATGTAATTAGATTTACATATGACTTCAGAGGCTGTTGTAGCTTCGGTTATGGTTACAACTGGGGTGGGCTCCAGTCAGAACTGTAACATTGCCAAGTACCTTATTGGTGCCATTTTCCCAGGTACCCATTTGACTTCCCTGGGACGCCACTGCAGGGTCCACTGGGCCACATACTGTCCTTGGCTGAGGACCGGCTTTATTCCGTGGTTCCCACCCCCTTCTTAACTATTTGTTTGTCCGATCATTCATTCATTCTTTCATAAAACAAATATTCATTGAGAACCAGGTTATACTCTGCTCGGAATACAGAAGAGGACAGGATTGCCAGGCTTGGGACTCTTAGATCTGTGCGAGAGTTATAGAAGTAACTGATTCCTACTGCAGCAGGTCAGGAAAGTGGGGAAGTATGTCTGAGGAGAGCCAGGGGTAGGAGCAGGGAGAGAAGGGCAGGTGGGAGAGGCAGCAACCCTCTAACAGGGAGTCTCCACGGAGAGGCAAGGAGCCAGCTCTTCCACAATCCAGTGGGAAACCAGTGTGCTGGAGAAGGAAGGGCGGGTGGGGGCGTGCAATGGTTCTTTACAACTTTTGAAGATATCATAGAAATTGTACTTGACTAGTTTGTATTTAGGGTACCATTTAAAAATATTTAATTTATTGATTGCTAATAATCCTAAGGTAATGTAGACCTCTTGAGAATATACCCAGTACTTAGAAAAGCACATTTTATTATTAGTAATTGAAATTTCCACATTTCCAAAAAATTTCAACGTTTCACAAGGGATTTTTCAAGTATAAATTGATTTCCTTTGAATTCATGTTTATGCCATTTCCTGTATTGTCAAAGTTTTAGAATTTTCACAGTTCTCTTGCCTGTTTCTCAAGCAGCACATCACCTTTGGTTTGCCAGTTCTAGGACCAGTATCCATATTCTCTTTATAATGGTTTTCATTCTCTCTCTAGGTCATTTCTTACTTTTCTCCCCCTTAACATTCAGCAGGTTAGTCACTTCAGTGGTCTGTGACTTGGCCTGCTTTTATATCTCTTTAAACTTGTTTTTATTATTATTTTATTTTAAATTATCTTATTTCATTATGTCTAGTTCTTAAGAAACCTCCCCAATACTCCAGAGTTTGCATGGATATGAATTTCAAGTAAATATATTTATCCTTCCTTATTGATGTCTGCTATCCTTCCCTTAGCACATTTTTATTCAAGGCCTATTCTGTGTCTAACATAAAGATGGGACTTGGGAATATACAGATTAAATAAAATCTATAGCTTATTAATGTAGACAGTCTAAATAATGGAACTTTATCTGTTGTCTCTTGTTCCTTTTAGGCAGGATTTTACTTTAATAAATGTAGTTTATTATACTATAGAAATGGACGACACACCCTCTTTTTTCTATAATAATATGGTTGTGGGATGTGATACTAGCTGTTTGTTTTCCTTCGAGTGACACATAAGGCTTCATCAAGCTTCAGCAGAAAATTATGTTTCTACTAACTGACTTCTTTTAAAGATTTATTTATTTGTTTTAGTGGCAGAGGGGCAGAGGGAGAGGGAGAGAGAGTCTTAAGCAGACTCTGAGCTGAACTCGGAACCCCACACAGGTCTCGATCCCCTGACCCTGAGATCATGACCTGGGCCTGACGCTTAACTGACTGTGCCACCCAGGTGTCCCTCTACTAACTAACTTATATGGCAAATATTGGTAACACTCAACTTTTTATATGTCTGATTTTTGAAAACTCAAAAGTTATACCTTCTTAAAATTGACTGGCTAATTCTCAATTTCTTTTTCTCTCTCTTTCTCAAGAAACAAAACAAAACAAAACAAAAAAACCTATGAGTTCTCACATCTTGATTAGCTCTAAGCTACTTGTGGTCCCTTGAATTATTTAGGTCAGGTGACTTCTAAATGAGACCCATTCAGTTTCTTTGTTGAAGTGTAAGTGACATTTTTTCCCCAATAAAGCCAACTTTACTGTTATCACTCGGTGGGTGTTTTCCAAGATGGTTACTGGGATTTCAACGTATGGCAAACTATGGTATGGTAACTGAAAAATTCTGCTAATTTGGATAGAACGATGAAATGTTCAACACATAAAAGCTTGATGCTCCACTAACTAATTGTAAAACAGCTAAGAAAACATTACAGATGTGGAATTTTTTTAAATATTATTTGCTTTGCCAATCAAGGTTTAGTTCAAAACACAGAATCTACTTTAAGTATTTTAAGCAGAAATGACTGTGTTTTAGGGAGTTTGGGTACTCACACATTTATTGGAAGGACTACAGAAATAGGCATTAAGCTAGAAGTCTGGAAATAATGCCTAGAACAAAACCTTTGCCCTAGTCCAGGACAGGGGAGTCTGAAGCTGGGGATGGACACTTGAAAGCAAGATCTGCTCCTTGTCTCACTTGCCACTGCCTCTTAATACCCAGCGGGGAAAAAAGCCAAAAAGGATCCTCCCTTCCATCCTTAACATCTTAACCACATTTAATATCATCAGGGCCTTTAGCTGAAAGGGAGTCTGGGAAATGTAGTCCTTAGCCTCTCAGCTTCTGCAGGGCACAGAAGGGTTGAGAATGAGTGCTGAGTGCCAGTTCATTACACCCAGCAGAATTACAGGAGGGCAAATTAGTGGATATGCTGATGTCTGTCACATGAGGAGAAGGCTTCTTGTAATTTCTGTTACTGGAAGCTTCTATCATCAGGGCAATCAACCCTCCTCACATTTGGCACACTTGAATAATGACTGTCAGGAAAATTTTGGTAAAGTTTAGATCTGTTCAAAAAAGAAAGGGAAAGTGAAACATGCAGGTGGCCTGAGGAGTATTAATGGCATCAGGTTTGTGCTAATGTGCCCAAACCTCGACCCCCACTGCAGGCTGATGCAGGGGCAGCAGGCAGGAATCCAGAAGCATCTTTGATTAATACAAAATTCACACGGTACAAGGCCTCCTGCATCTGAACGATCCTGTAAACTGGGAAGAATTTGTAATCTAGGTACTTAGAAATATTGTCATGTTAAGTTGTCATACGTCATAACCAGAGTCAAAAAACACATGTTAGGCCACAACCACGTGGAACACCTTGTGTGGTGGGTCTTGGAGGTGATGCCAAAGCATAACAGTGCATCTCTGGGTGAGGCAGATAAACTCTGGTTAAGTTAGGTGAGCATTGTCCCTATTACCTACTGTTTAAGGGGTGACATGGTGCCCCGTCTTGAAGGATGCCCATGGTATCATCAGGAGAAGTTGTTCACTCTAGGCAGAGGCACCAGGATGGGTAGAGGTGCCGGGGCCTTTTTGATTAAAAAAACTCAACACCCCAAAAACAAATAATCTGATTAAAATGGTCAGAAGACATGAACAGGCATTTGTCCCAAGAAGATATACAGATGGCCAACAGACACAGGAAAGGATGCTCAACATCACTCATCATCAGGGAAATGTACATCAAAATTACAATGAGTTATCACCCCACACCTGTCAGAGTGGTTAAAATAAAAAACACAAGAAACAACAAGTATTGATGAGGATTTGGAGAAAAAGGGACCCTCTTGCACAGTTGGTGGGAACGCAAACTGATGCCACCAATCTGGAAAACAATAGGGAGGTTCTGCAAAAAGTTAAAAATAGAGCTACACTATGACCCACAATTGCACTGCTGGGTATTTACCCCCAAAATACAAAAACAGTAATTCAAAGGGATACATGCGCCCCTATGTTTATTGCAGCATTTTTACAATAGTTAAATTATGGAAGCAGATCAAGTGTCCATCAATAGATGAATGGATAAAGAAAATGTGATATCTATATATCTATATCTATTCATCTATTTTTTGATGGACTATTACTCGGTCATAAAAAATGAAGTCTTACCATTTGCTAGGACATAGATGGAGCTACAGAGTATAATGCTAAGTGAAAAAAAGTCAATCGAGAAAGACAAATACCATGTGGTTTCACTCGTGTGTGGAACTTAAGAAACAAAACAAATGAACCAAGGGAAAAAGGGACAACCCCCAAAACAGTCTCTTGACCATAGAGAACAAACTGACCAGAGGGGAGGTTGGGGGGGATGGAGGAAATAGGTGATGGGGATTAAGAGGGGCACTTATCTTGATGAGCACTGAGTCATGTATTGAGTTGTTGAATCACTATACTGTACACCTGAAACTAATATAACACTGCATGTTAACTATACTTGAATTAAAAAAAAAGAAAAAAGGAAAGAAAGAAAAAAACCCAAAGAGTATAATTTTCCTCTTGCAGTTTTGGCACTGGATAGAGAATGGTTGAGATTTATCATTCGCCATAACAATTTTTGGGTACAATTTTATAAGGGAACTCTTGCTTTGGTTTCTAACGAGACCCTGTGGCCTCAAGAATCAGAAGAGATTTTGTGGTTTGGTTTTATTTTCATAGAAAGACCAAAAAACCTCTGGAACACAAATTGATTCTGTATTTTAGGTTTGCCATATAGCTTCTGACAACCACAAAGCTCTCAAGCTTCAAGCTTATGTGAACTGAAATGAGCAAGAATTCCTTCAAATTCAGAGAAGCCCGTGGGCACTGCAGGAAGTTCCCAGCTTTCTGTTTGCCTACGGTTGGCCAAACGTCTCTTTTTGTCCTAAGAGTTGGAACCAGGAGTCACCTATAATTTTATTTTTCTTGAAAGATTTCCTGAGAAATCATTTTTAAGTATCTCATTTTTAATTCTGTATCATATTTTTATTGCCTTTATATTTTTGACGAAACATGCCTGTAAATAGTTTAGCCAACTGGAATGGATTCTTTACCCAAAAGGGCTTTACTGTCTGATGAAAATTGTATTTTCTCAGGGAAAGAAAGAGAAGATGAGTTTTTTTTTTTTTTTCCTGGGTACTTCCTCAGAGGTTTGTTTCTGCAGTCTGAACCAACATTTGGGCGTGAAATTTTTTGAGGTTTTTTTTTTTTTTTTTTTTAAAGGCTTTAGTTACCCTTTACCCACATGACTTCTCTCATCCCCTCTCATATAATTATTCTATTTGTTGGAACCAAGACATGCTGACACATTACAGGGAATGCTTCTCTCACAGGCAGGCTGGAAATGGGATATAATAGTCACCTACAATACGGTGTGCTAGTACAATTCTAAGCCTAGAATTTATGAATCTGGGAACTGGGAAGCGGTATTCTGAGGAATATTGAAGGAAGTGGTATCTAAGGAATAATTTGGCAATCTGAATTCTTTTCCCCTTAGAAAAAGTAGCATCATTATTTAGAATGTAGTTTCTGTTGACTTTGTTTGGATTTGAAGCTGCCCTTAGCTCCCATGTGACCACCGGTGGTTTCCTTAACCCTCTGCACCCCTGGCTCCTGAAAATGGGGATAATATTTGCAGCGAGCTCCCAGGGTTAATAAGAGGATTACATGAAATTAAACTGCGTTCATAGAACTTTACAGGACTTGTCACAGCTCCCGGAACAGGGAGGGCGCTAAATTAATGTTATTATGGCTATTAACGACTGTCTGTCCAGCGTGGGCCTATGTCGACCGCTGATTCTTTATCTGCTAAATTTCAATAAATGCTGTGCTATTTAGTGAGTTACTGTTATTTATTGTTTAATGGAGCCGTTTACTGGCTCAGGACTGTGCTGTTTCTCACAAGTGCTGCCTGTGGCCGTGGGTAGATTTATCTGGTTCAGGGTGGAGACAAAATCTGAAGGTGTTTGTGGTAAAATGATGCACTACAATAGCATGTGAGATGATCTCTTTATAGGCACTGCTGAAATAAACTTTTATGACACGACCTGAGTCAGTAGGACTACGAATGCTCCTCTAGCAAGAGCAGACAGGGTGCTGTCCTCCGGCAGTGTCGCCAAGGTGCTCTCACTCCCTCCTAGGTGCTCCCTTCATTTCAAGGGACCTCAGAGTCATGTTTCCTTTACTGGTCAAGCAAGACCAATGCCTGGGCTTGAGGTGGTTTGATAAGATCTCTCGCAAAAGTTTTTTTTTTAGTAGTTATTAAGTATTTAGTAGTTAATGAGATTAAGTAGACTGATGCAATGGGTGGTGTACAGTTGGTCCCCAATAAATGATGGTCAAAAGAGACCAAGTGTGCTCCAGAAGTCATGATGAGAAACCTAGGGACCTGTGTACTTAGAAAAAAATCTTCAAAGTACAATTAGTAATAAATTGAATCGAGTGACTGATCACATTTGTTTTCTCCCAAGGATATGGAACATGGATTTCTTTTAAGCACGTGGTTTTATTTTTCTTAGTTTCTGGAACTGACTCTATGACCTTAGACAGGTTACTTAACCTCTCTAAGCTAAGTGTGCAAAGCACCCTTTCAGAAATGCAAAAATACTGTCTGTAAAACATTTTGTACACTGTGATGTACTTGGGTAGAAATTTATGATGCTGTTATCATTCTTCTTCCCAAAGATCAAGCCTGAGAACTGATTTCTGGAGCTCTTGTGGGATTATTTACATCAACAATGGGCTCGTCATTTTTATGCCTGAGTCTCATAGTTGTCATGATATAAGGGTCACAGGCTTTATGTGGGCAGCTCACTTCATTCTGCTCCACAGCTGCCAAACCAGAACTTACCCTTGACCAACTGCTTTGAAAATGTATACCGCAGGTTGTGAGAACTTGCGGTGGGGCCAGCACAAACATATCCTGGCTCCTGGAGACACAGCCTGCAGGGTCCGTGCTTCAGAGGGTGAAGGACCAGCTTTATCTTAGGAGCTGAAAGACCCAGAACAGGTGTCCCCCACTGGTCCCTGAGTGTCCCATAGGGATTAATGGGCCTCCACTGGAAGCTAACTTTCTCAGGAGCTCAACCTGAGCTTGCAGCTTGGGTTTGACCCATTTTACGGGTTTCTAGCATTGGAGTAGAACTCCTGCTACTAGTTAAAACAGTTGATCTCCTGGTGGCGCTGCTGACATGAGCACAATTCTGTGGTTGTCAGTAGCTGGCAAATTCCAAAGCCGTCTTTGGGGAGTGCTGCTGGGTCACTCAGTTGTCTGTGTGGAGTTTGGGGTGGCAGGAACAGGGGTTGCTTCAACACCCACCCCAATAAAACACCCATCTCTGTAGTGTCACACGAATTCAGAGTGGAATCTTTAGGGCGTTTACCCAATGGCTGTATGTCAGAATTGGCACAGGAATTTTTTGGAAAGTCCTATTTCCTGGCCTTGATTTTGGAGATTCTGATTGGCTGGACCATGCAGACAGCAGCATGAGAAACATTCATTCAATTCTGCAATGAGAAACAATGAGACACACCCTAATTTTGCTATGTATTAATTTCTCTCTGACTAAATTCTAACTGAGCATAGGAAAAAGGGAGGCATTTTCTCTGATAAGTTGTTGCTTGTTCAGTGGGTCTAGTGTGGGGCCTGTCTCTGTGTACTTACTATTTTTAAGTTCCTCTGTGAATCTGAGCAGGGTTTAGAATAATGTGACTTAGAGAATTTTATATTGTGAGCCTCTCCAGGAAACTCTGGCATTCCTTTCTCATCCTACTGTTCTAGTCATAACCTGGGGCCTTCAGAACACCTGAAGTTCTTGGCAGGAGAAAGCCTCCCCAAGCCGAGATGAACCACATTTACCTGATTCCTGTGTTAACACCCTCAACCCTGCTCATTTGGTCTCCGAGTAAATGCTCCTAATGGTAGTGGATGCTGGGTGGGGACTGCCCTCAGAGGTCCCGAGATGAATGGAAAACAGGAGGAGGGAGCCGCCTGGGTGGCTCAGTGAGTTAAGCATCTGCCTTCAGCTCAGGTCCTGATCCCAGTCTTGGGATCAAGCATTGCATTGGGCTCCCTGCTCATCTGGGAATCTGCATCTCCCTCTGCCCGCCTGCCCCCACTCGTACTCTTTCTCTTTCTCTCTCTCTCAAAAAAGTAAAATCTTTATTAAAAAAAAAGAATACCGGAGGAGGGAAGGACTTCTGTGCATTGTGATTTCCTTCTTTAAAGCAAAATTCTGCACCTTATCTGATCCAATCTCACACTTTGAGTACACCATATATAATAGTGGGCACTAACAGACGTCTCAGTCCTGCCTGGCTCAGTCCTGCGGAAGCCAGAAGAGACTGGTGTACGGGCCCCAGGCTGCCCACCACCTCCTGCCAGTGAACACTGTGGCCAGCAGCGACTTCTTCCATTACAAAGGAAGGTGACTATTGACGGGGCAGCCAAGGTCTTAGACTAGCAAAGTGATCCTGTAGATTGAAAAGGAATCCTGACCCTGCCGAGCCCTCAGCGTATGGTCTGCTATTCCATGACACGGTTTTGAACTGGAAAGCAGTTTTGTGGGTTGCGATCAATGGGTAGGATGATGCCTTCCAATTGCTCAGTGGAATATGATCACATAAGTGGTATAAAGTCAGCAGACAGGGGGGCAGACGGATACTGACAGGAGGAAAAGGAGAAGCACTGAGGGTGACTGAAAAGTCAAGCCCTTTGAAGTGATATATTATTAAAAAACCACAACATCTGACCACATGATTCTTCACAGGAAGAATGTACAAGTTTTTTTTTTTTTTAACAGAATTTTTATTAAGGAGGTTATCTTTAAGATAAAAAGGTCGGCTGTAGGCTGAAATGGTGACTTATAATTACTACCATATTTTTTTAAGCAAATGGATTACTGTGAAAATATCATCCCTAGGTCAAAATAAATGTTTAAAATACACAGTTGATTTCACAAGCCTTTCTTCACAGATTTCTCTTCCATCTCCTGCTGCCTTCCCTGCCCTCCAGGGAAGCTCCATGTCCTTCCCTCAGCCCAGGCTTCCTCTTTGTCACTTTTTCCATCTGGCTGTCTGCAGTGCATCCCTCAGCACCAACTCGTATGTCCCCAAATCAGGGGCAATTTCTCCTCCTCCTTCAATTGCTCAAATCTCAGTGCCCTCAGCTCCAGCACATTTTCTGTACCTCTGTTATAAGAGATTTTCACGTCACATGGTCATTTATTCTGTGCCTGTCTGCCTGCCTTACTCTGCCGGGAATTCTGCGGGAGCAGACGGCGTCTTGTGTATGCCTGTGTTGCTAGGCTCCGGCAAGGCGTCCGAAGCAGAGCAGGCGCTCTGAGAACGTGTGCTGCTCAGCCGAGGAAGGAACTCGTGGGGATAACACTGTTTGCAGAAAATTGGGGACTGCATCACCTTCCTTATTATCCGGTGAGACACAGATACATGGCAAGTTTTGATGGCAAAGCATGTGGACTAGAAGGAAGTCCCCAGAATAACTCCTCCCTGGAAAGACATAGGCATCTTACACTCACAGGCTACCTAGTAAATACCAAGTGCTTACAATGCTGGTTGAACACAAAAACCTTAAAACATGCATCGTAGGCACTATTAGCTACAGGTGGATGAGAAGACCAGCACCTAAAGGGAGCAGGGACTTGCCAGGTGTCATCCAGCAGTGCTGGGCCAGCGTGAGGCTACTCCTCCGGTTCCCTGCCCTGAGGTCAGTTCGCAAGCCCATGGCAGGACTTCTTTGGTAGATCACAGACTTCAGAAAACCAGAGTGCATTTGGTGCAGAGCCCCAGACTTCTCTGTGTCTAGCTTTACCTCTGCAGGAAATTCAGTGATGTGGCTATGCATTGCAAACGAGCCCACCCGTGGCATTCACGGCCGTCGTGTGGGTGGGAGCACGTGGAAACAGGCAGCCCGGTCGTATTGTCTTCCACCCTCCCTGTGTTCCAAACAGCATGCAAAATTCCTGAGGACCTCAGGTCCTGTTAAGCCGTGAGCGCATCTGCGTGAGGCTTCCATCTGTCATTGTCAACCCCAGAACTCACATCGATTTTGCTGTTTCTAACATAAACTGTGACTATTGCTGGGGCTTGAGGGTTTGTAACGAGCAATAAAATACAAGTGGACGTTCAATTTACTTAAAGCTTATACATGTCAGCACCTAACTAAATAAAAAAGAGGAGGAAAAATAAACTGACAATGATTAATATCAGTAATGATTTGTTTTGCTTATTTTCTAAAGTAGTAACTTGATCCTGTCCGTTTAAAATTGGCAGAGAAGTGATAGGAGGAAGCGCTAAGGCAATTTAGCTTCTGTCCTTCCTTGTTCCTTTGCCACTGTTAGAGAAAACTTGGTTTTTCTGTGGAGTTAGATGTGCATGTATTAATTTTCATTCAGCAAGAAACATGGAAATAAAGTTATGAGTGTGTTAGTAAAGATAAACTTGTCCAGTTTAATAGTAATTATTCATATAAACTGGCACACTATTAAAGCAGTGGTGGGTGAAATGCTGATTTCCTAGCATCTTTCGGTACAAACTGTGAAGTCATCCATTGAAATCATTAAGGCATGCTTAATGTTGGCAAGTTTTGCTTTCTGTACGAGCAAATCAAGATGATAACCGATTTGGAGGCTGGCAAGAACTTTGAGAATTGGTTGACACATTTAGCCCTTGCTTTTAGTTGAGATCCTAGGAAAATCAACTTGCCTCAATACATTCCTTGTTAAAATACTTAATTTTACTGGATTCCCCTTAGGATCTTAGCATGCTAATCTCTACGTTGTTTTCCTTCTTCTCACACTACTTTGAGGGAAAGGGTTTCAGGCATTATTCTTCCTTTTTGAGTGTTCTCTGGTTTGACGACTTGGGCTATTGAGCTGTATATTTTGCTACTGGCCCCAGGAGCTCCAGAGTGTCCCTGGGAAAGCAGATCCAGATACTGCCAGTTAAATAGTGTCAAAATGTCCAAATGCAGCTTTGAATTGCAGATTTGGGCTGTAAAGGAATTAGCAGTCAAGGTGTAAAGAGAGGCCGAGTGTTTCAAAATGGCGATCACTCACAAATTACATCACTGGCACTGGCTTCAAAGAGGAACTTGGTGTCTGAGCCTTTTCGTGAAATTTCCGTTACTATCGAGAGCACCTGAGTGTGTTCTGTCATCATGAGGAATAGTGGCTGGTTAATTGCTTCAGAAGGGTGGCTTGAAATGAGAGATGGTGATGATGGTGAGAATGAGCACCAGCCTCCCCTGGGACAAACATGGCCAGGGTCCTCAATATTAGGCCCTGTAAGGCTGTGACAGTTTGATTCTCCCGTACTCAGAGGAAACTATAAGATCTCTTTGTCTCCTTCTTTACCTATTGCTGGCTCATTAAAACTGCCAAATAAAAACAGATTGTTGGCAAATAACATTTTACTTTAAAAATGCTGGTTATGCTCTAGAGTAGATATCCGCAACCTTTGGTCCACGGGGCCCACACCCTGGTTTTGCAAAGAAAGTTGTGTTAGAACACAACCAGGCTTATTCATTTACGTGTTGCCCGTGGCTGCTTTTCCTGCAACAGCAGAGTGTAGTAGCTGTGACAGAGACCATACGGCTTACAGAGCCTACCTCTGCTGGCCCTGTTCAATAGAAATATCACGTAATCTAATCTAGTGACCACGTTAAAAGAAGAATATAAATGAGTAAAATTAATTTTAATAATATTTTTTATTTAACACAATATATCTAACTACTGTCATTTCGGTAAGTAACAGTATACGAATTAATGAGATATTTACATGCTTTTTCTTGTATGGAGACCAAAATCCAGTGCTTATGTTACTCTTAGAGCCCATCTCTATTTGCAGGACCCATGTTTCAGAGGATTAACATCCACTTAACCCCATAGCACTTTCTACAGAACAGTGTTAGTACCTTGGTCTTTCTTTCACTGCCCAGAAGATTCAAACAGTTGGTACCCCACTGGCTCCCTCACCCTTCTCAGTAATTGTCATCTCAACTCTGGGAAGACAGGAACTTCTTCGAAGTGAACCAGATAATTCTAGTTTTATGTGGCTCTGGAATGGCGAGAGCAAAGAGTCCTAAAAGCAGAGTAACTGAAGGGCTTTCATATTGTAGAATCTGCTTAAGGTCTTTAAATGAAGGGCCCGGGACTACCAAGAGGTGGTTCCCGTCACTGGATCTTTTATCTAAAAGGCCAGTTCACTTTTTTTCTCATCAATTCCTATTTATCAGGTTCTACAATTTCTGCTTTTTTTCTGTGGTAACAAAAATGCTGTGCAAAAAAGCTAAGCTGAAAACCTCAAAACTGAGTAGAGAATCCAGCTAAGTCTTTGATGTCTGTTGGAGAAGCCTCAAGGGACGCATTTGGTCAGACCCATAACTTCTCTTGCTCCTGTGTTAAGTCAGACCACACTTTTGGCCAAATTGCTGAGATGCTTCCATACAGATATATAGGAAAGAGAGAAAAGACATTTATTTTTGCAGAGATTTTTATATTTTTAAATGATTGTTTAAAGTGAGAAAGACTCATTTTATTATTTGCTTATAAATACGTATAAAATAATATAAAACTCAAGATAGGTTCAGCAAACAAAAAATAATAACCAAAACCAGAAAGAGATTTCTTTTTCATCAGAGTGATAAGGAGGAGAGAGGTAATGAGAAATCATTTATAAATGGCAGGGTATTTTGCTAATGTCCATCATGTACATTTGAATGCCATTAAGGCTGTAGACCAGATTACTTGTTCGTGAGTTTACAGTTATGTGTTCTCTGGGCTGCAAGGTTCAATGTTCCATTAGTCACCAACAGTCTAGAAGAACAAAGTTGTTGCAATTTAATACTTATAATTTAATATTTAAGAGCTGAAGGCTGAAATGAAGAACTAATGAAATATCAATCTATGAGGTTCTAGTCTACCTGTGGAGTTTTTATATACGTCACTCTCATTCCACGTGGATAGTTCATTAGGTGCATTGATGAAATGGGCCAAACTGGATTAAGGGGAATTCTGAAGGAGCTTAAGTGGAGGGAGGGGTGGGCAGCGGAGACAGTGGAACTAGAAGCTTTGATTCCTGGCCACCTGGGAGCTCTTGATTGATTTGTTTAGATTGGGAAGGTAGACAGGAGTCATCTTATTGTAAAGGAGCAGAGGATCCAGGTTTAACATGAGTCTCAGTGAGGTAACATGATAGTTCATTTCTGAGTTTTCCTTCCTTCCACTGTAAAATAGGATTGCCTGTATGTATTCTAGTTACCCTATTGAACTGTTGTGAAAACCAACAAAATTAATATGATAATACATTGCAATCTAAAAGTCCCAGAGAAATAAGGTATCATAGTAACTTTCAAGAATGAATATCCATCCAGCTCATTAAAGGTTGATGAGCTTTTGTCTTTTGTCCACATTTGGGTCCAAGGTGTTTTTTTTTTTAAGATTTTATTTATTTATTTGACAGAGATAGAGACAGCCAGCGAGAGAGGGAACACAAGTAGGGGGAGTGGGAGAGGAAAGAAGCAGGCTCACAGCCGAGGAGCCTGATGTGACTCGATCCCATAACGCCGGGATCACGCCCTGAGCCGAAGGCAGATGCTTAACCGCTGTGCCACCCAGGCGCCCCTGGGTCCAAGGTGTTTTGTAAAACGTATCCCCCAAAAGTGACCCAAGTGGCATGAAAATGGGTAGCTTTCCCAATGGGTTATGATCTAACTTTTATGAATCTCTCTTACTGGTAAGGAGAAAAAGGTATAACAAGAGAAAATCAATTGTATTAAAGAAGGGTCAATGACGCATAACTTAAATAATTTTATTTTAAATTTTTTCAACTCTGAGCTGCTTGAATTGTCCCAGAAAAAATAAGCCTCATCATTTCAAAATGATGGGTTCAGAGAAAGTGCATAATGCCATTAGTCCTGGAGCATTGCAATCTGGGCTTGTATGAAAAATCTGTGTGTTTTGTTATGAAGACTGAAGATCTTATATAACCCTACTAGTGCACTTAGTTAGCTTTGGAAGACCTAGGCAATCTGTATTTAGTGTGAAGTCTGATTACCTATTGAACAAAAAAGAAAAGAAAATTTGGAAGTGATTGCTTTGGAAAGTGCAGCAAATACCTATTTTCTTGCCAGAGTTTTATCTGAAAGTGGAAAAAACAGGGTTTAGGATGTCTATTTGTGGAGCAGGGAGACTTTTAGCTTGGCGATGTCTGATTTTTAAACATTAGTTCTGTTGGGCCTCACAGGTCTCCTGATGTTGGAAGGATCTTAGCAATAAAAATATTTTAATAGGTCCTACTATTTAATCATGAAATAGTAGAGGTTGCACACAGCATTCATTTAGAAATATATTTTTTTAATAGATCACGGGGAGACAACTTGATGTTTCATTTTAAGTCTGGAAGTTTTGAAGTTGAGGAAACCATTTCCCCAGGAAAGGTTCTTGGAGATGGCTGCCATTGTGGTCATAAAGACACATAATGGGGCTCTCAGTTTGTCGCAGAGAACTTAAATATGGATTTGCTGGAAGGTAGGATGATCTCTCAGTTCCTTTCAACACCTGCATTTTAAGATGCTTAATAAAAAAGAAGACACTCCCTTAGTTGCATTTATTGCATATGGGGTCCTGTCTGCCTTCTTTTTCCTCCCTCTCTCTTTCACCCTTCCTCCTTCCATTTCCTCTCTTCAGGGTGGAGTGGGAGTCCCTGTGCTTCAGATATACCTACTCATGTCCCTCATAACATTATCCTCATGAGTGTCTGCTTTTATCCATGAAAAGCATCTCCTAGACTTGGAGGCATATTTCACCCTTCAGAGACAGTTTGATTTCTTTTATTCTTTGCAGATAATTTCCCTAAATATTCTCCTTTTGGTTCCCTTTTCCTAGCTCCTCATATTCTGACATACTCAACCTTGATAATATTTAAAACTTTCAGTACTGGCTCCCTTTGTCCTTGGAAAACTTTACCTACCTCTCTTCTATATTTGTGGAGGTAGGTTTTGAGATAGAATATAGCTACGCAATTTTGAAAGTCTTAACCTAACTGCTTTGAGCCTCAGTTGTTTTTTTCCAGTTTTATTGAGATGTAATTGACATATAACATTGTATTAGTTTCAGGTGTGCAGCATAATGCTTTGATACATGTATATATTATGAAATAATCACCACAGTACATTTACTTAACATCCATTACCTCACATAGTTACACATTTTGTTTTTTCCTGTGATGAGTGAGCTTCACTTTCATCACTTGCAAGATGTGAAGAATCACATGCACTTCATGGGGATTTGAGAAATAAAATGAGATATAGTTGGCACCTGGTGCATTTATTGAATACGTTTAAAAATGAATGCAGGGATGACTTGCAGTAAGCTTTTGACAAATGTCTTTAAGCAGTTGATTGGATTGCCATAGCACACATTTTGGTCCTTAGTTAAAGTGCTGTCTTCTTGAAAAAGACCACCTTGTGGTGTCTCGTGGACAGGGAATCAAGCCCCGTGCTAATGTCCGGCTTTGTTTTTCTCTCTAATCCTGTGTTACCATCAGGTGGGTAAGCATGTAGATGATTCTCTTAGTCTTACTCTTTTCTCTTAAACAAGCGAAATAAATCATAAATCATTTTTAATTGAAGTACTAAATCTCTGACACAAAATGCTAAGTGCTGGACAGTGCCATCCTAGCTTGAGCAAACTACAAAAAATAGGTGAAATCGCTAAGAAAAGGGGTCCTCTTGCTAACCATCCTCTCCCAGCTGTGAATGACCTTTTCTTGAGCAGTATGCATGGGGTTCAAACGTGACACACCATATCTCATAAGCTTTTCAGCTAGAGTAAGTGTAGATTGCTATCAGAATTATCATTCTCACCAACTAATATGTTCTAAGTGGCTGATGGGTTTAGACCTTGTGCTTGTTCTTGTTGATTGGATTGGAGCAGAAATGGAGGCAATGTGGAGAGTTAGGGATACAAAATTCCCTGGTTTAGCCTTTAATAGAACTGAAATATCTTTTTTTTTTAAAGATTTTATTTATTTATTTGACAGAGACAGTGAGAGAGGGAACACAAGCAGGGGGAGTGTGAGAGGGAGAAGCAGGCTCCCCACTGAGCGGGGAGCCCTATGCGGGGCTTGATCCCAGGACCCTAGGATCATGACCTGAGCCAAAGGCAGATGCTTAACGGCTGAGCCACCATTCAGGTGCCCCAGAACGGAAATTTCTTAATTAATTATTCCACTTGCATCCCATTTGCTGACTGAAGAATGAGCACAGAGGCTATAGGCAAAAGGTTCCAGCTCTAAAATGCTCACTTGATGAATTTTTTGGGAGACCATCATTAGCTACATGCACCCTATACTGAACATCTTAGACTTTAAGTAGGAAGAAAATCAAGATATTTAGGTATATGTGGGAAATCTTCATGTACAGATCTTATCTTTAAAGTCATCAGAAAATAAATAATGGAGAAAGCCTTTTCTGATTAATTCGATAAACATTTGTTGAACTTCCATCACATAGAAAGCACTGGTGAGTGCTAAAGATAGAAAGAAAAAAAAAAGCAGGGAGTCTCTGGCCTCAAGGAGTCTTTGGACATTTGGGGAGACACACAATTATATTAATGTGGTAAAGAATCCAATAGAGAAAAACTTAAGGTGCAATACATAGGAGAGACAACCCAGAGGAGGGCTGAGATCGGGGAAGTCTTCAATACCCGAGATTGATACTGCAGCACTCACTGAATGTCTAATGTCAATGAGAAAGCCTTCAGGCAGAAATAATCCCTTGTTTTATATCATTGCATTCATAATGGGAAGATGCACTGTATAAAAGAAGTGCATAAAGCTTTATGCTGCAGCACAGTCTTCATACTGAACATTAAAAGAATCCAGCAAGAGAGAAACAAGAAATGTGAAGAATACAAGACAATACAAGATCCTTTAGTCCAAACTTTTGTATTCAATCATCAAACAAGTAGTGCGTTCATCTCTGTGCCAGGCACTGTTAAGGACTAGGAATACGGGTGTGAGCAAGATGATGTCTCTGCCCTTGAGAGACCTTTCATTTTCTACTGGGAGGGGACATGCAATAAATTCATACACAAATAAATAATGCAGTAAAATTTAATTTTATTTTATTGAAGCTTGGCTGACACACAATGTAACATTAGTTTCAGGTGTATGGCATGGTAATTCGACCACTATCTATGTGATGCCCTGCTCACAGGTGGAGCTCCCATTTGTCACCATACCTCGCTATTATGATACCATTGACTCTATTCCCTATGCTATACCTTTCATCTCAATGACTTACTCTTTTTAGATATTGAGAACAGCTATGGAGCTAAAGAGCAGCTAGGATGAGATAAATGGTGGTTTCTTTCTTCAGGGCGGTCAGAGAAGGCCCTCTGAGGGAGAACAAAATGATAGAAAAAGGCGGTGTGTGCAAAGGTCCTAAGAAGGGAATGAGGCTGAATGTGTAAATAACAGAGGGGACACCAGCGTTTGCTGGAGCTGAGTGACACAGGTGGGAGATGGGAAGCAATGAGGCCAGGGAGATGGGCAGGGGCCAGGGCACAGAGATTAGCATCAGAAACCCCAGCTCTGGCACCACAGGAAGACCTCTAAACACAGGCACATCTCATACCAATTATCAGAAGAATCATTACTACAAAAACAAAAACAAAAAAACCCTATACTTAAGGAAGGTGGAAAAGCCTCAGACATAGCTTATGGTTTGGTAAGCATCAGAGAATTTAAATTCTCTAAGGAAAAATAATGTGGAAGACACTCTCTTCAGATCATCTCCTCTCTATGTCAAAAGATTGTATTAGAGGAGAATTCTGAGATTGCAATATGCATGGAGAGCCTTCAGATTTAGTTTAGCACCTCTGTATCCTCAGAGACTTTACACAGGAAAGTAGTCCTGGGAATGGTACGAGTGCGCAGCAAGATGTTAAAAGCTGAATTCTGTGGTTTTAATAAAGTCATAAGTGGGATTTTATAGATGCCTTTTAGCATTGCCATTTAAAAGAGTAGAAAGCAAACACAGTAGCCTAAGGATAAGAAGGGCCTGGGGCAGATGAGCAAACGTCCTATGAATATTTCTGGCATGTTCTTGCTGGACAGCATTTTCTGTCTTGGAAGATGAGAAGGTTATCAGTGCCACTCAACTGGGCCCATAAGAGGTGGTCCGCTGAGACTCGCTTAATGGTTATTTGTCTGCCTGCCTATGTTCCTCATCAAACACACCAAATATACCAAATACTGGCTAGAACCAACTACCCATACATAGTGTGCAACCCGCATTAATGGGACGTTGCCATTGCATTGTCTTCATTAGCATATTGTTGCTATTCCTGGAAACTCCTAACCCAGGCAAATAACTTTATTATTCATGTCAGGGACTTCCAGAGAGACCCATCAACTCTTCAATAGAAAGCATTGACTGATGCTTTATCCCTCACTTCAAAACCATTATTTTGTTTCTTCCATCAATCTTAAACTACAATATCATGATATTTTGATGTTTATCCACTCTTTTTTTTTTGAGAGAGACAGAGAGAGAGAGAGCGAGAGAGAGAGAGAGAGCATATGAGCAGGAAGTTCAGAGGGAAAGGGAGAGAAAATCTTAAGCAAGCTCCATGCCTAGTGTGGAGTCCAATGTGAGGCTCAATCTCACAACCCTGAGATCATAACCTGAGCTGAAATCAAGAGTCAGACACTCAACTGATTGAGCTTCCCAGGTGCCCTTCTATTTATTCACTCTAATCAAGTCACCCGTACTGAAAGAGCCATCTTAAACCAAACTTCAAATCCAACCTTGCTCTTCCCCTTTTGAGCTACTACCAAAGCCCTGGTGATGGGGAGGACGTCCTTCCCTACAGTGGTAAGCAACAAAGTAGGCTGTTAATGAGTTGTGTTGATGTTATTTGGAGTTGGGGCTGACATGCCAGAATTTGAGGTAGAAGAGATTGACCAAGACAAAACTAGGAGTGTTCACCCTGGTGCTTGAGACTGGTTGAAATATAATAAAACTAAGAGACTGAAAACACAAGCCACAGACTGGGAGAAAATATTTGCAAAATTCCTATCTGATAAAGGACTGGTATCCAAAATATGCAAATAACTCTTTCGATTCAACAATAAGGAGAAAAAAACAACCCAATTAAAAAATGGGCAAAAGATCTGAAAAGACACCTCACCAGGGAAGATATATAAATCACAAACAAGCATATGAAAAAACGCTCAACAATCGTATGTCTTAAGGAAATTGCAAATTAAAACAACAGCGAGGTACTGCTATCTACCTACTAGAATGAACAAAATCCCAAACACTGGTAACACAAAATGCTGGTGAGGATGTGGGACAACAGGGATTCTTGCTCATTGCTATGAGGAAATGAAGTGGTATGGCTACTTTGGAAGGCAATTTGATGATTTCTTATAAAGGTAAACATGTTCTTATCATATAACCCAGCAATTGCATTTCTTGACATCTACCCAAATGAGTTCAAAACTTATGTTCACACAAAAGCCAGCCCACAAATGTTTATAGCAACTTTATTCCTAATTGCCAAAATTTGGAAGCAACCAAGACATCCTTCAGTAGGTGGATGGATAAACAAACTGTGGTACATCCAGCAATGGGCTGGTATTCAGTGCCAAACAAGAAATGAACTATGTGGTGTAAATGTAAATGCAGGAGGCTAATAGTGGGGAAATGTGGTGATGGTGGTGGGGGGGTGATGAGGTACATGAGGACCTTTTGTGCTTTCTGCTTAACTTTTTTATAAACCTGATACTGCTTGAAAAAAAATAAAATTTATTCATTAAAAAAAACAAACAAAATTCCAATTATAATGAGATAAATCATTTGGTAGAGGTACACACCAGGTACAATGAATACTATCAAAATAACCTCCTCACCTAGATCCACAAGAGTGGAGGGAAGAAACAATATAGTCAGGAGAGGTTCTGATGGGGAGGTGACCCCTTGGGAGACCCCTGAGGGGCAAGAATGGATTAGTTAGGTGAAGAGGGTACAAGGGCATTTCATGTGAAGGAAGTAGTATTTTATGTATGTCCAGGGGTGGGGGTGAGGGTCTTTGAGGTGCAAGGGAGAAGAGACGGAAGAGGTCCATATCATAAAGGAGCTCCAAAGCCAAGCTAGGAGAGAAGGGAGAAGGGATTGCTTTTAGGAGAAGGGGTGTGACATAGGGTCATTTGGAACAATCGCTCCAGTTGCAGAAGAGAAGTGGGTTAGAGGAGGCAGAGTGGAGGCAGCAGGGCCAATTAGGATGCTGCTGTAGCAACCTGAGGGGTGGGATCTTTCTGGGCTCATCTTCTATTCTTTGAGGCCAGTGCAGGCCTGGGTGCCCAGCGCTGACTCAGACAGCATTTGCTGAGGGCACAGGGCATGCAGTAGGACCTGTGCTTTCTGTCACTGGAATTTAAACATCTTCTCTCTGACTTACTCAGCTTTCTCTCCGATGGCATGTAGAATGATGCAGAAACATCTCTTCTGAGCCCTACCTAGGAATATATGAGCTGATCATTATACAAAACATTTGATGTTTCCGATTAACCCCGAAAATCTGGGTTGTGTGGTCTGTTTGAAACAGAGGAATAAACATCTCTCTTTACTGTCGTCCAGAAATGGAGATATTTTATTCTGAGCTCTTACAGAAAAAGTAGGAAAAAGTGTTTGAAAGAAAGAAAAGGTCTAAGACATGTTTGATTTATATAGTAAAAGATTGCCGGGCTATATAACAGCATGACTTTTCACAGCGCATAATGACTCTCTTTATTAGTTTTAGCAACTTATTGGCGTATTTTGGAGATAGAATTTTCTATGAATAGGTAGAAGACACATATAGAACAGCACGCTCCTAAGGCACCCTCGCTGACAGCATAATCACAGCTCTGCCCCCGGCGGTACCGCGCAGACGGCCGGCACAAGTCACTTCAAAGTCACTTTGTATTCAGAGAAATTTACTGTAATTCCTCACAAAAAAGACCTTTGAAAATTACGCTTAACATATTGTATCCCTATAATCCTTCATGTTTTTCGACTTCCTATAATTTGTGCCGAAGTCATTATTCGTTAAAAGCAAATTTAAAAATATAAGATCAAGGTTTATTCTAGTTATGAAAAAAGAATTTAGACCAGCACACGTTTGGCCCTCTCTCTCTCTTTCTCTCTCTCTCTCTCTCCCCCTCTTTCACCCTCCCTCTTCCACCCAACACTTTTCATTCCTTCTTTTATTCATCATTTGCTTCTTTACAGTCTACTCCCTTCTTCAGAATACTTTGCCTCATGGTTCACAATATAATTATTGTCGTTATTTTTTTCTTTAATGCTGGTGTCAGAGCAGGATGTTGCCATTTGTACAACTGAAGATGGCCTGTGGCTTTCCAACTTTGTTACACAGAGCCTCAAAGATCACACAGGGGTTCCCACAGCCTCAGGCTCCTCGGAGGAGCACGGGGCTTGGGCCCCTATTGAGCCCAGAGCAGCTCTATCTTGATCTCCTTATAGCTGAGGGCTTCTCTGTTGGACTTGCTTTGGAGATAGGGCTCCTGGCTTAAATAAAACAAAAGGATGAAAACCCATGATTTTGGTTAAACTGACAAGCAGGCACCAGGTCACACACGTATGCGCCCTTTGCTACAATGTCTTACTCGCTCTACTTCTTGTTGTCCTCAGAGGTCAGACAGATTTTGGGTACCATTTTAGATAAATTTCTTGCTGCCCTAAACTCTCACTATATGCTCTTTGAAACTCTGGGATCAAATACTTCAGATATCATTGATCTCTAGCTATCTAAACCCAGGAACTGAATAGATTTTTATTTATGTATCAAAAAATACTCATCTTATGTAGTCACTGATACTCACACAACAATACACACTCATGTATAAATATAAAGGACTTCCTCCTATGGCAGAAATCTGAACTGAGAAAATACATGGAACAAAGTGAACTTTCTAATTGTTCCTCATTTGTCACTTTTTTTTTTAACTGCCCTGGAGCAAGTGTGTGTGTGCGTGTGTGTGTGTGCGTGTAGATTCTAGTGTAAAACATTGGAATAGAAATACCATGGAAAATTAAAGGTCTAGAAAATATTGTGTCTGAATATTTCAGATTTGGCAGATAAGAAAGCTGATCAATTTCCCATAGAATTTCCCTCAAATTTAAATTTTTTTCAAAAGTTCAAAAGCATGGAATTTCCAGCATACAGGGTTGACAGACTATGGACTCTGAGAAACAAACTGAGGGCTTCAGAGGGGAGGGGGTGGGGGAATGGGATAGACTGGTGATGGGTAGTAAGGAGGGCACGTATTGCATGGTGCACTGGCTGTTATACACAACTAATGAATTATCGAACTTTACATCAGAAACCAGGGATGTACTGTATGGTGACTAACAATATAATAAAAAAACATTAAAATAAAGAAATAAAAAAAATTAAAAAAAAAAGAAGTGGAGATAGCCTCAGGAGGGTAGTGCTTTAGAAAGGTGCTGTGTTTGAGATAGTAAGATTCAAATTAGAATTCCTACACTTTCTAGTCTGTGACCTTTAGGGAAACATTTAATCTCTCTACACCTCATTTTCCCTCTCTATAAAATGGGGATAATAAAACCCTACCCTTGTAGGATGTTGGGAGGAGAAAAATCAGATAGTAAATGAGGGTCATCCAGAGTGTTCTATGAGGGCAGGGAATCACTATTTATTCCATGGTGTCTAGTACAGTACCAAGGACATGGGAAGTGGTCAAAAAATGTTGAATAAACAGTTTTTTTCTGCGTGTGTAATACTAATAAAATGACTAACAAAAACATGATATGAGAATTGATTGGATTTTTCTATTCATTTTCCATTCCAATGTATTCCTTGGTGTGGAGAATATATATATCAGTAATACTCTTGATAATGATCTCCATCCTTCATGGGACAAAGCAGAGAAGTTGTGTACTAGGTCCTATTTTAATTAGACTACATTTCAGTCCTACCCTTTAAAAAAAAAAGAGCTAATAGTAACAGCTAGAAAAGGCACTCGTTGAAGTGCAGCCACACATACACAAAAGCGTGGCATTTAGCTAAAAGGGAATATAAAACCATTGGGTAGGTCTTCTTGCAGTTTGTGGTCAGAGAATCATTCCCCACACAAAGGCCAGCACATGGCCAGCCAAGCAGGGCAGCAGAGCATTCAACACCTTGACAAAGGAAACCCAATGCAAGGAACTGGTGCCCCAGCTTTGGCCCATCACGTGGTGACATCAAGTATGTGCCAAAAATACCAAAGTCTTGTTTGAACCCTTCTGAAATCTTTCAGAAGGTCTTTATTACCTCTAATGGCTATTGCAGTAGTTGTGGGAGGTTTCCCTGATTCAAAAAAAGTGAAGTGAGATCACCATAAGAAAGAGTGTTGTTCTCAACCAGGTGACACTTTCAGGGGCAATATCCCAAGCAGCGCTCAAGAGGCTGCAGAAAGGCCTGATGAATGCAGGTCGATTAGTCTCTTGGAGGACCTATGTTTTTGGAGAAGGGAGGTATGTAAAAGTTATACAGAAAAGCTTGACCATCCTTTCATTCCCAAGAGACTTCTCCAAATATTGGCAGATATGTCAGAACAAACTGACTTGTAAAGATGATTGTCTGTCATTATGGCCTTCACAGATGAACTTTAACCCCTTCATTTCTGTCAGAGCCAAGGCAGAACATAAAATGAAATGGCAAGTTTCTGGAAAGGAGACACTTGTTTCCAGAGAAAGTCCTGACCGCAGCCCCACTCATCATCTCTTTCTCTCTCACTTTGTTTTCTAGAGGAGAGGGGGAGGAGCTGAGGGAGCTGGAGAGAGAGAATCCCAGGTAGGCTCCATGGCACAGAGAGCTGACATGGGGCTCAATCTCATGACCCTGAGACCATAACCTAAGCTAAAGTAAGAGTCAGGCACTTGATTGACTGAGCCACCCAGGTACCCCTCATCATCTCTTTGATCCGTCTTTGCTAAACTCTGAATAGCCTTGATTGGATGTCAACAAAGTCAAGAATGTTATCATTAAACAAGATCAACAACAACAACAGCAACAACAACAACAACAACAACAAACCCCAAAACCTTTCTCTGCTGGTGAAATTACTTTAGAAAATTAACGGTTTTCTTTAGTTCCCTATGTAAAGTAAGCCTCCTAATTTTGTCTCCTGGGGCCCCTTTCCCCTAGCCTGTGTCAGGACGGGGATGAAGGAGTAGAAGGATCCACTGGGATTTCTCTCTGTCCTCCCTATGCCACCCCAGCCCCATTTGGGTCATTCCTTTCAAAATATTTCAAGAGAGAAAAGACCTGCTAGTTCCAGGCATCTGAGAATTTTGTAGAAAACTCCAGCCCCTGAGGACACTTAGAGAGAAGCCATAGGACTAAGAGATGGGGCTTTTAGTTCTAATCTGTCATTTAGTCATGATGCACCTTTTGGTTGACAAAACCCAGAACTTGACTGTATTGACAAATTATTATGTGTTGGGTACTTTACATGTATTTTCTTCCTTTAAAAAAAAAAAGATTTTATTTATTTATTTTGAGAGAGAGGGAGAGAGGGAGATAGAGGGAGAGAGTGAGCAAGAAAGAATGAACCGGGTTGGGGGGGGTGGCAGAGGGAGAGGGAGAAGCAGATTCCCCACTGAGCAGAGAGCCTGATGTGGGGCTCAATCCCAGGATCATGACCTGAGCCAAACTCAGATGCCTAACCCACTGCGCCACCCAGGTGCCGCTACATGTATTTTTTTATTTAATTGCCATAAAATCTCCATGAGGACAGTAGTTTCAAACTTATTTTGCAGATAAAGAAACAAAGATTTAGAGTGAGTATGTGAGTTATTCAAAGCTAAAATCAATAGTATGTTAAGAAAAAGAAAACTAGAAAAATCAAATTGAATTTCAATATGAAAACAATAGTTTAATTTATGAAACTCCATCTCTTACTCCCCAGGTAAGGGGTCCAGGTCCCGCTTCGGTCTGGGGGTGTGGTTTCATCGAAAGTCGCTATGATCCAACCGGGAAACCTCATGGTGGATTGTGTCCCCCAGGGGACTTTGGACAATGCATGGAGACATTTTTGATTGTTGCAAGTTGGGTAGACCTTAATGTCGTCTAGGAAGTAAAGGTCAGGAATGCCAGTAAACATCCCACAATGCACAACACAGCCCTCACACTGAAGAATTATCAGATCTAAAATGTCAGTAGTGCCAAGGTCAAAAAACCCTGCTTAGATAACCTTGCTTAATTAATGGAATTCCATAGGTTAATTTATGAAAGTCAGGTGGTGGCAGACTAAAGGAATCTGAAAAAATGGGGCTTTTGCTGATAGTTTGGGTGGATAGAAGACAAGAGCTTTCCTACATTGTGAACAGATGCCCTTCATCTACCTTACTTCCAGCGCTTTTCATGGTGCTATGTACAGCGGGATGTGGACTGGACTGGAGGCCAGTTGGCTTTGGTGCAGGAAACTACTTAGTCAGAATAAGGTAGCGGAAATGAAAGCCTGGGAAGAATGGTGAGACACTGGTTTAAAAACATAAGATTCCAACTGGCCACCCACCATTTTGGAAGATACAGCCTTAAGGTCTTGGAGTCAAGAGCTACATTCCATTTCATTTCTTGTTTCCCCTTTATGCTAAAACCACCTTCCAACTCAAGGAGTGATTTCCTGTGCACAGAATGAGCTGAGCTCAAGGCCACCTGAGGCTTTAGCATTTAGCATTTGCTCTACCTGGAATATTGTTTTCCCCAAGTGTTTTCATTGCTTGTTCCCCCACAGCATATGAGTTTCGTGCTTAAAAGTCACCTTCTCAGAAAATCCTTCCTGAGTCTTCACCCCCTTCATACCTTTTATTCTTTCAAATTGTTTTATTTTTTAATTTTTACAGCTTTCTGAGACTTATAAGTGTTATTTAGTTGTTTACCTGTTTGTCTGTTTCTCTCGCTAGAATTTAGATTTCATGAAAGGAAAGATTTCGCTTGTCTTCATCATTGCTTTATTTTGCATTGCTGTGCCTTGATCAGTATTCGACAACCTTTTGTTTCAAATGAAAGAATTAATGCATGTGTGTGTGTGTGTGCGTGTATGTGTGCGTGTGACTGAACACCCACCTATAAGACCACTGAGTTGCACAATTCCAAAGCACAGAAAACCTGGGTACAGTGAACAAAATCTTAAAAGATTATTTGTTGCCCAAAGTCATGGAATTCTTATAGAGATTACACACGTAAGGATCCTAAGTTTTCTCTAAGAGTTGAGAGTAATGACCAAGTTATGAAGGCAACACAGAGGCAGCAGTTTTTGTTTAATCTTGTGAGCACTGGACTAGGCAGCATTTTATTTGGAGTTTAACAGACCTCTACTCAGACCATCTGTTTCAGGAACAATAAATAAACAGAAAATATAAATTTAAAAATAATGAGGAAGACAGCACGTTGGGCAATCAGTTACCCATTTAGGAAAGACAAAGTGATAACAATGTTATGCTCAAAGTATCTCAGTTATTCCTAATTGATCAAAATACCCTGATGTTTATAGCAAATGAGAGAGTGACTCAGAATGAAATGAAGTCAGTGAAATGCCAAAAGTTTTTACATCCAAAACAGAGACATGGCCCATATGTTCAGAAATACTTTTGTCCTTAGGAAATGTTTATGAAAAAAATGGATAGGCAGTTCCTCAAAAATGAGACTCAACTAATAGTAATACGATTCAGATAGAAGCATTTTTTCCATTAAGATCACTTCCCCTGTTATTTACTGATTGCTCCACCATTGGGTTTGAGAAACCGAATATTCAGATAGCAAATGCAAAAAGTTGCATTAATGGCATATTCATCTTACATGCAAAAATTCCAAAAAAACCAAAAGATTTTCAGAAAGTTTTTCATGGTATCATCCATATACTGTTTTTGGTAAGTAAACACGATAAATGATTAATAGTGCCATTGTCTCATAATATACTAAATATATACACAAATATTTATAAACAATTATAAATCTAAAATCTGTACTCGATATAATACCATACAATTATATGGCTACATATGATGATTTCATCATTTTTCCAAGTAAGAAAATGATCAAGTAGTCGAAAGTATGGTGCGGTTAAGACAAAGAAAGGCAGATGACTGGCACTTTGTGGAGTTTTGTATGACACAGGACAGGGACCACTGATTGCCTAGGAGAGCAAACACAGGAGCCTTCAGTTAGAAAGAGAAGTTCAGATACTGTCTTATGAAAACACTTTAATGAAATGTCTTATCGGTAGGGTGATCATACATTTTATCACCAAGATGAGGAAATTTTGAGAGTAAGAGGGGGGGTTATGAGTCCTTGTGCTAGGATAACTGGCGTGCATTGGACCTACTCCTGCACTCTCTTTCGGTCATGGCACAGTGTTACTCTTATGTATGTTCTATTGCTGGGAAGCTAAAGAGACTCCAACAGGGTTCCCAGTGATCCCCACCTCTTTGTGAAATTCCTTCCTCTTGAGTGTAGGTTGGACCTGAAGACACCCTTCTCACAAATAGAATACAGAAAAGTGATGGAATGTCACTTCTGAGATTTAGTTATGAAGTGACTGTGGGGGCATCTGGGTGGCTCAGTCATTAAGTGTCTGCCTTAGGCTCAGGGCATGATCCCACATCGGGCTCCCTGCTCTGCTGGGAAGCCTGCTTCTTCCTCTTCCACTCCCCCTGCTGGTGTTCCCTCTCTTGCTGGCTGTCTCTCTCTGTCAACTAAATAAACAAAATCTTTAAATAAATAAATAAATAAATAAATAAATAAAGTGACTATGGCTTTCACCTTGCTTTCCACTTTACACTTTCTCTTGGATTCCTTATTCTGGGAAAGCAAGCTCCTGTGTTGTGACCTGCCTTATGAAGAAGCCCATGAGGCAAGGAACTGATGGCTTTGGCCAACAGCCACCTGAGCGAGCTTGAAAGCCATCCTTCCTCAGTTGAATCTTAGGATGACTATATCTTCAGCCAATACCTAAATTGCAGTGTCATGAAAGACGTTGAACCTGAGGACCCAGATACGCCATGTCAGACTGCTGATCCATGAAACTGTGAGATAATAAATAGTTGCTTTTTTCAGTCCCTAGTTTTGGAGTAATTTGTTGAATAGGAAGAGATAACAAATACAGAGACCTTCAGATGTCAGGATATTGATACAAGTTCATGGTTTGGGGTCAGATGAGCTGCCTTTTTTATTGGTAGTTCCAGTGGAGAACAGGCACATAAGGGTGCCACAGATAGGTTGATTGAGGCCAGACGACGAGTTTTTAGTGACCCTGGGAGTAAGTCTACCTTAATGTGTTTGCATTCCTGCTTCACTTGAAGGAAAATTAAAGTTGAGTTCGTTTCTTTACAAATCCTTCAATTGCATTTTCTCTGACCAATACTCCTTAAATTCAATGGATTTTAGACTTTTAGAAAATGTGAAAACAAAGAAAAACAAAGCAAATTTCATCCCATCATTATCAATCTGTGGCTTTCTAGATATTCTGAAATAATTCTTTTCTAGCCAAGATACATAGTAGAATTTGGTATAAAATTTACAATGAAATGGCCTCAAAATTATTTGAAGTTAACAGAGCAGAATAATGACTTAGGAAGAAAAAGAATATACCACATATCTTTGACTCTTTTACTCCCCTTCCCCCTTTCTCTTTCTTGTTTTTTCCTTCCATCCGTCTATCCTAGCTCCAGAGATTGTGAAACTGTTGCATTATTTTTTTTTGTTGTTTTTTGTTTTCCCTCTCAAGAACACCTCTTGAGGATTTAGACAGAACATCAGGCTTCTATTAGAAGTGGCTGGCTTGTCACCATGTGGAAAGCCTGAAATTGAATTTATCTTTGTGTGCTTTATGCCTGATGTGTTTAAGGTGTAGAGGGTGCCCCAGGGTCTCAAGGTGAATGCATGAAATGACAACAATTAAATGAGATCCAACTGAAAAAGGAAAGGTGAAAGAAGAGAAACCAGTGCTTGGGAAGGAGCCCAACTTGACTTGCCTATAGGGTTTGAAGATTGGAGATCAGGGGTTATGGTGTCACAGCCCAGAGTTGAAATCTCCTGGTGCAGAGATCTTCCGTCCTAGTAGTGGCAAATGTTGGCCATGCAAAATGCCATACAGCTGCTTTCTTTCAACTTCCTCACTAGGCAGATGAAGAAACGTAGTTGAGGAAGTCATGTTGGCAGCAGATTGGACCTGGAATGAAGACCACCATATTGGTGATGCTCACAGTAGAGGTTCAAAGTCTCTGTACTATCAGTGATTAACTGTGTGACCTGGCAAGACATGGGCTAAGCTTCTGCTCCTGTATTGGTAAAAATGAAGATGATGCTCATTCTTATTGCATAGGGTGGTTGTCAGGACTGATAGCCTGGGCCTGAGTGAATCCTCATCAACGCAGTGATTCTTACTGCTTGAGAATTTGCCCAGGGGTTTAGGATTGACAGATTCAAGCCTTGGAGTCAGCTTTTCTCACTCTGCCTCCATCACTCTTTCTCACATAAAGTTCACTGGAAGGATAGAAGGCAATGATTCCAGAATCTGAAGGAACGCAGCCCCTGTCCTCAGCTGGTGAGCTGTCTCTTAGGACACATGCAGGGGGCATAAGGGTACTACAAGTTCTTCCCAACAGATACTATTTTAGCAACAGGGAGCAACTGCAAACAGGTTGCTTTGAAAGACCACGTGAAGGAGCTTTTGGCTTTGGGTCTTTGGCCTCCTACAACGTTCTTGGAGCTATCTGAATTAATTTCAGGTGAATCTTGACAGTTCAATACTGTAGAGGGATCTGGAGGAGAACAGCAAATCATTGTAGTAGTTGAGAGATCATTAAAGCCAGAATCAGAACTGATGGTAAAGAGAAAAATAAGATCCCTTATGAAGGTGAGACCTCCGTCTAGAGCACAATGACCAATTCTTGGTCAAGGTCAACTGCGTGCCCCCATATGCTTTCCTTTTTCTGTGTTGTTGTTTTGTTTTTTCTAAAGATTGTATTTATTAGAAACAGAGAACAGGCAGGGAGGAAAGGGAGAAGCAGGCTCCCCACTGAGCAGAGAGCCTGACGTGGAGCTCAATCCCAGGACCCTGGGACCATGACCCGAGCCAAAGGCAGATGCTTAACTGACTGAGCCACCCAGGCGACCCAATACACTTTCATGTCAGCCCTGGCAAGTGTTTGGAGGGACCACAGAAGACAGCAGTTACTGACATGCCGTTCAGAGCTGGTCACACCTGTGCTGCAGTCCATGGCTGGCACTAAGTGGCAAAGAGAATGAGGACCATGATTTCACCTGTCTGAGCCTCACTTGGCTCTTTGGTGAATTGGGGGAAATAATTAGACCCAGCCATAGGTTTGCTGAGAAGATGGAGGGTAATGATGAATGTAAAATCCTGTACATAGAGCACAGTGCCTGGCAGGCAATAAGGACCAGTAAGTGAGAACTAGACATGCATTTGGACGCTCCTCTGTGGGGCTCACAAGGTTAAGTCAGGGGAAGGCAGGTGAGAGCCTTTCCTTCTCACAATTGGATCTGGAAAGTAATTTTACTGTTGTTGTCCATCCCAAGGGAAGGGTGTGAGCTCCCCCCGCCCAGGGGTCTGAGCCAGGTCGTGTGGTGATGCTGGCCATTCCCACAGTCCTGTGACCACCATTCTTAACTCTAATTTTCCCAGCATGGCCTCATTACTTTGTATAGTATAAAGGACTGAGACTTCACAGAAACTCTCCGGTTTCTCTTTTATCACATTCTCCAAGGGGCATATGGAGTGGCTGGTGGCACTGGAAGCAGAGGGGGAGAGAAAGGAGGAATAAGGGGAAGGCATCCAGTAACCCTGTGACCCCTCTGCCTGATTTGCTGTGGACATTTGATGCATATAAACAAAGGGTACCTGGCCCTCCTGCTGGTAGAATGATAGCCTGGGAAGAGGTCTGGATGAGTTACTTCCTAGATACCTCAAGTTTTAAATGACCTGTACCAGGCTCCAGCCCAGGACAGACTTGCGTTCCTGTACACACCATTCCCCGCTCCTGCTAAGACGAGCTCCCAAACCGGCTGGCAAATACTGGCCACTCTGCTTCAGCTACCCAACACGAGGCATCATTTATGTGTCTGTTGGAATGTGCCTCCCGCCCCTTTCACACCTGGTTACCTTTTACTCTTTCTTTAAAACCCACTACTGGGAGAAGCCTGAGAGTCCCAGCTTGGTTCCCTCCAGAGCTGTGCTTTCCCACGCCACCGCCCCATTTCACAGGTGCGCTCTCTCCTGCTCACCTGGACTCCTTGAGGGCCAATGCTGCCCCTTGTGTAGTAGGGCCTCCACCTCCCAGCATGCTTGTTGGAACTCAGTGAATGATTGAAGAATGAGTGAATATTATAATATCACTAATGTCCTGGCTTTTTGCATCTGTACCATATACTTATCATTTAATTGTATTGTCTTATACTAAATTTGTTCCTTCTGTTTTGGCTATGTGATCCAGATGAATAATAAAGCCATGGTTTCATGGCTGGAACTCAGTTTTACTGGTCAGTATTGCTTTACTGCCTCTTCCCTGCATTTAGAATGGTAATTGCTGCCATTTGTTGGTTGCTCTAAGCTTCCGGCCTACAGGCTCAGGCTGCGTTTGTGCCTCTCTGCTACCTTCGCTGAAATGAGCATTTGAGGTATCGTATGCATGTGAAAACTGAGGCTCTGAGAAGTTGAGAGTGGACTTGAATTCAAGTTGTTTGGGTGGGAAAAAAATAGAATTGTTCTAAAATAATTTTTGAAATTGCATCTGCTGCGTATTCAGAAAGTTCTGGCCGACTTGGTACCTTCTTCAGTGGCTTGGTCGAGTAGCCATCACACACTCAGTCATGGAGGGGGCGAGGGGCTCTGCACCCCGCAGCACCCCGAGGCCGTCACACTCTCCCGGGTGGGTGATTTGTTAGAACGGCTGTTGCCCCTTTCATAGAGGCAGTTCCTGACTCAACCCCAGGCCCCTTTCCGTGTCTGTCCTCATCTATTACAAATGTCTCCAGGAGAAGAGCTCATAGTGGACGGCAGAGTGATTTTAATGGCTAATTGAAAAATCATGGGCTTTTAAAGCTCAGAAAGGCTTTCAAAAAGATTGATGATGGCCCATGGATGTGGTTTACCTTCTGCAGCTCTGTGTGTGACTCTTTCTTCCCTGAGGATATAAAGTGGGTCAGTCACCCCCCAGTGGCTGGTCTCTCTTTCTCTCCTGATTAAATGGTTGCGTGTCATTGCGTGTTGGTATATGGCTTCAGTAATTTCCCCTTCTCTTTTTAGTTGTAAACTTTGGAGATGATAAGAAGGCCTGGGATATTTTGAGCCTTTTTTTCCCCCAGGTGGAACCATGGCTGTAATTTATTCCACACGAAGGGAAATATACCCTCTTTCCCAAAGTGGTAAAGAAACCGTTTTAAACAATGAAGTGTCATGGTGTGCACATGGATGGTGATGTCATCAACACCTAATAAATAAAATAATAACATTTTACATTTTGTGCTGTGATTCTACTCCCCCAAATCCTTGCAGCTATAGCATAAGGCAGTGCTTCGGAAAGAAAGCCAATTTGAATGTGGGTGAACATCAATTAAGACGTGGGAATTCAGAGCTTTCTTGGTAATTGTCACACTGTTATGGAAAGCTCCCCAGGGTAACCTCAATTTCCATGCAGACTAGATTAGGAGTTCTCAGACTTTGGAATTTCATGCAGCAGTAAAATTTCCAAAAACATTAGAATACTGACATGTTTGTCTATTTTTAATTTTGATTAAAAAAAAAAAGAACATTAGAAATACTAAAAAAAAAAAAAAAGAAAAAAGCTGAAGCCAAAATCAGATCTACAATAGACCCCCCTCCCACCTGTAATCAGGGCATGTTTCATAAAAGAAATGAAATTTCAACACCCAGATATTTAAACAGCTTAGGGATTTAACCTGTAAATAAACGACTACTTTAAATAGGCTACATTTTGCATTATTAAAAACTTACTACATTTTTCTTATATTATTGTGGGCTCATCTCATTGTTTAAACTCCTAAGAAAGGAGAGATCAAAATACATGATAGACTAAATATGCCTAGGTAAATAAAGAAAAAAACCACCTGCCAATATTATAATATTACTCTCTCTGGCTAGTGGAACCAAAGGGGTAATTTTTTAATTTTTCTTTTTGTGTATTCTAAAATTTATTTAAAAATACTTAATATTATTATTAATAATAAAATGACATAAACCATGTTAGATTTTCAAACCAGATTTTTCAAGGGAAGGGGTGGCTATAAAGGATATATCTTGGCATAGTCATACAAATGTCAGACATCACGCCCCTCAAGTGTGTTTTTGCCCTTAGCAGCAGGCGGTGGTTGGTCCCCTGCCATGTGGTGACTTGAGTGTCACTGTCTTTGTCTCCACTTATGCCTCTCCTGCTGCCACCACCCCCGGTTCCAGCTCCTCCTTCTGTCTCTTGCTTTCTGCTTCCTCAGGGCCTCCTCTTGACATCTCAGGATGTCCCATGCCTTTGTCTGGGTGGGTTTTTCCTTCTGTGTCCTCTGTTTGCTGGTCTGTACCCTCCCAGTCTTTCTCCAGATCAAATTCCTGAAAAAGGAAGATTCTGTTTGGGCCTGTTGTGTATCCTGTCCCTGCGTGAGCTGAGCTTTCTCTCAGGACCCCACAAAGGCTGTCACCAGCTGACTTGTTAGCTGCCGTTGAGGCTGGTGCCTGGCTCTGGGTCAGCTCTCCACGGCTTGGGGCATGTGCCCTGTACTAAGCATGTCACATAAGTTACTGATTTCATGGCTTTTGAAGACCTGTGAGGTACATGACAATATTGAACTTACCTGAGCCCTGTGCTGTAGGGAAAACAGCCATGATTATGCAATCCCTCCACCCTTTGGTGTTCTTGGCACTGGCCGACCACAAAAGACCACCCTGCTCTCTCATATTCTCACATAAGACCCACCTCCACCCTTCCGTATGTGACTTTCATAAGATATGCAATGACTCTCTTATTTGCTCGCCTCAATAAAACCCCCAAGTTTCTCATTGATGTGTGTTCTTCCTTTTGCAATGGCCTGAATAAAGCCATCCTCTTAGTTGTGCATTTTATCTTTCACACAGGAAGTATTTTCTCCATTTCTATTCCTGTGTAAACCACAACTTGCCCCAAACCACACAGACAAAACTAGCCAGTGATTGGTCTCAAGAGTAGGTGTGGAACAAGACTCCAAATCTGTGTCCATTTTACTTAAGATTGTGTTGTCACATCAGCATCATGGAGATAGCTGAAGACCTTCCCAGGAAATGGCTCTCTGAAGAGGACAGTGCTCTTGGCTGGGCAAGTCAACACCGCCTGAGAAAGGTCCTCACATTTTCTGAACTGAAGAACTCTGCCTTTAAGCCAACGTTCTTTTCCTCAGTATCTCTGGGTCTGTCAGGTTTGTCAGAAGCAAACACTTGGGATTCCAGATGCACCCACATTATTCACCATTCTTAGAATGAGCTTTGGAGTCTTGGCAAGAAGCTGGCCACATTCAGATGTGAAACAGGCAGCGGGCTTATTGAAAGTGAGCACTGATGGATAGGTTGTTTGCCACATGCTGCCAGAGAATGTAGCGTGATGCTGAATGCTCTGTTCACCATGACTGGGGGCCAATGGAAATAGGAAAGTAAAACGTATCATTAATACTTGTATGAGTTCTGTGTTGAAATGGTATTTTGGCTATATCGTGTTTAAATCTAAATTACTAAAATTTAAAAAAAAAGTAAAGAGTTGCCTCTTTTGCTAGTGTTTCATGCCATAGCCCTGGATTATTATATACAGTTTATGTGTCTAGGAGACATAAACTAGGAGACAAGTCCCCTGAGTGTGTGCATCCTGGTTAGAGCAAATTGTGCACAGCCTGTCTTCAAGTGTGTTCCAAAGATGATCGACCCTTCTGGGCACTGAGAGCTTCTGGCATCCTGTGACTGTGGCCAGGACAGCAGGGAGTGTTCTGGGAATAAGCCTCTCTTGGCTTCAAGTGCCAAGTCAGGGAAGATGCTTCTGTATGGCAGGAAGTCTTACACCCAAAGATATTTTGTGATCCTGTATGAAATTTAAATACGTTCATTATATATATTCTCTATATTATGAAATTCTCCAAATTTGTTTCCTTACATGATTTTTTTCTTTTTTCTTTCAATGAATCTTGGTGTTTATAATGAACCAACTAAGACTTTCATGAATTAAGTTGTGCTGATCTTGACTTCTGGTCTGAGGCTGGCCACCTTCCTATATGGTTCAGAGCCAATACTTCTGGAGAGGGCAGGAAGGAGACCAGTGGTTGTCCTGAGAACCTAGCTTGTCCGGATTTGTCAGGCAGGAGAGGGATGGGGCAGGGGAAGGCCCAGTAGTGGCACTACTTCCCAGAAACCTGGGTGTTAACACGCACTTTCTTCATGATTGAAAAAAATACATACGTGTACCTCAGAATAAATGCTAACTCTAGAAAATGCTTATTTCTTTTCTGTCTCTAAAGTATTTTATATTATTTTCATCTTAAGGCCAAAAATAGGCTGCTTCTTTTTAAGAAAACATTATTTAATATGAAAGTGTAATAAATTATTTTAAATCTACTTGAACCTACAAGTAGAGAAAAAGATGTTTCCGGAGTTCAAGTGTGTTAAAAACAGAATTAATTCCCTACTCTTGCTTTCCTAAGACCTCTGGCTTAACCTGAAAAGCTAGTTCCATTGGTAATCTCCATTTAGGAGAAACAAAAATTGTAAGCCACATCTTTTATTTCCAACACTCCGAGACTTCAAAAAAAATGTATTTAAATCAATGAATTCCTATTACATGAGCTGACGGCACCGAAGGAACTTAAATGGCTTGTTAAAAGACACACTGGCGAAGACAGGCCGCATATCCGTCTGCCGACCCCACCACCATCTCTTCTTCCTTGTTGGCCGCATTTCCTTATAAAAACAGGTCCTCGGGATTTTCATTGCCTGTGGTCAAACCCCTGTTCTGCAGCTTAGAAAGCACATGTGGAGATTGTTACCTAACTGTCTCGGTGTGTTTGGGCTGCCAGAACGCCAATGCCACAGATGGGGTGGCTTATAAACAACAGACACTTAGTTCTCATGGTTCTGGAGTCTGGGAAGTCCAAGATCAAGGTACCAGGAGATTCAGTGTCTGGGGAGGGCTTGATTTCTGGTTCGTAGATGGCCATCTCTGCTGTATCCTCACATGGCAGAAGGGCCAAGGGAGCTCACTGGGGCCTCCCTTATAAGGGCACTCATCCCATTCATGAGGGTGCCATCCACATGACCTAATCATCTCCCCAAGGCCCTACCTCCCACTTACCATCACATTGGGAGTTAGGGGTCAACATACGAATTTTTGGGGGGACATAAGCATTTAATCTATAGCACTAGTAAATCTGAATTTTGAGTTCCTGTGCTTTGAAATGGGCATACACACTTTTTTTGTGGGGGAGTGGTGTATGGAAGAGGTAAACTATAATGAGAAAGTGAGCATGCACTGCCCAGAACAGCTTTGTATCTGCTATGGTTTGTGCTTCTTATAGCATTGCCATTTTCTTTTCTCGTGATAAGCACAGGACCCAGGATTTTTCCCACTGGCCATTGTGCCTTAGTGCTTCCACTCCAGACTGTCTGCTACATGGACTATGATGATGGGTTTCCTTTCCAGACATGAACAGGACCTTGTCTTCCAACATGGAGCCTGGCCTGCCTGGTGAGGCAGGAGGGAGGAGTCCATAACCCAGAGCACATGCTGGACCACTGTTTTATTTCTAATTCTGGGCCTGGGTAACCAGTGTCCTGTGGTGATGTGTCATGAGAAAACATTCTCTCTCTCAATGGTGGCATTACTTTTAATACATAGGAAAATACTGGAAGATCAAAAGAAAATTCAACCTGCTGGTGGCATTATCATCTGTGTTCTGCTTTCCTGAATTTGTGGTAAGCCCCTTGAGGCCAGAGCTGATAGTCTCTGGGGCTGAAACCAGCAGGTCCTCACAGAATGCTTGCAGAATGAGTTCAAGGAAGACAAATGCTGGGCTCCAAGGTCAGCTGACAAACATCTGGGCCAGTATCGAGACAGCCAAGATGAAAAGGCAGTAAGCTGTTTACCAAGAGTGTGAACAAGAGTCTCCAAATTAGCTTCAACCATAAGAAACTGTTTACAGAGGTGTCAGAGAACACCGCGGAGAGACCCCTGCAGGCATGGCCCCAGGCAGATGCAGCTGTGTGTTGTCAGAGAGAAGCCCACATTGTGCACATGGATCAGAGCCCAGCACATCAACACTGGCATCCGGCCCCAGTGCAGACTGGTCTCAGAGAGATTCTGTGGATCCCTGAGGCACTTCCAGAGGCTCGATTATGGACAGGAGATGAGCAATAGCTCTGTGAAAGAAGCCAAGTTGAACATTCTGTGCATAACTTGAGCACCTCTCACTGTGGGGGGACATCTCTGAGTGCCTGGGATATTTCAATATCTGATTCAATTGGGAAACTCACAAACAACCTTGACCACCAAGTCACCTGGGGATAGAAGGAAGAAGGAAAATACCTTAGAGTCTTATGGTCCACCTACATATACTTTGACGTTCCAGAACTTTTTTAACTCTTTCTTTACACTCACAAATAAGACTTTATTATTTTCAATTAAAAATTAAGTGTATAGCCTGAAAAAGCTCATCGAAATGACCCCTAAGCTGGACTTTTATATATTTGGCAGAAGCTACCTTTGTTCAGGTAAGTGAGGTATCTGCATTCACAGGAGAAATGAGGAAGGCCCACAGAGATCACATCACCTCAGTAGCAAATTGTTACATGCCAAACACAACTTCAAATCCTTTGCTTTTTAAATAATGAGTGTGCTTGCTCCACATGCTCACAGATAATATATCAAAGTGGAAATAAAAATCTATAGGTTTTACTTCATTCTACACTTGCACATACCCACGCATACACACATCACACACACACACACGCACACACATGCACACACACAGAGAAAGGTCCACAAGGACACTGTGGAAAGGTTCTAGGAATAGATTGAAACAAACACTGAATTAAAAAGAGTGGTCGTGTCACAGGAAGCAGCTACTCCCACTGCCTCAGAAAGGTCTAGCTGACACCAGAACTGCCTTAACCTTGGTTGATATTGTCAGGTCTCTGTGAAACAAAGTTTCTAGAATTAACTTTTCTATCTGAAGTATTGATGAAATGGTTTTTCTTCAGGCATTTATTCTGACAATTAGTGCTGTTGTGAGGCCTTTATTGCTGTCCTTTGATGAAGCTGGCAGCAAGGGCCTCTGTGGAAGAATAAGTCCTTCTAACTTAAAAAAATTCATCTACTTAATGCCTCTTGAGAGATATCATGTCAGGTTGTATGTGATCACTGTGAAATTTTATCTATGATTGTCAGGCGCTCTCAGGAGTTCCTTTTTATAACTTTTTTGTCTATCAGGGTGCCTATTGTCAATCCCAGATCTGCCAGAATGGCCTTTAAATTCAGTCTAATCTCTGTCATGCGCTCGGCCGTTGATGTGAGCCACTTTGACATTTTTGAGACTGCAGATTTCTCAGAAGGGGTGCAAAAGAGACCGTTTTACAAATACTGTGACCTTGAAATAAATAGTCACTTCATTTTCTTGCTCTAGATAGTACCATGTGCCAGCTTGACATTCAAGTCAGAAAAGGCAATGAAGTTATGCAAGTTGAGTTTGTCCTTGCAAATCCGCGTTGAGTGACTCATACTTATCAATGAGGTTTTTTTCTGTGCCTGTGGCAATTTGCTAGAGAATTAGACTGAGTTGATAGGGAGGATCTGAGGGGTTATTTTAGTTTTTGGTGGACTTTAAGCTAAACGTGAACCCCAAAGCAGTGTGTCATCAGACTGAAGCACAGAAAATGATGAAAATTTGGGGAAAGCTGGCCTTCCCAGCAAATGCTAAGGGGCATGATAGCAAAGGTGGAAGATTGGGAAAACTGATGGACCATCTTGGAGCTGAGGTGAGAATGTGTTTAAAAGGTGTTTTAGCGGGGAGGAAAATGTGAAAAAAAAAATAAGCTGCACGAGACAGACGAGATCATTTTAGTAAAAGTAGCCCAAACCATGTGACCCATAGTTGGAGGTCTTTCTTCCATACATCAATACCAAATAATCACACCAAATTAGCATCCACACCCGTGATGTATGTCATTCCTGGCTCTTCTCGATTTTTGAGTCATTCTCTAGTTCCCAGACCTAAGAGGAACATAAAGGGAAAGGCAGGAGGGTGTTGGTGGGGGCAGTGTTGAATCTGAGGGATCTGAAAATGAAAAATTTCAAAGAGAGTAGTGGTAACTTGCCATGGTTTGGACGTGGATGAATACTTTTTTTTTGTTAAAAAATTCTTTCATTTATTTATTCAATAAGAACTTACTGACTGCCTAATACTGAAGATTACAATCGTGAGCACAAATGGGCATGGTGCCTGCGTAACCTAGCGGGGAAGACAGATAATAATGAAATATCCCCAAAATATAAAACTGCAGCTGTGACATAGGCTAAAGAATAAGCTTTATCCTTTTAGATTTCTCAATGAAAAGCATTTAAATGTATAAGCCCCAGTTTGTCCTTATTTTGCATCTTTTTCTTTGATTTATTCCTTAATAAATATTGAGGGCTTGCTGTCTACCTGGACATCACTGCAGGATCCAGGGAGACCACAGAGAAAAAGGCAAAATTCCTTCAGCTCAGGTTATGATCTCAGGGTCCTGGGATCAAGCCCACTGTCAGCCCCCTGCTCAGCGGGAAGCCTGCTTCTCCCTCTACATCTGCCCCTCCCTCCCTCGTGCTCTTTCTCTGTCTCAAATAAATGAATAAAATCTTAAAAAAAGGAAAAAAAAGGTAACTGTATTGCCATCACAGTGCTTCTGTCTTGAGAATGAGGGTCAGGTTTTATGGGATGTGCTCCTGGTTAAGAGGAACGAAATTGAACTCTTCAACCAGTGGAGGCCCTGTATGAATGGCGTTCCTTTGTACTTCTGACTGATAATGTTTCTCAGCCCTTGTCTCCTTGAATTAGATGGCTTGCCATTGTGTCGCAATGAGGTCAGCCCCAATTTCTAGTTCTTCTAATCGACATGGTTCTCTAAGTATATTATCTACACTTATTGACCGAATTCATTCAGAACCATGCACTTTCCTTGAAGTATCATGTATTAACTCTAGAGTAACTCAGGTGAGAGCCTGGCCCAGAGTTTGGAGCAAGGCATCCAGCAAACTCTGGCCTCAGCTGGGCGCAGAGACAACCCGGGGAGACAAATGGTGATGGGGTAAGGGAGACCAAAATCCATTACCTGATTTAATAGTTTTGTACCCCTTTAGATTTTTTAAAAAGGGCTTTTACAAATAATATATACTTTGCCATCTCTACAACAATAATGTGAACTAGGTGAGGATAATCGATATTTTGATTTTTTAAAAAGATTGTATTAATTAATTAGTTAGTTAATTAATTCATTTATTTAAGAGAGAGGGAGAGCTAGAGAGTGAGAGCACACACGAGTGGGGACAGGAGCAGAGGGAGAAGTGGACTCTCTACTGAGCAGGGAGCCCAATGTGGGCCCTGATCCCAGGACCCTGAGATCATGACCTGAGCTGAAGGTAGACCCTCGACTGACTGAGTCATCCAGGCGCCCCTCTAGATATTTTAAGTACGAAGACACTTGGGACAGAATGAGTAGGAATAGAGAGGACAGGTGACTTCTATGCAAATTACAGCCCAGGTGCTTGTCAGAGCCCAAGCTTCTTGTTAATCATTTTGTTTCTAATTTTACTTTTTGAAAGTAGTTTCCCACCTAGGTATAACAGGGACATAAATCCATTGCTGACAATTTCAAAAATTCCCAAAGCATCAAGACATAAAATTAAAATCATATGTAATTTTACTACCCAGAAATAGATAACATTTTGGTGTAAATTCTTGTAGCTTTTTTTCTGTAGGTATACACGCACAGGGAAACACACACTTTCCAAATTGGGAAAATGTACATCCTCTTTAATAAGCTGGGATTTTCACTTAAAACTACTTGTGAATATCTTATGTGATTAAATATTTTCTGTAACATCATCTGTAACAGCTATTTATTATTTTTGTTGGAAGTCATCCTTGATTTGAATAATCTTTTATTACTGGCCTGTTGAGTTGTTTTCATAAACATGGTTTATAAATGTATAGTTCAATTGAAAGTTGACTTGGGGAAAAAGGGAATTTATCTTTTTTTAAGTACTAAATTCTCTTTCCCAAATTGTTAGATATAATTTTAAGGAATTATTCGTTTGAGGCATAGTTCACATATAGCATGAAGCAAGTATGTTAAGTTTGCAGTTTGGTGAGATTGACAAATGCATTTACCCAACCAATTCGTAGATACTTGCATTGTCACAAAAAGTTCCTGCTTGCCTTTTTGAAGTAAATCCTCAAATTCATCCAGGGGCAACTACAGGTCGAATTCCATCGACATGAAGTTTTGCCAATTCTACGGCTTCTTATAAAGTGAATTGTGTACTTTTGACATCTCGTTTTTTCCTTTCAGCACCGTGCTTTTGAGCTTCATCCATTTTGTGGCAAGTACCCGTAGATTATACTTTTTTTTATATTATTGCTGAGTGCTATTCTAGTATATGAGCATAGCACAATTTGTTTATCTACTCTCCTGTTGGTAGGCATTTTCGCTGTTTCTATTTTTGGCTACACTCAATAAAGATACTATAAAGTTCCTGTATAGGCTTTTGTGTATTTGTTTGCCTGTTTTTGTTTTGTTTTATTTTTTCAAGTATATATTTCAGTGGGTAAATGCCTAGAAATAGAAATTTGGATTATATGGTAGCTTTTTTTTGTAAGAAACTCCCAAATGGTTTTTCGAAGGTGACTGTGCTATTTTATTTTACACTCCCATCAACAATGTATGAGAGTCCTGGTTCTTCCAGTTTATGAAAAGATTGGTGTTGTCCATGTTTTTCAGATTCGCCATTTCAGAGGATGTACAGTGGGCTTCATAGGGTTTTCTTGTGTGTTTTCCTGATAACTAACTATGTTGAATACTTTTTCATGGGAATATTGGTCCTTCACATCTTCCATTGTGAAGTATCTGATCGAACTTCTAGTCCATTTTTAATTGGGGTATGGGGCTTCTAGGAGTTGCTTTTGTTCTTTGTATATCTTAGATAAAACTTGTTTGTTATATATGTTTGTGAAAGTTTCCCATCAGCCTATACCCTTCTTAGTCATTTACGTACTGGTATTTTTGAGAACAGATGAAATCTTAGTTTTTCCCTAACAGTTAGTTAGTTTTTGAGTTCTAAGAAAACTTTGCCAATTGAAGGTTGAAAACATGTTTTCATCTATTTTCTTCTAGAAGCTTTATAGCTTTAGTTTCTACATGTGACTATATGGTCCATCACAAATTAATTATTGTGCAAGAGGGGGGAAGGGGTTGTCCCTCATTGTTTTCACACAGATCTCCAGCTGTTACAGAATCAATTGTTGGAACGATTTTCCTCTCTTCACTGAATTACTTTAGCACTTTTGTTGAAAATTAATTTACTATGTAAGTGTGAGTCTATTCCTGGCCTCTATTCTGTTCCACAGATGTATTTGTTTATCCTTATCTCAATGCCATATTGACTTGTTACTGTTGCTTTATAGTAAGTCCTGAAATCAAGAGAACATAGTTCTTCCAGCTTGGTTTTCCCCCAAGTATTTTCTGGTTATGCTAATTGTTTTTTGGCATATCATATACATTTTAAGAAAGAATGTGTCAAATTCTGCAAGAAGAAAAATATTGTTGGGACTTTGATAGAGAGTGTATCAAATCTGTACATGAATTGAGGAGAATTGGCATCTTAGAAATTTTGAGTGGGTTTTCCAATCTACAGATGTGGTATAGCTCTCCACTTATTTAGGGCTTTCTTTTTATATTCCTCTAAGACATATTTTAGAGTTGTCAGTGTATAGGTCTTGCACCTGTTTTATGAACTATATCCCTAGCATTTGTGGTTTTAATGTTATTTTAATTACTGTTGTGTTTCAACTGTATTTTCAAATTATTCATTGTAAATACATAGGAATAGCCCTGATAATTTTTATATTGACCTTGTATCTCATGACATCACACTTCTTCATTCTAGTAGTTTTGGTTTTTTATACACTTTCTAGGATTTTAACACGTAGCTTGTGAATAAAACAGTTTTATTATTATTATTAAAACTTTATATATTTGATTTCCTTTCTTGCTTTATGCACCAAGATCTCCAGTACAAAAATGAATAGAAGAGATGAAAAAGGACATTCTTGCTTTGTTCTCAGTCTTGTAGGAAGAGAGTTCAGTGTTCACTACTAAGTATGATGTTAGCTGTTGGTTTTTTATAGATGCCCTTAATGAGATTGAAGGAAATCACTTCTATTCCTAGCATATTGAGTTATTGTTTTTAAGTCATGAATGGGTGTTGAATTTTGTCAAATGCTTTTTCTGCATCTATTGGAATGATCTTATGGCTTTTCTTTTATAGTCTATTGAATGTTAAACCAATCTTATATTTGTGGCCTAAATTCACTTGGTATGCTATCATTTTTATACATTCCTTTGTTTGATTTAATTTGTTAAGGATATTTGAAACTATGTTCATTAGGTATATTGATGTCTTTTCGGAGAAGGGGGTCTTTTTTAGGGGTTTGCTTTAAGTATCAGGATAAGGAAGATAATGTCAGCTTCATAAAATAAGCTAAGAAGTATTCCCTCCTGTACAGTTTTTGATCATTCTTTCTTTAAATATTTTTTTGTCCCCACTCTTCTCTTCTCTTTCTGTGAGTACAATTGCATGTGTATTATTGAACTGCTGTACCACTGAGCTTCTATACCACTTAAAATCTGTTTTTCCCTCCATGCTCTGTTATGGGTGTGTTCTGTTGCTATCTCATAGACTTGGGACTCACCTCTCTGAGGAGGGGGCACTGCCCAGCCAGTGCAGGTATTTTTGAATGGGCTCACTGAGACTGCTTCTAGGAATCTCCAAAAAACCAGAATCAACTCTTGCTGCCAAGTAGAAGATCTGTTTCTCAGTCATGCTGACAAGAAGTAGAAACTAGGAACACGGGTGAGTCCATTCACTGTTTCCCGGTCCCCTGCACTGCAGCCTTCTGGTCTCTCAGAGTTGTATCCCTCTGGCAGAGCCTGACATAGAGGAGCAGCAGCTGGCAAAGAGAAACATGCCTTGCAGACTCTCAGCCCTAGCATCACACAGCAGGGTCTGGAGGGGCGGGTTAGGAGCTGAGAGATAATTGCTTAATAATGAGCATAAATCATCTTCCAACTCAGCCTCTATGCAGTAGCCATAATGATCTTTACAATATATGTCTTTCTTTCTCTCTCCCTTCCCTCCCTCTTCCTTCCTCCCTCCTTCCCTTCCCTTCTTTTCTTTTCTTTTCTTTTCTTTTTTTCTTTTCTTTTCTTTTCTTTTTCTTCTCCTCTTTCTACTCATTGCAGTTTGGATAAAAGTCCTTAGTATGTACTGTGGGCTTCCTAGGATCTGGCCTCTGTTCATCCTCACAGTCTCACATCTGTTTACTCTTTCTCTCCTCATTGCATGCTAGTTTTTGTTCTATCCTGAAACCTGCACACATACACTCCCTCAGCCTGGAAGCCTCTCTTTTTCATTCTTGACCCATCTAACTACTATTTGGTTTTCCTTCAGTTCTCAATTCAGGTGCCATTTCTTTTCTTTTTTCTTTTTTTTAAGATTTTGTTTATTTGAGAGCAAAAGAGAGAGGGAGAGAGAGCGAGAGAGAGCATGCATGTGAGCAGAGGGGAGGAGCAGAGAGAGGGAGATAGGCAGACGCCCCTCTGAGCAGGGAGCCCAGTGTGTGTTTCCATCCCAGGACCAGGGGATCGTGACCTGAGCTGAAGGCAGATGCTTAACCCACTGAGTCACCCAGGCACCCCTCAAATGCCATTTCTTCGAAGAGGTCTTTCCTCATACCACGTGTAAATTAGGTCCCTCTCTTAATAATCTACACAAGTTGGCTTTTAAAGCATATATATCAGCTTATAGCTATATTTTGTTTCCTTGTTTTGGTTTTCTTGCTAAACTTTGAGGTAGCTCTATACTGCAGGCACTAGGGTAGGTCTGCCCACCCTGAGAAGCCTAGTGTCCAGTATGGCATTCACACTGATTTACAAGTGGATTATTATCTTGGTTACTCTTCATCCCCAGCAAAGAAAGTGTTCAAAAATATTTTTAGGACGGATAGGAAGGATTAAATGAATGAATGACTAGAAAACAGGAATAGGTAAGATCTTAGGATTTGACTGAGCAGACTTCCCATTTCACTCCATTTTGCCTACCTCGGCTTCTTTCTTAGAAATGTCCTGCAGCCTATCTGGTGGTATCCTGAAGGTCTTTCTGGTTTTGGGGGAGAAATGGCTATTACTATTGTTGTTTTTCAGCATCTCTTTTTGACCTGACCTGATGACCCTCACAGCAGCCAAATGTAATTTAGACAGATTAGAACATTGGCTTCTTTTCAGGAACTCGCAGAAGCCTTGGAATGGAGACAGTCCAGAAATATACACATGGGCCACATTACCCAATCCCTAGAAATGTCTATTTTTAAGCAGCATGAGATTGTTTTCTCTTGTTACTAGAGAGCTGGATTTCTACACATTGCCATCTTCTTACCAAGACATCTTAGGGGAAAGGTAGATAAAGGATCTGTTTTCACAGTAGCAGGAACTTTGAGATAGGAAACATGTTTGAGTGTATGAGTTCTGAAAAAAATTTGATCATTAGTTTGATCCAAATTTCATTCCTCAGAAAAAGAAAAGATTTTAAGGATAGGTTGATGCAATTCATCAGGCAAATCCAAAATAGATTGAAGCAAACACAAAATGTGTCAAATCTATTATCCAAGCTTGACAATTAATTCATCAATTCAGCAAAATTGCTAATTGCCTACAAGAGCTACACATTGTATGAAGGCCTGGGAGCCCACCAAGACCAATGAGATCAGCAAACTGCTCTCACCTCAGCAGGAAAACATAAATTCACATAGCTAAAGTTGAAATTTTATGAGCTTCACAGGTGATGGGACACAGAAGAGGGAGGGTGCCAGCCTGGCAGGGGGAAGCCCGGTGTGACTGGCTTACCTCTCGCCTTGGAGAAACCAGGAAGATTTTTTCCTTCAAGCAAATAGCAGGTTCAATTTTGGCATGAAAAAGCACACAGACTGCTGTTTCTTTTTCCCTCTGATGATTTTGCAAGTAGTTAAAAAGAAGGAGAATGTTTAGCTAGAGGGGCATGTGACTTGATATTGCCTAGCTGGTATGACTTCCAGAGTCATGGGCAATTTCTTTCCCTTCTTCCCAAAGCCAGAACACCTCCTGAAGCAGAGAGCTGAGAGCTGAATTTCTTTAATTTTTAGCTCTTTAAATGAAAGCTTGGCCCACTGTTGCCATGGCAATGCCCTCTTGGAAAATAACTTGGTCAAATCTTACCTACCGGGCACAACTTCCTATGAACAGGTTTTTCTTGTTACTTCTTAAGAATAAAATTTGGATCTGCAGAAAAGATGAGATCGCTGGGGCCCTAGTTTGTGGTCTTTGCATGTGTGTTGGGGGAGGTGGAGGTAAGAAAAAGTAATAGTGGGGAGAGAAGGGGGTGATGGGAATGAGGAAAGATAGGAGTGGAAGGAGGTAGGGTGGAGGAAGGTGGTGGTATATGGGGAGACATGGTGGGCGTAGGGAGGAGTAGGTGTGAGGAGGTAGTGGAGTATGTGGAAAGGTTGTGGGTGTTGGGGAAGATGGGTGTGTGTGGAGGTGTTGGGTATGTGGAGGTGGTGGGTGTGTGTGGAGGTGGTATGTGGGGAGGCAGGTGTATGTGGAGACGTTGGAGGTGTATGTGGGGAGGTGGTAGGTGTGGTGGGAGGTGGATGGGTCCTTGGCACTGCTTGGTGGTGGAGCTGATTGGGGAGATCCTCATAAGTGGTAGGAAACTGAGTCAGGGGCATAAAATATCTGCTTCTTAATTTTTCAGTGTGGTTCTGTTCACAGGGCATTTCATAACTATTGTTCTTGAAATGGAGGTTAAAATTTCCTAGGTAGCACTCCCTACAACCCAAACCCATTTATTTAATTATACAATGACTCATAGATGTTAGTCTAAATCAAATTTTAAAGTGCTTCTTGAGGTTCCAGGAGTAAATATGCCCAGCAACACTAACAGCATTTAGTTGACAGGAATATGGGCAATGGGCCTTCTTTCTCTCTCTTCAAACCCTCCATGTTTTCTCTGACAGGCAGGCACTACTTTAATAAAACCTCAGCAAACTTGAAGGGACCCTAGAAGTCTTCTCATGCAGCATTTTCATTTTTCAAGAAAAAAGAATGAAGAAGGGTTTCCTGTGGTGACTTTCTCAGGGTCCCCTGATCAGCATGTCCAGGGTCCACTCACCCCAGGCCTGAGTGAGGTTGCAGGAGACCCCGGGGAGTGAGAGACAGCGCCTGCGACCAGCCCTCACACCCACTCAGGAGCTGTCCAGGAGACGTCCAGACACCCAATGGTGCAGTGCAGCTCACTGTGGAAACTTCTAGAGCAAATTTGTGTTAAAGGCTGTGGGAACTTGGTGGGGGTAACAGAGACCTCTGCCCAGGGCAGAAGGTATATCAGGACTCTCTCCATTCCTTGCTTGCTTCTGTCTCCTTTGCTGTGTTGAGACCCAGTCTCCCAGGCCTCAGGACCTCCTTCTTCAAGCGTCTTTCTTGTTGACCCCATTCCTTTTCACAAGCAGGTAGTGAGAGATGAATGGGGCTGTAAATAGCATACCGCAATAATGCGTGGGCAAGGAGCTCAATGGGCGGAGGAGCCAGGACGGGCCGAGGTTGTTCCGTTTGATCTGCCTTTTACAGCTTCCCCCAGGATCCCACAAAGTCAGGAACTTTGAAATAGTTAATGAGGGGGAAAAAAGGCATGTTATTAAAGCAGTTCCGTAAGCCAGAGCATTGAGGCGGCTGTGTTTCTAGTGTTGGAAGGGCCCACATTATCTTGGATTTTATATTCTCTGCTCTGATAACTAAGCCATCGTTCCTGAAATGAATGCCTTTGAAAGGGGAAAAAATGCACAAAGGAAAATACACCTTTGGATTGAAGTGTTCTCCTTCTGTTTCACGTTAAAGGTGCCCTCCCTCCACAGTGCTCTGCCCCGCAGCACACAGGCTCTTCTCACATATTTGCCCAGAGAGCATCCTGATGTACCAGCACAGAACAGTCCTCTTATTTTACCCAAGGCAACTGATTTGAGGGCAGAGGCCAACAGCCTGTCCCAGAACTCGGATCAAGCCTCAAGCATAGCCTGTGCTCACCAGCACACAGGAGGGCCCTGGGGCTGGCAGGAGCCGCTTCTCACCACCGAGGGGACATGTGACTCTGTGCTTTGGGCCTGGACGCCAAGCGAAGGTCTGAAGTCTGCTGTGATGGCTCAGGGGTCCTGCTCAGCGAGATCATTTGTTACTTCAAAGGGCTCAACTCAGACAACCGTTCTGCATCTCTTCTTCTTCCAATGTGGTTTGAGGAAGCTGTTCAGGTCCGTCAGTCCCAAAGCCTGAGCAAAATCACCGCCAAAGCTCTCTTGGCTACACTATGCCTTTTGCGGTTGTGTAGTCCTTGAATTTTCTATTGAAAATGTTCATGCACTTTTCTGTTGTAATTAGTTTTTTAAAAAAAGTCTCTAAAATGATCAAAATGCCTGGACACTTCATTCAGGGCCCGCAGGTGAGAAATGGGGAGGCTGAGCCTTGTTCTGAGGCAGTTTATGGAGGAAGAGAAAAGAGGTGGGAAAAATGTCTTAAGGGCCTGCTGAAGACAGGACCATCAGGAACAGGGGGCTCTCTAGAATCTGGAAGCAAGAGGGGAAGAGAGCTTCCTTCACCCTCCCCTTCCTGCCCCTGCCCTTCTGGAGGGGGCCCTTCAAGCTTGGCTCAGATTTCAGGCCTGCTCTGAAACCTCTGATTTGCTCTTCCTCCCCCCAGAGAGTTCAGAGTGATTTCTTTGTGCTTCCCTAGCCTGTGCCCTCTTTATTAGAGCCTCCGTATTGCAGACTGACTGTGGCTCACATGTCCAGCTCACTTCTCCAGGGTGAATTCTAGATTTGCTTCTTCCTGGATCCCTTGTTCCTGGCACAGAGCAGCAATCATGGTGATGGTGGTGTCTAATAGAAATAGATTCTATTTATCGAGAATGTCTATGTGGCAGCGTGAGGTGCTGGAACTTGCATGAACCCATTTACTCCTCACAAAAATGTTAGATATTTGTGTAACTTGCTGAAGATCACGCAGCTAGCAAGGAGCCGTGGCCGGGTCTGGGGCTTCCAAGCCCATGCTCTTTACCTGCTGCACTGATTGAGGGGTAATGAATGAAACCAAGTGCTCACAGTCCAGAGCTGACATGGAGACTTGTATGGATCAGAGGCAAAGGGATGGTGTTTTTTCTGTTTCACTCCACTTACTGAGGTCCTAGAGCCTGCTGTTTTGGCTTTTAGCATCCCAGAAGCCTGGGTGCCTTAAGACAGCTAATGTGTCAGAGGACCAGCCTTCACAATGGCTGGGCTGCCCTTCCTCCTGCCCCTTTGTTCTGATGAGGCCTCACAGCTGCTGTGGGTGACATCAGGAGCTAATGAACTTGGAGCAAATAACACCAAATATGCCAGCAATTTAATTCTAGCCTCAACCACGGCCAGCTATTTAAGGAAAAGACGAATGAGCTAAGAATGATCTGGGTCACTGCCCGGCAGTGGGGGTCATCTGCCACAGCCCACAACTCCTCAGGAAGTTCTAGTAGGATCATGACCCACAGGGTAGGTTTCTTTCTTTTACGAGGCACTGACCCTTCACAAGGCCCTTCGTCCCATGGATGCACACCTATCTGGAGGCACGACTGCTGAATGCCCACTGCAAGCCTTTTACATGGATGGAGTTTCCTGAAGTGTTCAAACCTGCTCTTCCATTTGCTCTTTGACTATTTTATTATTTTTTTTCCTGAGTTCTATAATGGTCATCCTGGTGGTTTCTGGGCTATGTCCTTCTCCTTGCCCTCTTCTCTGAGCTCATGTTCTCCCCAATTCTACAAGCCCAGCCAGAGCCTGACTGGAGTTTTCCTCTCCATGGGCGGTGTTAGGCAAATCCATGGGCCACACTGCTCTCAGCCTCAGGACGTTGAAGTGGCCAGTACGGGGTGCTGCCCTTGACAACTACTGTATTTTAGGTTTTGTGTTCAGAGGACCTGCCTGGGGTAGACTATCACTAACTAATTTCAAGTCACCCTGCTTCCTTGATGAAGGAATATAATGATTATGGGAGTGGAGGTTTAACTAAATCAATATGGGAGTGAACTGGTGACATTAAGGAGTCATGTCCCCAGTACATCGGTCTGGGGTATTCCTCTGTGCGGTTTGCAAGTGAGGAGGATTTTCTACTGTGAACATGCACTAAACATTAAAAAGCAACAATAATGCAGACGGTATCTTTGCTATTCCCTTACACATCAGGTGTAGAGAAAGTTGCTCTCATTTGGGTTGAGACACGTTTGGTATTATTAACCAACGAAAATCCCGTTATGGATCTACCTACCCTCCCGCATTTACACAGAATTTGGAATTGAGTACACTTGCCCCATTGACGAAAGGAGGGTCATAGTTCATTTTGTGAGTCACCCTAGCCCAAAGCAGATTTAGTTCCTGAAGACATCAATCCTCCTCCTCCTCCTCTTCTTCTTCTTTAAAGATTTATTTATTTTGGAGAGAGAGACAGAGGGAGAGAGAGAGCGAGAGGCACAGAGAGAGGGAGAGAGAGAATCTCAAGGACTCCCCACTGAGTGCGGAGCCTGAGGTGGGGCTCAATCTCACTACCCTGAGATCATGACCTGAGCCGAAATCAAGAGTCAGATGCTTAAGCCGCCCAGGAGCCCCAAAGACATCAGTCTTTTGAGCAGCTTCAGAATCACCATCACAGAGCTTGAAGAGACCTTGGAAATCACCACGAGGTAAGGTCTACCCCAACGTATTTGACATTTTTCTTTTTAGTCTTTTCAAGGCAAAAGAGGTATAGAGCAGATGTTAAAGCCAGGAATCACTCCAGAGGCACAGGGGCCGGGCCGCTCCTGGGTTAACTGGTAACAGATCTGCAGCGGTGCCCATGCAAGAGCGTTTTCCAGTGAGCTTGCTGTCGCTCCTGGAGGTGAGGCTGATGCCAGTGTTCTCTTGTCCAGTACAGCAGCCACTAGCCTCAAGTGGTTACTGAGCACGAAGATGTGGCTGATCCAAACAAATGAGCCATGAGATATAAAATAGACACTGAATTTTAAGGAATTGGTATAAAAAATAATGTAAAATATCGTATTAATAATCCCTTAGATTGCTTACACCTTGAAGTGATGATGCTTTGCACATACGGGGTTACATAAAATTATTACTGGAATTTATTTCATCTCTTTATGTTCTAAAATGTCACCTTTAGGAAACTTTACATTATGCCCACAGCCTACAGTTGTGGCTCGCATTGTGTTTCTGGTGGTCTTGATGTGGAATTGAAAGAGGTGCCCTGAATTTCCTCCAAAAGCCCTGTCTGTGCTCGAGGCAGGGCAGCTGGGAGAGAGACCTGGGCCAGGAGCAAGCAGGTCTCTGTATAACAGGGCTTTTCCTCTGAACTGCAGGGCTTATTCATTAGCCTGTTTTGATCTCAGTTTCTGCAACTGTCCAATGGGTGATTTAGCCTAAAACTGGTTTCTCTGTATTGTCCAGCTCTGAAGAACAGTCACAGATGGCTTGGATTGTTTCCAAGCGCCGCCATCACAGGGGACCAAACTCTGCACTGGGGATCTGATGCTTTTGTCTGGTTCCCGCTCTACCCCTAACGTGCTGTGCAGCTTGGGGCAGATCACTGAGGTGGCAGCACCTATTCACTTCCCGTTCCAGCATTTTGTTATTCTAGAAGGGTAAAGGAAGAGGTAAGCCGTGAGTGTCATTGTGTGAACCGGGGATCAAATGGGAGATAGCTTTTGGCAGAACAGCATGACTGGAGTCTGGCAAATCGTTCGTCTTGGCTCTCTTTTGAGTGGACTTTCCAGTTTGGGTGGAAAAAATAGAAGATCTGCTCTGCTGTGTGAAGCCAAGAAGGACTCTGTGGGGTCTTCTAGAAGCACAAAGGCTCTCTGGAGACAAGTCTCCATTCCACACTCGGTTGCTGAGTCTAGTTGTTGGCTGGGGTAGCACAAAGGTGGGGCCCTCTAACTGTGGGTGGGAGGCTCTCAGCCCCGCCTGGGCAAGCACTGTGGGGCCCATGAGAAAGGGTGCAACTGGGCGAGGACTTCAGCTCTGGCATGGGAATGAGGAGGGCACCTGGCATCGTCCTCCTTTGGCAGCGACAGCCAACCTGTCGACCTTGTACCAGGACTGTATGGTGTTGGCCACAGAAGGGAAACAAGAGCAGTAAAATGAAAAGAAGAAAGAAGCATTGGGAAACTTTAAAATATGATCGGGGAGGAAATAGCAAGTGAAATGTTGTGTCATTTGAAGATGGAATGCATGACCTGTTAATTGAAAGCTTCATCCTAGGAACATTTGATATCAATACAATTTACTTAACCAAATTACTGTTATTAGTGAGTAACAATGACAAAGAATTATCCAACATCCACACATTTAATTTTGGTGATTATTATTTACGCATGATTTATTACCCCCAGTGCAAAGCACAGCTGGAAGGATCACAGAGATGACTCACGGTTTCCTAAGGCCAAATTTTTGTTTTGTTTTGTTTTGCCAAAATGATGGTTTTATCGAATCCTAGGATGACAGTCTGCTCCTGATATGTTGCTAGCGCCAAATGCATTGGAGGAAATGCAGGGGCATTGAATTATAACTTTGTTTCTAATGAGGGGTTCAACCTCCCCTTTGTTCTTAAACAAGAAGCTCTAACCAGAGATCTTGAGAAGGATACAAGTCTAATACTTTCTTTAAGACAGTAGTTGCAGACTACAAAGAGAACACAGTAACACCATGTTACATTCAAATCCCTTGAAATGATTTAATTATAGTATTTCTATCATCTTGAGGAAGGCTGCTTTTCCAGGCCCACTGAAAATGCTCATAGCACATTCTTCAGCCTGAACAAAAAGAATTTGCATAATTGTTATATTCAGGGAGCAGTGGAGCAGAGAGGGTCACATTCTTGTCCCCGTATGTAATTCTGTACCAGGCAGCACTAGTCCCATTGCTGGAGACCACCCCTTGCATGTTTGGATGGAGCTGGACAGTAGTAGGTAATATATAGCATGATGTATGCATTTAAATAAAATTCTTTTTTATAGAAAACTCTCAAGAAGGGTATGTCTAGTATACATCAGACAATGAACCAAGGTACCAGTAATTAGCAATGAATATGTAACAGTTTAGTTAAGACAAATTAAAAGCAGTAACTGGTCTCCCAAAGGATCACGGTCTCCGATTTACTAAGATTTTCATTAACTGTGATCAACCACCCGAAATGTGTATTTTGGGTGCCAGGAGGAGATGCCCAACACTGGTTGGAGAGATAACTTTGCATGGCTGTCTGATGTGGAGCCCTCTGGCCAGGCCACTCTGTCTGGCGATTGGACTTTGAATGGAAAGCCCCCTACTCATAACGACAATGGAAGCCCTAGCCATAGAGGACCTTCCAGTTCACAGCAAGCTTCATTATTAATTCATCATGAAGATTTCTATCTGTAAGCTTCGTAAATTCGTGAGAGATTCCCCTCTCCATCGGTTGGTGTCACTACTTTCTGTTCCCAGAACATCTTTGACTTTAGTGCAAATGCCACTTTTGCTGAATTCTTCAACAAATGAATAGATTCGTTGCTGTTCAGCAGAATGATGAGGGCAGACTCTGATCAAACAGGAGACAGACAGAAGGGTTTGAGTGCTTTAATACTTTCTCCCCATAATCTCTATCAATTCAGCCTTTGAACCACCCCAAATAAACACCAATGTTAAGTAAAAACTGTACTTACTATGCCAATGAATATTCAAGGTAATTCTTTTCATGCTCTTATCATCCCAGTTAGATTGCCACCAGCTTCCTCCTTCTAAGCTCTTTGTGGAAACCCAGACACTAGAAGTGCTTCAAATGAGGGGCCACCTTTCTACTTGCAACATTCTGAAAGCCGTGAGTCTGAGGGACGCTCCAAACTAAACCCATTGTTAGGCATCCAATACTATTCATAAGCTGGGAGACCTTCCTTTGCTACCATTTCCTAACTTTTCTCAGTGAGTTTTTTAAAATAAATTTGGAAAATTTAAAAAATGAAATCTTTTTAATCCAAAAGTTAAACTGCCTTGCCCTTTAGATGTCTCAGCCTGTCATGTCAAATCCTTAATTCAGTTTGTTTTATTTCTGTTCTGCTTAGATTTGCGCATAAATTCATCCCAGTTTTTACTAGCAGTTTTTCTTGAAGATAACAATTTTCTGCTAAAATGTTGCAATAGGAACTCGCAGGTTTAAGGTTTGATCCCAGTTTTATGAGAGAGCATCTGTTGCACATGATGGAACATTTTGGAACATATTTAGCCTGTCCTTCTATGCATAAAGTGAGAAGGCATCATAGATACGGTGCAGAGAGAAATTATATTCTTGAAAGAATTTTGAGCTCTTAGGATGAATGAGATTTAAAAATCTGTAGAAAATCCTTGTTAGTGCCATTTTGTTGACCTTAAATCTCTAGTAACCTGAACCTTTGCTCTTTGCTAATATGACAATTATTGTTTATGGTGATATTTTTGAAATGCTACAAGATTCCAAAATGCTTTCTGAATCCCCAAAGAGTACTTCGGAATGCATTCAAACAGTTTTACTACTAAGTATATATAATTACATTCTAAACATTTAGACAAGCAAGGGGTAGTATTAATTGTTCATCAAAATTCAATAACAGAAATATGATAAGAGAATTTGTTCTTTATAACAAAGAACATCTTCTCTTTCTCTCTTTCTTTCTATCTCATATGCATACACTGGTTACACGCATAGAGAAAAACACAGAAATCCAATACTGTATAGGCTAGAACTCAATACAATTATTGCTTCCTTTTCCTCTATCCTTACCCTAATCAATCGATTTTCCCTGTTCCTTTCAGAATGGACCTTATTTTACAAAATCTTGTTATATAGATACTAAAGACCTAATTAACCCAAATTACATATATATGTATATGCACAATTTTATTAAATTAATTTTATTAATTCAATTGAGCATTAAATATCATTAATATAGATATAATGAAAAATATTATTAATATACCCATAATATATTAAATAATATAATATTTATAATATACATCGTAGAAATTCCTTATCTTGACCTTTTCAGCTCTAGCACCTTAGTGGGTTCTTACTGAGCGTGTGTATGTAAGGGATAGGTGACACACTCCTTGAATTGCATATTATAGTTTGTGTGACTCTTGAACATGGAGTGTTTTTTAGCTTATAAGTTTCTTTTAGATAAATATAATTTTTCTTTGCTAAGAAAATTAGTTTTGAAAATAAAGGACTTTAAAGTGTTTAATAATTTTTAAATCTAATTTTAAAATCTAAATGTTTAAATCTAAATTTATATTCTACAGAATACAAATACATCCTGTAAATATGTTAACAGAAAATAGTGGGAAAACAAAATGGAAAATATTACTGGTACTGACAGAGTCTACCTACAATTAGTGCAGAACACTTGACACATTATGAAATGGTCATTTCCCATGGCTTCCTAGCACTTGATAGTTCAAGGGACTTCAGGGCTTATGTCAGTGTATAAAAAAAACAGCTGGGGAGCATAATTCAGGCCTCCCAACATGTCCCCAAATGGTTTACATCCGTTGTTTCTCTGTGGCAAGATCTTCCCATGACCCGTGCTATAGGATTGGGTAAAGGTTGGGTATGGTTACCATACTGACCAGAGATTTACACACAACCTCCCCTTCTCTAATCTTCTGCCTCTCCATCACTTGAGTAGAAGTTTTTGTTAGCAACCACACCTTCTTTGTAAAGCTCCCACTCCATATAGAAACACTCACTCATATTCCAGTTTGGTTAGGAGAAGTTGACTAGTCCAAGTTCAGCTCATAACCAGTACTGTGTTGCCACAAATGGGGTCTGCCCAGTCCTCCCTCCCTCCTCGTCCATATTCTCACTTAGCTCATGTCCTTGCATGTTGGGTTACACTCATGCATTCTCTGTTCAAGGCGCTCTTCTGATGCTAAGGTTTTTTTTTTTTTTAACAAATTATAATCATCTTCACATCTGTCACTACACATAAGACAATGTTCTGCACATATCAGGCACCTAATAAAGTTTGATTTTTTCCCCTTAATTGCAAATATTTGTACAGTTCCATGCCTAGTTGTCTTATGAATTGAGAGTATGATTTCTGATGCTTTCCAATATCTTGGATTCCTTCTTAAATATTGGCAGTCCCCGCTATTTCATCCTAGACCTCATTGTACACTTACTGTACCCTTGATGTACAAACTGTGCTGATGGTGGGGGTTGCTTTTTCACATTTTGACCATCTGTTTAACATACTGCTATTAATGACCCCAAGTCTGAGTCTCTGGTGATCTCCTCTGCCACTCACACTAGCCTGCTCTTCACCACGTGCCTCCGTTTGCCTCATCCAGAGGCTATGTGTCATCCATACCTCAGCATGTGCCTCCTGAACTCCAGATCTTGCTTGTGGATGTTACCAAGAACCCAATAACTTGAGCTAGAAAACTTTGAATTATTCTTGATTCTTTCCTTTCCCTATTTCTCCATACCAAGAATTGTGGCTTTTATCTCTTAAATAGCTTTTGAATCTATCCCTTCTTCTCCATTGTAGCTTCAGTTGGATAAGCCCATGTTCGAACTCTCTGAAATTGAAAAGTTTAATCAAATAAAGTTACAACTATGGTTTCTTTTTTCAGAGAAACAATATTTGAAAAATTCTCAGCTTAAGTCCATTTTTATTTTATTTTATGTTTGTGGGCAAACAGATATCTAAAATAAATGGCTAATTCAGGGCTGATTTTGTTTGGCTTCTAATTACAACATCTAACTTTCTAACTTCTAAATGAGTTGTGGGCAGGGGTGGGGAGTGGAAGTGGGAGGAGGGACCAACCACTCAAACCCAGGTGACCACCCGCTCAGTTATCTGTGGAGTTTCAACTTCTTATGCTCAGAATTTGGTGTAGTGTTTAGCACGAAGGGAATGATTATGACACTTTGTAATGGGAATTTCTGATCTTATTGGTGGGAAAGACATTGGTGGACTCTGAACAATGAGAGATGATGTCAAATGTTCTTTACTAACTAAATCTCTACACTGCTGGTTGTATGTGTGATATGGTAGGGTGTGAGCATGTTTGTGTGTACATGTTTGGTCCTATACACTCATTTTGAGACTTCTTGGGGCAGGTTATTGTTAAGCCTACAGCTCATAAAATAAATATTAAGTCTTAAAGAGTAAATCAGCAAGATATTGCCAACTTAGATCTTGGTCTGCTCTAGAAATGGGAAAATGAGTTCATTGGGATGAACTTACAACATGAAAGACTACATAATGTGCTTCTCCAGTACATTTCTTCTCGAAGATGTTGTGTATGGTGTAGTATGCCCTGGCTCTGAAGAAAAGAATTTCATTTGGTCAGGACAGTGTCAAAGAAATTTTACAGTCAAGAGCAGAATTCTTTGGGGTAGTGTAGGAAGTAGGGCTTGAAGAAAGACATTTTCCCTTTCACCTGAAATCTGTGGAGAATGTCCTTCCTTGGCCTTAGGCACAGTCTTTCCCTGTTGTGGGGGTGGCTGGGCGGCCTCAGGCTGAATACTTAATGTGAAGTCGAATGCAGCAGTGAGCACGCGCCCAGCCTTTGGACATCACATGTCTAACGCATTTGGATCTGCCTCTTTCTGTAATGAAAAAAACATGCTTCTTCTCATGGATAATAACTTTTGACTTCCTGGACTGCTCTTTTGTTTTGTTTACTTTAGCATAAAGTATTCCACCCTTTAAAAATATTACTCTCTCTTTTATCTGTTTTATAGTATTAAAAATACACCAATGTGTTTATATTTAAAAATGGGAAATGTCAAAAACATTTTTATAGCATCTTTCTTTTAATCTTTGTTTAAAGGACTGGCGGGGAGGTGGAATAGCTTCTAGGTTATGTTCAATTTTGTCCATATCAGGAGGGCTTGACTGAGGATTCTAAGCCTTTTGTGTTGGACATATGTTCAGGATAAAAGAAAAAGGAATATCGTGTCTCTCTGATCATAGTAGTTTGTAGTACATGTTAATACAACATTAGAATCACTAGGATTGCAATTCTTTTGTTAATAATATTTAAAAATTTTAATCATATTAACTTCTTTGAATGATGTTGTATTCTAATATATGTTTCATTTTTGGCTTTTGCTGTCTGGAATGTAACTGGCAATGCTATATTCTAGGGTCCTTGCTAAGGACTCCAGGACCCTTACAGATCTCTACCATTATGGTTGAGTCAGAGGCACGCAGAACACACTTCAAAGGTGCTGAAAAGTGATTGAGTGAGGTAAGTCCCCCCTTTCTGTGCCAAATGGTGAAAACACTGACATGCGTCCTTCAGGTTGGTGACAAGGATGAGAGAGGTCCCTGGCTGTGGGTAACTTCAGGCTGCTGCTGACATGCGCAATGACCGCGTGAAAGGCTTTCGGTTATTGACAATATAAACAGGTATTGGAAAGAAAAAATCCTACATTTAAAAAAGTCAAGAGTGTTTTTATTTTTTTCATTTGGAGGTAATGAATTGAGCACTTCAAGGAGTACAATTTATACAGAAATTGCTTTATAGGTTGTGTGTGTGTGTGTGTGTGTGTGAGAAACGCATTTATGGCTATTGTTCTGTCTCTTAACTCTAGACTTTTATTCTCTCACAGAAGCTTATTAAGGTAAAAACCAATGATACTATGCCACGAATGCCAAAGTGACTGAAACAGAAATGACAGGATATTATTAATTTATTATAATTTTGCATATTGAGAGCCATTTAATCACCTAGAATTAAAGAGAAATGCCTACAAAACAGTCAAAATAACATTATGGAAAGATTTAATTATCTGCTGCTAAAGTTACCTCATTAATGTCTTATGCCATGGATTTGTACATTTTTAAAAAGTTGAAAATAAAAAAGACGTAGAAATAATCACAGGCTACTTGGCTGCTGTGCTGACCATTCCCCTAGACTGTAAAATTCTTCAAGGGTAGAGGACATTTCTTCACTTCTATGTCTCCATTTCCTTGTTCACTATCAAGGCCATAGTACAGACAATAAATGTTATTTGAATAGAGGCACAGTTGACTATTGAACAACATGGCAGCCAAAACTCTGTGTGAACCTCTTGACTCCCCCAAAACTTAGCTACTACTAGCCTACTGTTTTTTTTTAAGATTTTATTTATTTCAGAGGGGGGGTGGGGCAGAGGCAGAGAGAGAGGGAGAAGCAGGCTTCCCGCTGAGCAGGGAGACCAATATGGGGCTCGATCCCAGGACCCTGGGATCATGACCTGAGCTAAAGGCAGACGCTTAACCAACTGAGCCACCCAGGCACCACCTAATAGCCTACTGTTGACTAGAACCCTCACCAATAACATAGACAGTTGATTAACACTTTTTTTTGTAAATCATATGTATTATATACTGTATTTTTACAATGAAGTAAACTAGAGAAAAGAAAATGTTATTAAGAAAATCATAAGGAAGAGAAAATACACTTACAGTACTCTACTGTATTTATATAAAAAAAAATCTGCATATACGTGGACCCATACAGTTTAAATATGTGTTGTTCAAGGGTCAACTGTATTTGAATTTACTTTGTTTTCTCATTTGTATCATTTTCTCCTGTGCTGGAAGAGTCCTCCAAGTGTCATCCTGGTGCTTGAGGACACTGGTCAAGTGTCATTTCCCCCCTTCAAGGCCATTTCTTCTATAAAGCTTCCCAGTGAAGTTCGTCTTACCTGTGATGCTTACTATACTAAGGATGATGGAGAAAAGGTTCCCGTGACTATCCATCCAAATACAAATACTTTTGTATTTGGACTTTCCATCTCTAATTTGGTTTGTCTTTAAAACCGGGTTTTGCGGTAGCTCTGACTTGCATCAACCACAGCAAAGACATTATTTGTGCTTGCTAATTAATCGTCCCCCAAACCCTATTGTGCGTAATAGGCTGTGCTGGCCATCTCTGTAAATTATTCTCAAAGCAAATTAGGAATCATAGTTGAGTCCAGAAATAGACTGAATTACTCTAACACTCTATTTTAGCCCTGGTCTCCCTGTGTTCACCCTTAGCACCTCTGTCTCCTCTCTCATTATTGCTACTGAGAATCTGGGCAAATGCAGATGAGGGTCACCTAGACCTCACTTCCTGTGTGTGCTTTCTACACTGTCTGTGGCTATAGTGTTGTGGAGTATTATTGATGCACAATAATACACATGGTTCAACTCTTCCCTAAACCCAGGTAGGTCATACTGACCGAATGCTCCAAATCCCATCTACTTGCATTACACTTGATTAAGATATTTTTCAGCCTGCAGAATCCTACAAAATTCATGCTGTTAAAATCACCCAGCTATTTGAGTATGCACTAATGTGTGAACTGAAAAGTAAGTGAAAAGAACATCCATTAGGCTTCAAAACAAATACCTTCATATCAGCCAGATTTCTGAACTGCCACATTCTCCAACAATATAAAAAACTGTGAGATGTTTTAAAACCAGTTTAAAAAGGTCTACCTTTTAAGTTCATGGCTTACAGTGTTGAATAACCTTCTAAATGAGAAAATGCACAACAGTGGAACATCAAAGCCAATGTTTTCCATTTATCATGATAGGTTAGGCAGCCAACACACAAATATGCCTCTCCCTGATGCCCATTGTAAATGATGGACGTCTAACTGCAATGGACATCAGAACAGCCACCACTTAGCCAGAGGCAAGAGCTTAGTAGACTAAATCAGATTTGGCAAACTTTGACTTTGGAATAGCGTGTTCAAATGCCGATAACTTGGACTTTTTGTGAGGGGACAAGTTAGCACCAATGCATGCAAAGTGTCTTTCATGCTGTAGGCATATTTGATGTTTATGAGTCCTATATAATCTAGAGATCTCATTTGCTCCTTTGCAAGGTAGTACTGCTCAACCTCTTTTAAGACTGACTAGTTTAAAAAAAAAAGTTTTAAATTACTAGCCACTCTTCATTGCTACATACTTTACTGAGGTAGGTATGGTAATTTTTTTTCTTTTATTTTAAGGACTGATACATCATTATGTCTAATTCCTTCTTCATTCTTTCAACCTGATGACTGTATCTCTAGGACAGTTCTTATGAACATAAAACAGATTCCCCAAATATCTTTCCTTTTATTCTACTGCCCTAACTTTTGTTATTGGCTCTATAATTGTAATTACTATGCACACACATGCCTACCTTTCTTCTTTTTTCTCTCTTTCTTTCTCTATAACTGTCTCTCCCACACAAATCATACATATGTCAAAAAGATTCAAAGGAAACTGACCAAAATATTAAGAATAGTATATTTAGTGGTGAGATTATGGTAGTTTTTATTTTTTATGTTTTCCTTTTTTTTTTTAAAATGAAGTCTTTCTTTCTATATATGTATAAACGTACATAAATACATTTTAGTCCCATTAGATAAGGATATGGTTGAGAGAAAAAGTTTTATTTCAAGGGACAGTTGTTCTAATTTAAAACTATATTTTATTGACATTAAGTGATCATCAATATTATGACATAGTAGCACTTGGGGTATGACTAAAGGAAACTTCTACCCACTAAATTTTGATACTCTATGATAATAAGATGCACCCTAATTGCAAAGATCTCAATATATACATTTAGAACTGATAAAATATGAAATAATTCCAGTTTTACACAGACTCAGAAAGCAAAGGAGGAGGGAGCTCTGGCCAACTAATTTTGTGAGGTCAGGATAACTCCAGTAGCAAACCCTGAAATATTGCAAGATAAAGAAATTTTGGACCTCATTTGTCATGAAGATACAGAGATACAGAAATCTTTAACCAAATATTAGCAAATGGAAGACAGCATTATTATAAAAAAGGAATAGCACATAATGACCAAGAGGCATTTATCTCAGCATAGCAAGGCTGGTTTAACATTTGAAAATTAATCAATATAATTTACCACATTAAAAAGAACAAAAGAAAAAATCCATATGATCATCATAATAGATATAGAAAAAACATGTGACAAAATCCAGCACCCATTTGAGTAGAAAGCAAACTTTTAGCAAATTAGGAAAATAGAAAAATTCCTCCATTTCATAAAGTGTATCTGTAATAATTCCACAGCAAACATTGTATTTAGTGGTGAAATATCAGATGGTTTCTCCCTGGGATTTGAAACAAGACAAGGATAATTGAATATACCATTCCTACTTAACATTGGACTGGAATTTCTAGACAGGAAAATTGCAATAAAATAAGTAAAAAGCATGAAGTTGGGAGAAGAAGTAAAAATATTATTATTTGCCAATGACATGATTGGGGGTTAGACAACCTTGATGAATCTACCAAAAACGAACCTATTACAATTAATACATAAAATTAACAAGGCATACAAGATCAACATACAAAAGCAATTGTAATCTATAGATCAGCAATGAATAATTAGAAAATGAAATTTAAATTATGTAATTTGTAATAGCATCAAAATGATTAAATTCCTACAAATAAAAGTAATAAAAGTGGTTAAATCCTCTTCATTGAAAATTATAAAACATTTCTGAGAGAAGTTGAAACATTTACCTAAGTAAATGAAAGATATACCATATATATGGATAGGAAGACTCAATATTGATAAGATGTCCATAATCTTCAAAATTGCTGTAGGTTCAATGAATTTTCTATAAAATTCTTATAATTTTATAAGATTTTTATAAAATTTAAGATTTATATTATATTGAAAATTCCATAAAATTCTATATTCTATAAAGTTCCTATAATTCTATAAATAATTACTACAGGTTTTAAGTTTTTTTGTTAAAGTTGATAATCTGATTCTAAATTTATATCTCAGTTCAAAGGATTTAGTCTAGCCAAAACAATCATGAAAAGGAGGAGTCAGGTTAAGGGAATTATACTTCCTGGTTTCAAGAACATGATATAAAGCTACAATAACTAAGTCAATAAGAGTATAGAGATGTAGTAGGCAAATGTCTATGGAGCAGAATGGAAAGACTAGGATTAGAGCCAAATGGATATGGTGAATTAACTTTTAACAAAGATGCCATAGCACTTCAATGTTTGCAATGCATATATATGACAAAAATCTTATATTCAGAAGATATAAAGAATTTTGCAAGTCAATGATAAAAAAGAAAAACAAGCCAACAAAAATGGGCAAGAGATTTCTTTATTATTAATTCATTAATCAATTAATTTTTAAATCAAATTCTGTATTTAAATTCAATTTAGTTAACGTGTACTGTATTATTAGTTTCAGGGGTAGAATTTAGTGATTCATCAGTTGCTTATAACACGCAATGTTCATCACATCATGTGTCCTCCTTAATGCCCCTCACCCAGTCATCCCTTCCTCCCACCCACCTCCCCTCCAGCAACCCTCAGTTTGTTTCCTAGAATTCAACATCTCTTATGGTTTGCCTCCACTCTATTTTCATCTCATTTTCTTTTTCTTTCCCTTTCCCTATGTTCATCTGTTTTGTTTCTTAAATTCCACATATGAGTGAAATCACATGTTCCTCAAAAAGTCAAAAATTGGGCATGAGATTTAAAGACAATACACAAAGAAGATATCTGAATGGTCAATAAGCACATGATAATGTGCTCAATATCACTAATCATAAGGAAAATGCAAATTAAACCACAATGAGATACCACTTTCTACATGAGAAGGGCCAAAGAGATCAAAGTTGGCAAAAGAAATGAATTAGCCAGAACCTTATATGTTGCTAGTGGGGTTGTGAAATGGCACAAGCACTTTGGAAAACTAGCCCTTTCTCATCAAGCTAAGCATCCATCTTCCACATGACTCAGCAATCCCACTCCTGGGTATTTTCCCAAGAGAAAGAAAAACACATGCCTACAACAAGTGTTTACAAGTATGTTCATAGGAGCCTTATTCACTAAATTTTCAAACTGGAAACATCCCAAGTGTTCATGAACATGAGAAGGCATTATCAAATTGTGGCATACCCATACAGTGCAAACTATTCAGGAAGAAAAGGAAAAGCTGCAAATGCATTCAATGGGGAGAATGAGTTAGAAAAAAGTTATGTTTAAAAGATGTTAAAAACAAAGAGAACTACTAATTCCATTTATACGAAGCTCAAGAATAGTCAAAACAACTGTGGTAATAGAAAGCAGAACCTGAGGGTTACAGAAGGAAGAGGGGTGGGGGGGTGCGGTAACCAGGTGTTGGGTATTTAGGAGGGCACGTGTGGTGATGAGCACTGGGTGTTATATGCAACTAATGAATCATTGAACACTACATCAAAAACTAATGATGTGCTGTATGTTGGCTAATTGAACATAATAACAACAAATAAATATAAATAAATAAATATTTTTTTAAAAAAGCAGAAAATGGTTACTTCTGAGAGAAGGACTGACTGGAAATAAATATGAGGGAACTTTCCAGTGATGAAAGTGTTCTGTGTCTTGGTTTGATGGGTGTATACACTCCTGACAATCACTGAAGTATATGTTGAGTGTATGTGCACTTTATTTTAAGAAAATTATGCCTCAGTTGGGCTATTGTGGACATTGATGCTATGAACACATGTGCCCCTTCTTTTCACTACATCTGTATCTTTGGGGTAAATACCTAGTAGTGCAAGTGCTGAATCATAGGGTAGCTCTATTTTTAACATCTTGAGGAAACTCCATACTGTTTCCTGGAGTGGCTGTTGCATTCCCATCAACAGTTCAAGAGGTTTCCCCTTTCTCCATATCCTTGCCAACATTTGTTGTCTCCTGTTTTGTTAATTTTTGCCATCTAACTGGTGTAAGGTGGTATCTCATTGTGATTTTGATTTGTATTTCCCTGATGGCTAGTGATGTTGAGCATTTTTCATGTGTCTGTTAGCCATTTGTATGTCTTCTTTGGAGAAGTGTCTGTTCATGTCTTCCACCCATTTTTTGGCTGGACTATTTGTTTTTTGAGTGTTGAGTTTGAGCCGAGATGCCTTTCAACAGATGAATGGATAAAGAAGATGTGGTACATATATGCAATGGAATATTACTCAGCCATCAGAAAGTATGAATATCCACCATTTGCATGGACATGGATGGAACTGGAGGGGATTATGCTAAGTGAAATAAGTCAAGCAGAGAAAGACAATTATCATATGGTTTCATTCATATGTGGAACATAAGGAATAGCATGGAGGACCATAGGGGAAGGGAGGGAAAACTGAAAGGCGAGAAATCAGAGAGAGAGAAAACCCTGAGAGACTATGGACTCTGGGAAATAAACTGAGGGTTTCAGAGGGGAGGGGGTGGGGGGATGGGGTAGGCCAGGTGATGGGTATTGAAGAGGGCATGTGTTGTGATGAGCACTAGGCATTATATGCAACTAATGAATCATTGAACATGACATCAAAAACTAATAATGTGCTATACAGTGGCTAACTGAATATAATAAAAAATATCATTGCTTACCTCCCCCAAAAAGAAAACTATACCTCAACATATACATTATATCTCAATTTTTCTGTGTATAGGTAGGTACCATCTATCCATAATTATGTAATCTATATATATTTGTATTTGTAGACCAGTTCTGATTTAAAAAAGGAATTAATAAAATAGAGTATATTTTGGGAGATTTAAAGTACTGTTGACCTATAATCCATAGTATCACATGGTGGATGATAGCAAGCATTTTGGCAGGAGCAGACCTCAGTATAAATCTCTCTCTGACTACTTGTTAGCTCTTTCCTTCAGAAAGTTACATAAACACTTTCAATCATGACTTTGTCATCCATGGGAGTATTAATGCCCACCTTTCAGGGTTGTTGTGAGGAGGAAGCAAAAAAATGCATGTGAGGACAGTGCTGGACATACAGCTGCTACCCAATAAACAGTGGTTGTGATTAAAGGCATGACAGTGGCAGTTTTAGCAATTGCCTTTGTACATTGCCTCTGCCTGGAATATTCTGATCCTCCCCTTTCTTAATATTCTATTGATTTTTTACTCATTAAATTGCAACTCGAATATCCTTTCTTCTACTCAACCTTCTTCATATTCCCAGATAAAGTCAGGCTCAGGTTGTTTTGTGCAGTCAGATTTTGCACACTTTTTAGAACACAAATCTCATTGTCTCATGATTGTCTCACCCATGTTTTCCTATTAGATATGAGCAACTGAAGTTTAGGGATTGTGACATCTCTTGGCTCAGGGCATTGCTCATTTCTGTAGAAATGCAATGTGTGTTTGTGAAATTGAACTGAATTAAGAAATCTAACACATGCTTCTTGGTATCTGCTGAGCCACTGTGGCTGTCTGGGGTTTTCTAATGTCACCTAAAGTGTTTAATTTCTAAATTCTAGTCCCTGTCCAATTACAATTCATCATTTATATGGGAAGAGAGCCCTGCTTCACTAACAGATGCAGTTGTCTTTTCCAAGCATTTGTATTGTTACAAAATGTCATATAATGTTACAATAATTCATTAATTAGTCATACTCCCCCTTTTTTTTCCTCAGTGAGAAATAGACAAATTTGTTTCAAGGAAATATTTTGCTATATGTTGTAAGAAAGGTAAAGATTCGGTAGTTTCTGATCCTTCCATAATTAAATTAAAATCTATATCTAAATTAAATAAAATCATGTTATTATAAGAGGTAATAAGTGCTTCAAGATTAATTTTAAAAGGTGAATTCAATATCGATTGCATTATCCTCAATAAGGCAGAATTCCAAACGTGTGAGAGAAATTTTCCAACAGAGTTGAATCAATTAGGAACTTTTGCTTGGTTCTCAAGTGGGTAGACCAGTGCTCTCTGACAATGATGTTTTTCCTTTTCATTCTTTCTTACGATAAAGTCTCAGACATTCCCTCCAAAACAATTTCCCTATTTGTTTTGTTTTTTTTTGTTCTTTGTTCTTTTGTTTTTTAAAAGATTTTATTTATTTATTTAACAGAGAAAGAGGCAGTGAAAGAGGGAACACAGGCAGGGGGAGTGAGAGAGGGAGAAGCAGGCTTCCCGCTGAGCAGGGAGCCCTATGTGGGGCTCAATCCCAGAGCGCCGGGATCATGACCTGAGCCCAAGGCAGATGCCTGACGACTGAGCCACCCAGGTGCCCCCAATTTCCTCATTTGTAAAGAAAACAGGTCTGTCCCTGTTTTCCATCTCTGTTTCTTCCACAGCACTTGCATATCGTTGCCACTCAAGAACTCACTGAGTACATGAATCGCAAGAAGAAGGAACAGAGTGTGGGTAGGAGTAAGTAAAAATACTTACGTTACATCGCGTTTGATTGTTTCACAACCATGATCCAATATAGACTGATACACTGCAGCGTGTTTTACTACGTTTTCCTTTAAGGAGTTGAGAGCACCGGTTGTACCATACACTGTTCACCCTATATCCTCCAAAGAAAGAAGGAGAGGAAGACATCATTTTACATTTTGTAGATGAAGTAACTAAGACAGTGAGAGAAGGAACTAATGAATTGATACTGGAAGCGAACATTCTGAGGATCACATAGGATTTGTGGAAGAGTACCGGCAATCCACTGCATTGCCCCAAACCCACGAAGTGGTATTAAATTTTTACAATCTTACACCTCTAAGTGAATTTCATAAAAATCTTACAGGAAGTGAAATGTTTATCATGAAAACAAATAAACGAATTTTTAATTTATATTATTAATCTACATGGGTAACACCATATTATCTCTCTGCACAGTTATGCCCATGTCTTGTTCACCGTGCTCCAAATAAGAAAGTCAACTGAAAATTGACTAACAGTCAGCTCCAAATCAGAAGTCAGACTGAGGATGATGTAGCCAGCATGCAGCACTTCACAAATGTCCTGGACACCCTGAGGCCTCTCCTTGATTTAATTGAGAACGATTTCAAAGGTGGCCTGGTAAAATTCTTTTGACCCTTATCCTTCTCTTTGCTGAAGTGGAATTTCCCTCCCACTGGGAATGGCATCAGTGAGATGATGTGATCCTCGTTGCTCTAAGTTGCGCTGCTCTGGGAATGTCTTCCCCATGTAAGTCAGATGACTGGCTTTTTCTTATTTTATTGGTCACTGCGTGAGTTGGGTTATGTGAAGACTGGCGTGTCAGGGTCACCAGAAGAGGCTAGCGGAGAGCTTTTAGTAACAGCAACCATGACCCTAATATGACAATTCAACAGAAGAGGATGAAAATTTAACTGTGATTTAAGTGCAGAAGGCCTGGGAGGTGGAACTGGAAAGAGTCTGTGATTCTGTGCCAAAGTTACCACAGCATATGGGATTCCTCTGTGCAGGGCATTTGTTTCAGGTCTTAGTTTCCAGAAGAAGAAAAATATTCCTCTGAACATGAAGAAAGCACAAGACTGAAGTTAAAGAATGGTGATTTCTTTTAATAAAAGAGCAAGTTAGAGAAATAGCTTTTAATATGAGGTTTATATTTCCTGATTAATTTCATTAGCCTCTTTGCCTCCAACATACCAAAAAGGTGTGTCATCCGACGTGAGGAAGCTGCTCTCTTCCAGAGGAGGAAGGCGTGCCAGCCCACATCCAGCCTGGGGAATTGTGTGTTGACCTACCTTAATTCCTCCTGCAGTTCCAAGAAGGGACCAAGAGAGTTTGTATTCCTAGTCCAAAACAGGGAGAACTTTTCTCTGCCGCTGTGAGGCAGCTGGCTTTCACCTTAGGGCAATTGCCCAGCAAGCTCTCACTGAACACATAATTGTTGATCACGATGCATTTCATTGGTTGATGAAACACCTTTTGTAGTTAGTTATACAGTTCAGAGTACTTGAGGATGAGTAAAGGGTCAGTGGCAACTCCCCTCCACCCCTAGTCCTTATGAATCACTCCTACAGTGATGGCAGGTTAGTCCCATAAGGCAGTTGGACAACTGGACATTTGCCTTTTGGGGGAAATTGTGCTTTCTCATCTCCTTTGAAGAGAATGAAGGAAGGGCAATACACATGAACCCAGGAGATGGCTTGTGGCAGCAGGTCTGTGGATTTGAGCATCGGGAATATTTAGGCAGCCATGATGGCTTCAGGGCTTCTGTATGGAATTCTTTGCAAAGCACCGATTCTGCTCTGCTCATTTCATCTTCCCTCATCCCTCACTTCATTATTTTTGGTCTCAGCACTGTTTCTATTGGCTAAACAGCCGCAGAGGAATTGTAAAGATATTTGCAGAGGAATTGTAAAGGTCCAGAGGACTCCAGAAGTTCTGGGAGAGGAGAAGATTTCCTGGCTAGAAGAACAGTCTAACTTCCTTCTGCATGAACTAGTTTTCACTTTGAACACTGAAAGCACATGAGAAGATGGCCCCTGGGACAGGCCAGATTGATTGCTTCATGGGAGAGATGGCAAGGAGCATGGTGTCCATAAGCCTGAGCAGTTGGGAAGGGTCAGCTTGCCAGCCCCAAAAGGATGCTTAGTACTGAAGAAAGCTCCAGATGTCTATCTCCCAAGGAGGAATAATGTCCAGTGCTCCAGTCAGGCTTTCTGGAAGAAAGGGGCTGCAGAGGCTTCTCATCAACATGAGGAGGGAACAGCAGCAGGGAGGGAAGGGGTTAGCACTTGGAGAGGTCTGGATCAGGCTTAAGCCAAAGTTTAAGGACTGGAATAGATTGATCAGATAAAAAAGCAAGTAAGCTGAGTTTTCTGCAAAGAGCAGAACTTCAGTGAAGTTCAGCAGAATTCTCTAACTCTAGTCTCGTGCTTTCTTTATGTTCAGAGGAATATTTTTCTTCTGGAGGCAGAGAGACCAAGGTCCTTTGGAGGATCTGGTGAAGGACTCAAAAGGAGGAGGTGAAAATCCAGGTGTAGATCTACAATGTAAGTGGCAGCCAAATGTAATATGTCAAGGAGGGGGGTAGGGCCGTCAAAATGACCTGAGGCTACTTGATGTGATAGTGGTTTTGAAGCAGTGTAAGCTTGGAATAAAAGAATATGTCATCCTCCAAAGTTATATGTTTTGCTTTTTGGGAGCTCATTCAGAGTTTGTCTGCTGGAACATTGTGGCAGCTACTCTTTACAGCAGCTACTCTGCTTTTGATAAAATGACTTCTTACAATGGATTTTATCCACATTGGTGTCTAGTCTGTCTCAAGTGAGTTTATTAAAGTCTGGCTGTGCTGAGGTCTCCTCCTCTCATTCTCAGAGAGCTCATTCAGCTCATTCTGGTCACAGGATGGCTGCCATCGGCCCAGGGGCCATAGTTGTCTTCTTTAAGGACAATGTTCTGTAGCTGTAGCAAGCAGAGTTTGGAACTGGTGTACTTTAGACTTTGATGTCTACTTCAAGGACATTTACGGCAGACCTTTTGGGATCTGTTTATCTGGGTTCATGTTCTGAAGCCTTTCCTTATAGTTGTGTAGATGACTTGGAAATTTCATGTTTGATTCTGCAGCCACCCCAGAGGTGTGCAGTTTCCATCAGAACTGGTCAGGTGAGCCTGTTTAAATTCTGAGTGCCCCATTCCACGCTATTCCCAGCTCCTTCTGGAACTTCGCAAGGGCTCAGCTGTGGGTCTGTGTCATTATGGCTCATCCCCTCTCTGAGCAGGCAGGGTAGGTCCCACTGAAAACTAAAGTTGGCTTGATACATTGTGACTGAAACAGCTCACATAACATAAATGAATTTCTACTCACTGTAAGGCATTGTGTAGGATGCCATATGCAAAACATGTTGGAAAGGGAGGCCATTTCCACTAAGAAAGACAGCCATATCAAGTGGTTATGCTAAATGCCAAATGAGTAGTACAAATCATCAGAAACTATTCAGTATTTTGGAGGAGGGGGAGGTCACTGCAGCTGAGATATTTAGAGAATGATGTGAAGGGGAGGTGGGACAGTCCTGGTTTTAAAGAGTAAGTAATATGAGTACTATTTGAACAGTATTTGATAATATGGATAATATTTGAAAAAAGTAGAGAAAGGAGGGGAAGACATTCTAATTAGGGCTGGCGCAAGAGTACTGTTGGAGACTGTGTCAAAAAACCAATTGGAACAGAGTTTCTCTGCTAAGAAAGAAAAATGATGACGGAGGGAATGGTTCTCGGAGGCCCTAGGAATCCATGGCTCCTTCAAGATGGTGGAGATTGGCCCTTGTGTCTATGTGGAGACCTTGAAGAGTTTTCAGCATATGGGTGATTTGAATACAATGTCATACAGGACAATTTGGAGTCGGGATGCCAGGTGGGTTGCTGTCCAGGAGGCATATTGGAAGGCCTTGTGAGGCCGTAATTACAATATCAGCCACAGTGTTACAACATGACTAGTCACCATGGACCTGCTTCCCTTTAGGCTTTTCCTTCTGGTTCTTGCTCTCTTCCCTCCACTTCTTTCTAATCTGCCTTTACTCACACCTACACCCACACCACCCTGGATTTTAATTTCCCCATAGGCTACTCTGAAGGCCCCCCAGGATCTAAATTTTCCCTCTGCAGGCCTGGGAGACCCAGGGGTCTGCACCTTGGCGGGTAGAGTTTCTGGAGCTTTAAAATTTGTTTTGTTTTGAACCAATTCTAGGTCAGAAATTAAAAAGACATTTTTAAAACTGTGACAAGATGAATAACATGATGGAAATTTGAGCGCTAGCGGCAATTGCAAAATAAAAATCAAGCTTGCCAATGATCAACTACTCCATTTTTCACATTTAAGTAATATACCTTCTGATGCATCTTTTTCCAGACTGATCAGATTTATTGCTGTGTGCACTCATTTTTTATTTTAATTTGTAAATGAAATATTTAACTTTGCTTCTGTTGTATTTATTTTAATAATTAACTTCCACTTATGGCAGGTGACCATGTTTTTCATTTTACTTAATGACAGGAAATTCCCTTTTGAAATACAATGAATTAAACTAAAAATTAGTCAACTTAGAGAAAATTATTAAATACTATTGCATGGTACATGGTATATGGGTGTGCCAAAATTGTGACACACTGAAATGATTGAAGTTTATGAAACACTGCTTGCATATAACCAGGCTATGACCTCCCCACCATCTGCTGTTGAAGATGGTGAAAACCTGCCCTCCATTCTGACAATAAGATATACCAGAAAAGTCAGAAACTACCAAAAGGGTCTGATATCTCTTGTTGGAGTTATGTGTCCCATCATCCATATACTCTGTAAGCAACTGAATGGACCGGATCTTATTGATGTGGTGTCTATGGTGTATACTAAATGTGTGTTTGTTGAGTGAATGAATCGGCAGTTGGCATTGCCTTAAGACTATCTCTAGAAAGCTGAACTTTTTGTTTTTGTTTTTTTTTATTCTAGAAGTATTGAGCCATGACTATATAGATGCAGCCAAGATGTCCAACTCTTTAGAAATTTCAAAAGAATGAGGCAGTTGGAGTGCATTCAGCAAGTTTGTGGGGTTTGGATGCCCACATTCTAACTTGCTGGACCAGGTGTGCACAACTGTGATTCAGGGCAAAATGACAGATGCCTCGAGGAGTCAGCCTGACCAGTTCTTACCCATCTAACATTTTCTCTCTTCTTGCAGAGGAAAAAAGATTCTTGGAAAAGAGACAGAGCTGGTTCTTAGTTACTACTGGAAAAAATATCACACCAAGTCCTGGACATGAGCCACTATTTCCAATGGAAATACTGACTTGTAGCACTGTGGCCTATTGTAAAATCTAGTGAAACGTGCATAAAAACCTTGCATCTGGTTTGAGATTTATCTTTGCTACCAAGTCAGTCTGTCTGCATTCTTGACTCTGGGATGGCTGTTCATCCAAGGGTGAGAGGCTACCTCAAAGGGAAAAAAGAATTATTGGAAAAACATAGAGAATGAAGTTTTCTTTTGCTATCACAATGGCTTATTTTAAAAAAAAATCTTTTCTAAACAAGCTGACAAGATAAGGTAAATATGAGCTTATCTTAATGAATTTCAGGTAGTAGCTTTCTTTTGGACATTGCCCTCTCACAATGAACTTAATTAAAACAGGCTTTGGTGTGCTACAAGGGGCTGATGTGTGGAGGATATTTGAGATACAATTTTGCAGAAGCCATGGTATTTGCTGCTGCACACTGTTAAAGCCGTGCTTTACTCTTCCAAGGGAGAGGGCTACTTTCATGTGAATCCTGGGAGAAGCTTTGCTATCTTTGAGGAACTGGTTTGGTTTTTCCTTATTGAAGAAACTGCTCTACTGTTATGTCCTCTATATTCACCCATAGCTCTATTCATCATCAGTATAGGAGTTTATGGTCTGCATGTGGGGGTTTACTTTGCCACCAGGTACCAGCAATCTATTCTAATTGAATTTTCCCCAGTCTTGTTTTTTAATTTTTTTTTTTAAATTTTAATCACCATTTTACCATCTTACAGTGTGTATTTCTAGTTAGCTGCTATGTATATTTTATCTGTTGTGCTTGAGTGTGGCATTCAAAATCAGGACATTTCCTTATTCTGGTAATGAATGTTACAATCCATTTTGAAATGCATGTATTTCTCTGATGTAAACAATGGTGGAGAGCACGCATTCATACCTGACTTGTTGTGAGGCTGATGAGAGTCTGTTTGGAATAACCCATCTAAAAGTCCAGAAAAGTGCTGCATACAGTCTCTCAACTACATCTAGGAAGTGAACTTGGTGTAGGGGGAGGTTATTGCATTGGTTGGGAATGTCAAATTTGGAAATACTTCTTGGAAGTATCAGCTTTGGAATGAGGTGCTCAGAGAAGCTCCCTGGCTCTGCCCGCTGTCCTGACAGGGGTTCAAGACTTGAGGACTCCCAGGATAGAGTGCAATGTGAATATTCAGTAATAGTTTCCCTGTTGTGATCATGCTTCCATTTCTTCTCCTCCTCCTTGTCCACATATTTCTTCTTTCTATTTCTTCTTCTCCTTCTAATATATTTTGAATCTCTTTATTTTATGCTTCAAGTTTTAAATTTCTGCACTACTTTTCTACTGCTGCTATAATGATTACCACAAACAAATGCTTAAAACAACACCCATTTTTTTATTAAGATATAATCAACACACATTACATTAGTTTCAGGTGCACAACATAGTGATTTCATACCTATATCTATTGCCAAATGATCCCTACAGTAGATCTAGTTAACACCCATCACCACACAGAGATACAACAAAATTTTTTTCTTGTGATGAGAATGTTGAATATCTACTCTCAGCGACTTTCAAACATATACTATGGTAGTTACTATAGTTGCCATGCTGTACATTACATCTCATGGACTTATTTACTTTGAAACTGGAGGTTTGTATCTTTTGAACCCCTTTACTCATTTTGTCCGCCCTCATCCCTGGTTCTGGTAATCACCAGTCTGTTCTCTGTATCTATGAGTTCATCTTTTTTTTTTTTTTTCCTCTTTTAGATTCCACATGTAAGTGAGATCATACAGTATTTGTCTTTCTCTGGTGTATTTTACTTAACATAATGTCCTCAAAGTCCATTCATATCATCACAAATGAAAAGATTTCCTCTTTTTTATGGATGAACAATATTCCATTGCATGTATACTATCTTCTCTATCCATTCATCTATCAGTGGACACTTAGGTTGTTTCCATATCTTGGCTATTGTAAATAATGCTTCAGTGAATATGCAGGTACAGAAATCTTTTTGAGTTAGTGTTTTCATCTCCTTTGGATAAATACCCAGAAGTAGAATTGCTGGGTCATATGTAGCTCTATTTTTAATTTTTTGAGGAACCTCCATACTGTTTTCCACAGTGGTTCCACCAGTTTGTGTTCCCATCAACAGTGCACTAGGGTTCCCTTTTCTCCACACCCTTTCCAACACTTGTTAAAACAACACATATTTATTATCTTGTATTTCTGTAGTTCAGAAGTCTGGCATGGGTCTCATGGAGCTAAAATTAAGATGTTGGTAGGGTTGTGTTCCTTTCTGGGATATCTAAGAGACAATCCGCTTCCTTGCTTTTTCAGCTTCTAGAGGCCACCCCATTCCTTGGCTCCTGTCTCTCTCCATCTTCAAAGCTGGAAATGCAGCATCTCTGTTCCTTTCTTCCACAGCCACGTTTCCTCACACTCTCCTCTTCTGTGATTACATTGGGTATACCCAACCCAGGACAATCTCCCCATTTCCTTAAATTGAAGTATAGCTGACATACAATGCTGCATTAGCTTCAGGTGTACAGCATAGTAACTCCACAACTCTATACATTATGCTGTGCTCACCAGGGTAAGTCTAACTACCATCCATCACCATACAACACTATTACAATACCATTGACTATATTCCCCACGCTGTACGTTTCATCCCTGTGATTTACTAATCCCCCTGTTTTAATGTCAGCTGATTAGCAACCTTAATTTCATCTGTGACCTTAATTCCCCTTTGCCATATAAACTAACATATTCACAGGTTCTGGGAATTATACTGTGGACTTCTTTGGAGGAACCATTATTCTGTCTACTGCAAATCCTAAATTAGGATAAATGAAATTCAGGATAAATATTTGATATTTCTGTTTTTGTTCAAAAGCATCATCTTTCCTATGGATTAGTATATGCATGAGGGGTGGGTAGACCAATAATTGGAAGGTGTGAGAAGCACATGATACAAGTTATTCCTCCCTCCTCTCTGGTTTTCAATGAGTCCTTCAGCCATTACATGGGAAAGGAGTGACCTAGTCATAGATGAATTTTGATGAATGTATACACTCATGTAACCCCTATCAGAAGCAAGATATAGAACATTTCCTTCCCTCCATATGTTTTCCCTGTGCTTCTTTGCTGTCATATCTCCCCACTCCTATGAAATAAGCAATCTGCTTTATGTAGCTATATATTAGTTTTGACTTTGTCTGAATTTCATGTAAACAGTTACACCTGTTTCTGGCTTCTCTTGCTCAGCATAATATTTTTGAGGTTCATTCATTTCGTGGTGTGTATCAATAGTTTATTCCTTTATACTGCTGAGTGGTATTCCATTGTATTCCATTATCTATCAATTTACTTGTTTTGAATATATGGGTTGTTTCCAGTGTGGAGCTAAGACAAATAAAGCTGCCAAGAACATTTGTGTACAAGTCTTTGTGTGGGCAAACATTTTACTTTTTTGGGGGAAACACTTAGGAGTGGGATTATTTAACTGAAATAAATTGAAAAACTGTTTCCCAAATTTGTGTTTTCACATTGCCACCAGCAATGTGTGATATCTCCAGTTGATCTATGTTCTCACCAATAGTTGGTATTGCTAGTATTTTTAAAGTTTGGCCATTCTAGTGGGTGTATAGTGCTATCTATCTCATGATTTAGTTTGTATATCCCTGATGATTCATGAAGTTGAACACTGTTTCATGAACTTCTGGTTATCTGTACATATTCTTTGTGAGTATCCGTTAGAACCTTTGCCCACACTAAAAACTGAGTTATTTGTTTTATTATTAAGTTGGATTTTGTCTCATTTATTATGGAAATGAGTCCTTTATACACACACATGCACACACACACACAGGCACACACACACACATATATATATGTATATGGAGAGAGAGAGAGTGCACGCAACTTTTCTCTCTCTGTGGTTTGTCTATTCATTTTTCTAATGGTTATATTTTATAGGGAAATATTTAATTTTGAAGAAGGCTAATTTACCAATTTTTCTTCTATGGTTAACTCTTCTTTATCCTATCTAATAGAACTGCCTACCCCAAATTTGCAAGGTTTTTTTGCCCACTATTTTTTCTAGAAATTGTATAGATTTAGCTTTTGGGTTTAACTCCATGGTATATCTGAGGTATGTGCCGGTTTGTGTAAGTGTATGTGCGTGTATGATATAAAGTAAAGGGTGACTTTTTTGGCTTTTGTTTCATTTTGTTTTTGCTATACAGCTATCCATTTGTTCTAGCACCATTTGTTGAAAAAAATACCATTTGTACATTGAATTCCATTGACATTGACATTGTTGTCAAAAATCAAATGGCCACATATGTGTGGCTTTTACTTGACTCCCTAATGTGCTCATTGATGAATGTGTCTGTCCTTACCAGTATCACTCTATCCTGATTATTATTGCTTCATTTTAAATCATGAAATCTCTATGTATGTATATAGCTCCTCTAAATTTTTTTTTTCCCATTATTGTTTTGATTCTTCGTGGTTGTTTGCATTTCCAAGATCCTGCTAAGGATCCTGTTTGGGATGACATTGGGATGACATTTCTATAGATAAATTTGGGGTGAATGGACATCTCAACAATATCAACTTCAAAACCATGAGCATGGCATGTCTCTCCATTTATTTAGGTCTGTAATTTCTTACAGCGATTTTTTTTTTAAGATTTTATTTATTCATTCGACAGAGATAGAGACAGCCAGCGAGAGAGGGAACACAAGCAGGGGGAATGGGAGAGGAAGAAGCAGGCTCATAGCGGAGGAGCCTGCTGTGGGGCTCAATCCCATAATGCCGGGATCACGCCCTGAGCCGAAGGCAGACGCTTAACTGCTGTGCCACCCAGGCGCCCCTCAGCGATTTTTTTTTTGTTTTTGTTTTTGGTGTCTTATTTATATTTGTTAGATGAATCCTNAAGAAGCAGGCTCATAGCGGAGGAGCCTGATGTGGGGCTCAATCCCATAATGCCGGGATCACGCCCTGAGCGAAGGCAGACGCTTAACTGCTGTGCCACCCAGGCGCCCCTCAGCGATTTTTTTTTTTGTTTTTGTTTTTGGTGTCTTATTTATATTTGTTAGATGAATCCCCAAGTAGTTAATATTTTTGAATATTACTTTATAGCTAGGATATAGAAATATAATAGATTTTAGCATATTGATCATATGTCCTGCATCTTTGCTAAATTTACTTATTATTTCCAGTAATTTTTTAAATAGACTCTAAAATTCTTCTCCATCTCTGATTATGTCATCTGCAAAAGTTTTACTTCCTCCTTTCTGATCTGTATTCCTTTTTATTTCTTTTTCTTGACCTCCAGGACCCCTGTTGAGTAGAGGTGTTGAGAGTGGGAATTCTTGCCTGTTCTTGATCTTGGGAGGAAGGCATTCAGTCTTTCATCATTAAGTGAGTATGATGCTGGCTGTAGGTTTTTCAGAAATGCTATTTTTTTTTAAAGGATTTTATTTTAAAGTGGGCTCCACACCCAACATGGGGCTTGAATTCATGACACAAAGATCAAGGTTTGCATGCTCTGCAGGCTGAGCCATCCAGGCACCCCCAAAGATGTCATTTTTGAGTTGAGAAAGTTCTCTTCAGTTTCAGTTTTCTAAGAAAGTTTTTTTTTAATCATAAAATGGTGTTAGATTTTGTCAAATGCCTTTTCTGCTTCTATTGAGATGATCATATCATTTGTCTTCGTTTTTATTTTTCTGTTAATATTATGGATTAAATTGACAGACTTTATAGAGAATCTCAACTTAAGATCTGAGGAAAATAGCCTGACTACTTCTGTTCTAAAGGAAAAATGATTTCTCCAGCTTAAACTATTTTTTTTCTTTTTGTATTATGTGAGTGAATTAGCTACATCTTAGTGCTCCAGAGCCTATGTGACCATGGCAATGTCTACCTCAAAGGACTTTTGTAAGAATTAAATGGGAGAGAGAGCTCTCAGTGTGCCTAAAACAATGTCTAACACGAAGGCTCACATTTTTTGAGCCTTACTATGTTCCAGACCTTAAGACTGAAAGTGTTGCATGTGTTATTTTATTGATATTATTGACTTATATTAGAGTAGGTGCTATTATTTGAGTTTTCACAGATGGAGAACCAAGGCACAGAGACATTCTGTAACTTGCTCAACATCCACAGCTGACAAGGGCTGGAAGAGAGAAGGTACCCCACAAAATAGCTCCAGATCCCATGCTCATAACTGCAACATCATGGTCTTTCTATACCACACTACATACTATATATTGTATTGTCTGCCATGTAGAAATAACACTAACTAGTATTGGTGCTTTGTTATCATCCACAAAGTAGGTGTTTTGATATTTTATGCTGCTTCATCATGGGGGGTGAGTTTAAAGCATGGGGTAATATTTTTACCAAAATTGTGTAAGTTTTGCTTTAGGTTCTGAAAAGATCAGAACAATATTCTTTAAAACATCTTAATGCTATTTTACCTTCTCCTTCTTCTTCTTCTTTGATGAGAAGGGTAACCTACAAAAGAGGGTACATAAACTTCTATTTATAAAGTTTGATTAACTCAGGAATTTGTGAGATAGTTTTGAAAAAACTACATCCACTCAGCTGCCTACAAAATCCGCAGACTTCTCTGCTCACGAAGTTGTGTATTTAAAATGTATTTTTGATTTTTTACAATAATCTTCTATTTAAAACAATATATATACATACTTAGAGAACTAATGATCATTTTTTAGTATCAGCATTAAGAGAATGGAGTGCTTGAAATGAATTTTAAAGATGTTTCATTGCTTAAGCAAAGACATTTGTCTTCCAACTAACCTGAAACGATTCTCACTACTTAATTTATTTTGTATTACATTATATAATGCTACATGCTTTGACATCTTCTTAATAGTCACAGGCCTGCCCAACTGTGCATACAAATGGTGAGGCTTTCCTACATATTTGAACTAAAAAGCACTCTTAGGGAGGACTTTTAAACCAATTTCTCATTTTATCCAAGCTCTACAGTTGGCAGAGCAGAGAGACAACTTTCTTTTGTGGACAATTCTGTATTTCCATCTCTCTCTGTGTTTCTGTCAACTTCTGGTCATTTTCTATCTTTCTTTGAAAGTTATTATTAAAGTGTGTGTGTATGTGTGTCTGTGTGTCTGTGTGTGTGTATGTGTATGCACCAGACAAATGCTACTTTGTTTCAGAGTCTTTTTGCTACTAAATTTTTTGCTGTATCATCAGCCAATTGATCTGAATTATCTACTGCTAAATTAAATTTCTTTCAAGGGAGTTATCTTTAAGATAGTATTTCTTTCAACTAATCTTTGTATCTTTTTAAGGTTATTTTTTAATGGAAAATGTTTCTCAGGCCAAAAGGGTTTGGTGTAGTGACTTTTATTGCTCCTGCTAACATAGGGGTCATTTGGCATGAATAAACAAAGATGAAAAATAATCAGCTAATGGAAGTCCAAACATTAATTAATTTGCATTTAAGATCAAGCTTACAAAAGATTCTTTCTTCTATCAGTAATGACAAGAGACCCATCTCCACCTTAATAACAAAGTAAGGATGAAGTTCAGTGGCATAAAACAAACCTTGTGCCAAGGGTCATGTTTGACTCTCATCGCCAGTAACCAACTATGGGATATTGACAAAGCTCTGAACTTGGCTGAGCCTCAGTTTCTTAGGCTGTTAAATGAAGGCATTTGACTAGTTGGTCTCTATGATAGACTTTAGTTCTGAAACACCATCAATCTCTGATTACAATAGATCTCTTGGAGACAGAGGGCTTTAGTTTAAGCAGAATCTTAAATCAACTCTAGAGCACTGAAAAAACATTGAATTCTTTGTTTAGAAAAATGTTTAAAAACAGTAGGCAAGAATGAGAGGGTGGTTTCAACTTCTAATAATGATTTTCATTGTGGGATGCTTCCATTGAGCCTTACATTAATTTGATAAAATAGTTTACAGTATCTTTTGTTTTAAATTGTAAAGCAATTTCAAACATTTTTTTTAGCAAGCAAAAATTTCTATTATAGTAGAAATAGAAAGTTGTGAGTAATATTTATGTGAAGAGATAAGAATTTCAGGAAAAGACTAAATTCCCTGATATCTTTCAGTGTTTATCTTTCATCGTTATGTGATTTAGGAGCTTGGTTGTAGTGCATAAACATTAGAAAAATGATACTGTGAAGTGAAAGGCTTTATATACCTATATCCTGGGAAGGTTGTGTGGTTTCCTAATTCATAACATTTTTGTAATTTGAGTAATGACAAATCATAAGGCACACCTTTTATAGGACACTTAAGGAAAAGTCAATAGAATACTAAAGAGCACCAGTGCTGACCTGTCCTTGGAGTTTTCAAGGGGGAAGAGAAAACGGACACCCGCTGAGGCAGCGGTTACAATGGGATTGGGCATGGTGTGAGCTGGGTGCGGACATGGGTGACAGGCAGCCTGCTGGTGGGCCCTCGTGCCTCTGCAGGGCACTTTGAAGACACGAGATTGAAGCAGGAGTGCATTGTCATTACCCTTAGAAGAATAAAATGACAGAAAAAACTGCTGCTTTATGAAATCAACATTTTTAAGCCCACAGTAATGATGTGAGGTAATCAGCAGTCATCAAAACAATTTACAAAATTTATTTCGGAATCACATGTATTTAAAGTGTCGATTGTTGTTGGATTTTTAAATGACATACATCTCTGTCTCAGCTGTGGTGGTAAATGACTCCAGGTCTGAGCCCTCACATTTATTAACATATATGAACCTCAACAAGCTGTGGGTTCTGGGTTTGGACTTAGGGGGGCAGCCAGGGTGCCTGCCAGAGTGCACAGCAGCTGGTGCCCTGCATCTTATTCCGACATGACCAGACGTGCGAGTCACTTGCCAGAAAGCTGAGTGAATGTAATAGTTTTTGATGAGTTAAAATGCTAAGGCTGTACTTTGATGAGAACTATTTCATAATTTATGGGCTGCATTGCATCTTTTCTCTGTCCTGTTTTTCTTCCGCAATCCATTGTGTGTTTGTGTGTGTGTGTGTGTGTGTGTGAGAGAGAGAGAGAGAGAGAGAGAGAGAAAGAGAGCGTGCAAGAGGGAGGAGAGAGGAAGATTCATTTACAAGTTAGGTCTCTGTGAAAGGACCATAATATAAGGTCTTTATTGCTGATGGGTTTTCTCTTGTCCTCTCATCTGTACACATCACTCTATCTGCCTGCTGTTTTTCCAAATGAGAAAATGGTCATGACCTCTTCACCTAGCTTGGAAGTCTTCTTCACTCTGAGACCCACCAGTATGGTTG
>NC_048224.1:63989070-63990660 GCF_002007445.2 Ailuropoda melanoleuca
GAGTCAGACACTTACCCAATTGAGCCACTCAGGTGCCCCATAAACCCAATATCTTGATGGTATCTTCCACCAAACTTTGCTAGGTCTGAAGTGTTTTACTACTTTTCCTATGGATTTTTATTATATTTTACTATATATTCTACAATTTTATTAAAAATATTATAGATTATAATATAGTTGAAGGCTCTCATCCCATTTCTTCTCCTCACAACCCAAGGAAACAACTACCTGAATTTATTGTTTAGTATTCCCATGTAGGATTTTATTTTATTTTATTTATTTTATTTATTTTATTTCCATGTAGGATTTTAGGCTTCTATTCTCTGTGAATATATTTCTTTAAACAATACCTAGTATTGTGTTACATTTTTGTAAATGTATAAAATGGTGTCATAGTTTCTGTATACTTTTGCAACTTGATTTTCTCAATCAATGTTACAGTTTTGAAATAGTTCATGTTGATAGATGTTGTGCTAGCTAGCTCATTCATTTTAATTACAAAATAACATTCCATTGTTGAGCAAATCTACAGCGTATTAATCAATGCGTCTGGTGATGGGCATTTAGATCTTCTCCAATGTATTTGCTATTGCAAACAATGTGGCAATTAACATTCTTGTACATGCCCGTTTGCACCTATGTTAAGTACAACTTCTGGGTCAAAAGTGTATATGCATCTTTAATTCTACTAGTTATTGTGGAAGTGCTGTTCTATAAAAATAAAATCTCATACTTTTAGTCTTTTAATGGTGAAGCCCATTTTTATTGTAATTCTCTGTGTATTTGGTTACATCTCTGCCATCTAATCCTTATTTTCCTCCCCTCCCCCCTTTTCCTGCTTAGATCATTTTACCATTACCCCTACCTTCTCTCTATTAACTGGAAGTTACATATGCATTATATTTCTATTCTTCTAGTAGCTACCCTTAAAACTTTAACATGTGTGCTTGAAATAATAAAGGCTAAAGTCTGTCAATAGTGGTATTATTTAGGAAGATAATGAACGGTCAAGGATCCAACAACACATAGTATCTTTGATGCATCATTTCTTTCTTTCATGTTATTTTTCTCCCAGTATTTGGCCACTTGATTTGTTTTTTTAAATACACACCAAATCGTGATGCATTCCATTTAACCATATATTTGTTAATCTCATTTCTTCTTGAATGAGATTTTCAGTTTTCTTTTTCTGATTTCAGTTTTCTTTTTCACGAATATGTCTTTAAGTAGGTCTTTCAATTAAGGTATGTCAGTAGTGAAGGTGTAGGTTTTGTTTATCTAAGATTGTCTTATTTAGTCCATATTCTGGAAAAATTGTTGGCTGGGTACAGAATTCTAAGTTCTGGTTATATCTCTCAGCACTTTGAAGACATTTTTCTCCTGTTTTCTGTCTTTTCCTTCTGCTGTTGTAATGTTGGCTGTTATTACAAATTTCCATTTTTTTTAAATTTTATTTTATTATATTATGTTAATCACCATACAGTACATCCCCAGATTCCGATGTAAAGTTTGATGCTTCATTAGTTGCGTATAACACCCAGTGCACCATGCAATACGTGCCCTCCTTACTACCCATCACCAGTCTATCCC
>NC_048224.1:63991534-64289651 GCF_002007445.2 Ailuropoda melanoleuca
TTCCATACAAATTTAAGGACTATTTGTTCCAGTTCTTTGAAAAATGTCCTCGGTATTTTGATCGGGATAGCATTGAAAGTGTAGATTGCTCTGGGTAGTATGGACATTTTAACTATGTTAATTCTTCCAATCCATGAGCATGGAATATTTTTCCATCTTTTTATGTCTTCCTCAATATCTTTCAAAAGTGATCTATAGTTTCTAGGATATAGGTCCTTTACGTCTCTGGTTAAGTTAATTCCAAGGTAACGTATGGTTTTTGGTGTTATTGTAAATGGGATGGATTCCCTAATTTCTCTTTCTTCAGTCTCGTTATTCGTGTATAGAAATGCAACTGATTTCTGGGCATTGATTTTGTATCCTGCCACCTTACTGAATTGTTCTATAACTTCTAATAGTTTGGGAGTGGATTCCTTTGGGTTTTCCATATAGAGTATCATGTCATCTGCAAAGAGAGACAGTTTGACTTCTTCTTTGCCGATTTGGATACCTTTGATCCCTTTTTGTCTTCTGATTGCTGTTGCAAGGACTTCTAGTACTATGTTGAATAATAGTGGCGAGAGTGGGCATCCTTGTCGTGTTCCTGATCTTAAGGGAAAGGCTTCCAGCTTTTCCCCATTGAGAATAATGCTTGCAGTAGGCTTTTCATAGATGGCTTTTATGAGATTGAGAAATGTACCCTCTATTCCTACACTCTGAAGGGTTTTAATCAGGAAAGGATGCTGTATTTTGTCAAATGCTTTTTCTGCATCAATTGAGAGGATCATATGGTTCTTGAGTCTTTTCTTGTTGATATGATGTATCACATTGATTGATTTGCGAGTGTTGAACCATGCTTGCATCCCAGGTATGAATCCCACTTGGTCATGATGGATAATCCTTTTAATGTACTGTTGGATTCTATTAGCAAGGATCTTGTTGAGGATTTTGGCATCCATATTCATTAGAGAAATCGGTCTGTAATTCTCCTTTTTGAGGGGGTCTTTGCCTGGTTTGGGGATCAAGGTAATATTAGCCTCATAGAATGAGTTTGGTAGCTTTCCTTCTGTTTCTATTTTTTGAAATAGCTTTAGGAGAATAGGTATTATTTCTTCTTTGAATGTTTGGTAGAATTCCCCAGGAAAACCGTCTGGGCCTGGAGTTTTATTATTTGGAAGGTTGTTTATCACTGACTCAATTTCTTCATAGTTAATTGGCCTATTTAAGAAATCTATTTCTTCCTGTTTCAGTCTTGGTAGTTTATAGGTTTCCAGGAAGGCCTCCATCTCTTCCAGATTGTTTAGTTTTTTGGCATATAGCTGTTGATAAAAGTTTCTAATAATCCTTGCAATTTCAATGGTGCTGGTCGTGACCTCTCCCTTTTCAGTCATAATTTTAATAATCTCAGTCCTTTCTCTTTGTTTTTGGACAAGTTTTGCCAGTGGTCTATCAATTTGATTGATTCTCTCAAAGAACCAGCTTCTAGTCCTGTTGATCTGCTCTACTGTACTCCTGGTTTCTAATTCATTGATTTTTTGAAGACAGTCCGTTTTCTCTTTGATTACCTTTAAGAACACTTCTTTGTCTTTGATGTGTTTCTTTGATTATGTAGAATGGTAAATTTATGTATACTGATTTGAATCTTTCATGATTTCTCAAATTGAGGACTTAACGATTTTCTTCAGTTCTGGAAATATTTTAGCTGTGTTGTCTTTGAATATTTTTTCTTTGTGATTTTCTTCCTAATCTCTACTTTGAGAAATCTTGTGAGGAAACATTGGACTACGTAGCCTTAGATTCACTTTACATCTCTTCCATGGTGCTTTTATTAAATATCAATAGATGCAAAGACAATTATCATATGGTTTCACTCATATATGGCATACAAGAAATAGAAACAGAGGATCATAGGGGAAGGGAGGAAAAACTGAATGGGAAGAAATCAGAGAGGGAGACAAACCATGGGAGACTCTTGACTCTGGGAAATAAACTGAGGGTTATGGAAAGGGAGGTGGGTAGGGGAATGGGGTAACTGGGTGATGGGCATTGAGGAGGGCATGGGATGTGATGAGCGCTAGGTGTTATATGCAACTGATGAATCATTGAACACTACACCAAAAGCTAATGATGTACTTACTATATGTGGGCTAATTGAATTTAAATTAAAAAATAAATATCAATAGATGAAAAATGTAGATATTGCAAGTTATGAAGAATAGACATGATAAATATCAATGCCCCTAGTACCTGGCTTGAAATATAAAGATGACAATTCTCTTTGAAAGTCCTCATGAGTCTGTTCCTAATCCCTTTCCCATGCCAGGTAACTATTACCCTGTGAAGTGTGTACAGCATCCTCACACTTTTCTTTACGGTATTACCACAAATATTTATATCCTTAAACAGAACATTTGTTAGTTTTTCAAGATGTCAAACTTTGTGTACATGGCACTATACACCAGTTATTCTATGACTTGATTTTTAAGCTTAACATTGTTTCATTCATAATTTTAGTTTTTTGTTTCTGCTAGGCCTAGAAAATTGAGATCTAATTGACATACGATATTATATTAGTTTCAGGTGTACAGCATAATGCTTCCATATTTCTATATATTGTAAGATGAACAAAGTAGTAAGTCTAGTTGACATCCATGACCATACATAGTTACATTTTTTTCTTGAGATGAGAACTTTTAAGATGTACTCTGTTAGCACTTTCCAAATATGCAATGAAGTATAATACTGTATAATCACCACACTGTACATTACATGTCATGATTCATTTATTTTATAACTGGAAGTTTGTATCTCTTGACCCCTTTCACCCATTTCACCCATCACCTAAAGCCCTCCTCTGACAACCACCAATCATTTTTCAGAGTCTATGAGTTCATTTTTTATACTTTTTAGATACTACATATAAATGATATCATATAGTATTTGTATTTCTTTGGCTTATTTTACTTAGCATAAAACCCTCTAGGTCCACCCATGTTATTGCAAATGGCAAGATTTCATTCTTTTTTACGACTGAATAATATTCCATTGTGTGTACATTTTCTTTACTTATTTATCCATTGATGGACATTTCGGTTGCTTTCATATCTTGGCTATTGTAAATAATGCTGCAATGAAAATGGAGGTGCAGATAATCTCTTTCAGTTAGTGTTTTGGTCTCCTTTGGATAAATACTCAGAAGTAGAGTTGTTGGACCATATAGTAGTACTATTTTTAATTTTTTGAGGAAAGTCCGTATTATTTTCCATAGTGGCTGCACCAATTTACATAACTTACATTCTCACCAATGCACAAGTGTTCTTTTTTCGGTACATCCTTGCCCATACTTGTTATTTCTCGCTCTTTGAGAATAGCCATTTTAACATGTGTGAGGTAAGGGATTGTGGTTTTGAATTGCATTTCCCTGATGTCTAGTGATGTTGAGCACCTTTTCATGTACATAGTGGTCTTCTGTATGTCTTTTTTTGAAAATCTCTATTCTGATCCTCTGCCTATTTTTAAGCACATTTTTTTCTTTTTCTTATTTATTTATTTATTTATTTTTGCTACTGAGCTGTAAAAGTTCTTTTTTTAAAAGATTTTATTTTATTTATTTGACAGAGAGACAGAGAGAGAGCATATGCAGGGTGACTGGCTGGCAGATGGAGAGAGAGGAAGCAGGCTCCCCACTGAGCAAGGAGCCCAATGCTGGGCTTGATCCCAGGACCCTGGGATCATGACCTAAGCCAAAGTCAGACATTTAACAGACTGAGCCACTCAGGTGTCCCTGTATAAGTTCCTTATATATTTTGGATATTATTTCCTTATCATATATGATTTGCAAATATTTTCTCCCATTCAGTAGGTTGCCTTCTTATTTTGTTTAATTGAAGCACATATTTTTTCATTTTATTCACATTTATTTATTTTTTAAAAAGATTTTATTTATTTATTCGACAGAGATAGAGACAGCCAGGGAGAGAGCAAACACAGGCAGGGGGAGTGGGAGAGCAAGAAGTAGGCTCAGCAGAAGAGCCTGATGTGGGGCTTGATCCCATAACACCGGGATCATGCCCTAAGCTGAAGGCAGACGCTTAACCGCTGTGCCACCCAGGTGCCCCACATTTTATCCACATTTAATGGTTCTTCAGGAAATCAAGCTTTGGCTATTAGGCTATAATGCATAGGAATAATTCTGAATTTCATTTTGAGCCATTAAATAATTTCTAGTTTGAAACCATATATTTCAGATACAGTCGAAACACATTCTCTGCTAGTTATTGTTCAGAGTTTGCCTACTGTAGAGATAAGACAGGTCTTAGGAAATAGGCTTTTCCACCCTTATCACTTGTGATATCCCTGCTATCATGTGATTGTTTTAGTACTTAGAAAAGTATAAAAAGGAAATGGTGTGAAAGTTGTTGTTTTTTTTTTTCTCCAGGAGAGAGACTTGTGTAATGAGTTCTTGTCTTATCTGACTGACTCCTCTTGAGACTTTCCCAAAGTCCTGTTTTCTAACAGTCAGTATGAAGTTTTTGACATTTTCAATGGTAGTGTGGCTTTGATGCAGACAGTATGATGAAGCATCCAGGTTCACTTGAGAGGCTTTTGGAGATATCATGCTGCATTGTACACAGAAGTGGTGAGAAGAAGAAGGAGAGACAGACAGAAAGAAAGGACTCTGGGCTGTTGGAAACGTGGAAAAAACAGAGTCAACCATCTAGCATGCTTTGAGATAGCCTTGTATGTATTACATATACCATTGGCTTTGTTTCAAGTACTAGACTTACTCAATTATTAAATGATTGATTGCTGGATGAATAAATGAAGATCAGGATGCTCGTTCCACCCAAAGTAGGAGCCTGAGTGAAATGATTTAAATAGAGACTTTTCAGAGAAGCTGGAGAGCAGTATGACCTCAGTAGAAGAGCAGAATAAGGACAGTGGGGTGACATGATGGAGGGCCTCAAACGTCAGGCAAGAGAATTCGAACTTTCTCAAGGAACCAATGGGGATACTCTAAAATTGTCCAAGTGGAGGAAGTGGGGCTGAAATCAAAGGACTACATCCATAAATGAAGGAGATAGTAATTTTGGGAAAGGGTGATGATATGGTGATAAGCTGAGGGCAGTGATTTAGAATGATCTGGACAATATCAGTAAAAAGGAGATGAAATTGATATTTACATTTTTAAGCAACAATTTAAAATACTGAAAAAAATATGTATGTTGAGAAAGAAAAGAATGAGCAAAAATTACTCAAAATTTAAGTTGAAATGTTTGAAGATTAATCTTCAGGTAAAAAATAAGGCAGGCCTTGAATGTGTAAAAACTAATATTTCTTCCTCCTGTTCGAGGCATGAAGATGTTTGGAAAATTCCATTGGAAAGGAGAAAACTGGTCCCTGTGTTGTTGTGGAACACAGTCAAAAGCTAGGCAAGAGTCCTCTTGATTACTTTTATAAAAAATTAACTGGCTCATACTTGGCCTGGGGATTTAAGAATAGATAGTTCCATCAGTTTTGTATAGCTTTCCCTCTGTTTGAACACAACCTTTAGAAACATGAGAAATTATTGGCTAGTCTGGGTTGTGCAGAGGGGTATTAGGGAAATCTCATCCAGAATGAGGGAAGAGCAGGACCATCCTGAGATGCAGTAAGGCTTGTGGGAGGTAGTGATGCATATAGTGGTGGCTGCTCCATCAACCTGGGGCTTCCTGGGGGATATTGGTAGCTGGGCCACTCAACGGCCTTAGTTTCAAGCAACAGAAATAAATTTTACCTGGTTCAAAAAAATTATTTAGAGTATATTGAATTCATTTCTGGACTTTCTTTTCTGTTCCATTGATCCATATGTCTGCCTTTATGTCAGTAGTATACCATTTTAATTACCTAAGCTTTAAAATACATTTTGAAATCAGAAAGTATGCATCTTTGTTCTTCTTTCTCAAGAATGATTCAGAAAGAAAGAAAGAAAGAAGAAAGAAAGAAAGAAAGAAAGAAAGAAAGAAAGAAAGAAAAAAGGTAATTAAGTGAGTTGATGGATGTGTTAAATAACCTTATTGTGGTTATCATTATGCAGTATATATACATCCAATCATCTCATCACATTGTACCCCTTAAATATCCATAGTGTTATATGTCAATTAAAGCTCAATAAAGTCATAAGAAAAAAATGATTTGGCTATACCTAGTGAGCAAAAGGCAGTAAATGTTGTCAAGGATGTGGAGAAATTTGACCTTTTATATATTGTTGTTGGGATGTAAATTACTGCAACCGCCATAGAAAACAGTATAGAGGTTCCCTCCAAATTAAAAGTAGACCTTCTGTGTGATCCAGCAATCCCACTTCTGGGTATACATCCAAAGGAAATGAAACAGTATCTTGAAGAGGTATCTGCATCCCCGTGTTCATTGCAGCATCACTCACAACAGCCAAAATGTGGAAACAACCTAACTGCGCATCAATGGATGAATGGATAAAGAAAATGTCGTATATACGTACAATGGAATATTATTCAGCCTTAAAAAGCAAAGCATTCCTGATGTATGCAAAAAGGACATTATACTAAGTAAAATCAGTCAGCCACAGAAGTGTGAATACTGCATGATCATAATTAGAGATGTCTGAAATAGTCGGACTCATAGAATCCAAGAGTTGAGTGGTCATTGCCAGAGACTGGAGGGAAGGGAAAATAGAGAGTTGTTAATCAACAGGCATAGAGCTTCTGTTTTGCAAGATGAATAAGTTCTGGAGATCTGTGAACAACATCGTTTGTGCCTATAGTTAACAATACTGCATGCTACACTTGCAAATTTGTTAAGAGGGTAGATGTCATAAAAAGTGTTCTTACCACAATAAAAAAAAAAAAAAACATTGGTAGCTCACAGGTTTTTCTAGAAGAGCCAGAGAAGTGGGCTAATAGGTGACACAATTAAAAATAAGGAACACCGTTGTGCCACATATCTTGCGCAGATGCTGAGGCTGGCCATGCAGACACCTGCAGCCTGCGCATGGGAGGGCTAGCAGGATCATGGGCCAGAGGCCTCACCCACCTCACCCAGCTACTGCACAGCCACTGCTTCTTTGGATCATTGTTTCCTCATTTCAGATCAAGGAAGGGCAGGACTCTGCTCTGTATGCCTTAGGTCATATGCCCACACCCTAAGTGCATGGAAGGCTGGAGATGTGAGCAGTATGCATGTGGAGCATTTTGGATTCTACTCTAGGAGGCAGGTGGAGGGCTTCCTAAGACAAAGGGAGGAGTGAAGAAAAGATCAATAACCAATGCCCACTGCTGTCCAGAGGCTGAGGTGTGCCAGGGAGGCTAGGACTAGGGAGAAGAATCTGTAGGGTCTGTGATTCTCAGAAACCTAGTGACAATGGGGGGTTGTGGTGAAGAGCTGGCAAAGGTTTGTGTCATAATAATTGTGTTACAAAAAAGAACCATAGCCCGGTTTTGTAACCAGCTTGGGACCAAAGAACTAGGTTTCAGGTTGGTGTAAGTCTTTTATTAACTCACTGAAGCATAAAAACAAAAGAGCCTGTCCCTGCCTCTCTACTTAACTTTCCCTTGCAGTCTTGTTGCTGCCTCTTCTGAAGGTACCTACTCTGCAATCTCTCTGACCTCCTAACCACTGACCAGCACCCCCAAACACCTACCAGCCTTTCCTCAGCCCTGGACCTTCTCAGTCTCAAGCACACTCCTCTGTGTTCCTTCCCTCCCTTGGCATCCACCTCTACTGGTACCTTCTCTGAACAAGTTCCCTGTCTCTCCTTCCTCCTCTCACCCCAGAAGTGGGCATGCTGCCCAAGGTCTGCCTTAGGCCACCCCAACCCATCCCCAAACTTTCTTCTTCAGCGTTTTGTTTGTCCCTGGCTTCAAACACCATGTCCATGAAGATGAAGCTCAAATCTGGGTCTGTATCTATTCTTGACCTCTAATTGAAGTTCTAATTAATACCAACTCCAATATATTTAGAAATTACTCCAATATTGCAGTGTCAAACATTTCAAATTCATACTTGTCATTTTTTCCCCAGTGAATTCTTGTGAATTAGTCAGGGTTCAGAATTCTCTAGAGAAGCAAAACCAATATAATCTATATCTATTTGTCTCTATCATCTATCTATCATCTATCTATCATCTATCTATCTATCTATCATCTATCTATCATCATCTATCTATCATCTATATCTATCTATCATCTATCTATCTATCTATATCTATCTATCTATCTATCATCTATCTATCTATCTATCATCTATCTATCTATCTATCATCTATCTATCCATCATCTATCTATCAACTTCTATCATCTAACAGAGAGAGAGAGATTGATTTTTAAGGAATTGGTTCACATGATTGCAGAGGCTGGCAAGCCTGAAATCCTTAGGGCAGACCAGCAGGTTGGAAGCTCAGGCAGGGTTTCTGTGTTTCCGTCTTTACACAGTATTCCTTCCTCAGCAAATCTCAGTCAATGTTCTTTAAAGACTTCATCTAACTCAACACAGTCACTGTTCTTTAAGGCCACCAACATTATGGAGAGTAATCTGCCTTACTCTTATTGATTGTAAATGTTAATTATACTAAAAAAAAAAATACCTTCGCAGCAACATCTAGAAGGGTGGCCAAATAACTAGGCACAATAACCAAGTCAAGTTGCCACATACAATCAACCATTATGTTCTTTTACAGGCTTGCTCTTAATGGTATCACCAGTTGCAAAATCCAGAGATTCTTTTGAGTTTTCCTAATTCCTGTTTTTGAAGTCAGAAAAACCTGGGATTGAGTCTCAGTTTTGCCATCATTATCTGTGTGATCTTGGATGACTTATTCAATCTTTCAAAACTCAATTTTCTCACAGATAAAATGGGAATAATAACAGTGTCTGTGCATCTCCTAGTATTGAAATGGGAGAAGAAATACAAATCCCTGAATATAAAGAGTCTGACATGCAGCACAATTCTCTCTCAGGAAATGGTATTGGGGCCACCTCCCTGAGCCCTTACAGCTGCAACACGGTGCTGGAAGCACTATCTGCATTTGGAAGATCGGGAACTGAGAGGAGAGGTACTTGCCTGATTCATAGAGGCAGCACACATTGGAGGTGAAATCCGAGGTGAGATCTTTCTGAAACTTCCACTGCACCAAGTGCTAGGTGCTCCAAAGTGTTGAAGAGGATGAGGAGGCAGCATCTCAGGTACGGATGACCCCAGGTGTGGTGCCACACACCATCCCTGCATGAGCCTGGAGCAGATGTGGTAGCTGTCATTGTGCAGGGGTCCCACTGAAAACCAGACTCACCAAACCTCTCAATTCACTGAGCTGCCCCTTTCCCCTTATGCTCTGGGAAAATAAATAACACAGAAATGTATTGGATAAAATAAATTTCTTTTATTAACATTCAGGGAGGACTGTTTTCAAGTATCTGCCTTTCTATTGTTACAAAATAAGATTTTATTTACACTCTATGAATGTTGGTCAGCTCATGAACACATGCTTGCATTATGTTTGCTGTAATTTAGGGAGAGATAACTCAGGAGAGAAATTCAGTGCATATTTAAAAATGTTTAATCCAATGAAGATGGAAACAAAGAATGCCTTTCTTTTAAGATGGCTTCTTTCTCATGTGATCTATGAGAGTATCTCCAGACCCGAGGAGTGGTGCTTCTAAATTGTCTCGGTTTGATTTTATTGCTGCATATCTACATGGCTTTGTGGTTTCTTTCAGGGTCTATTTTCCCTGCTGATGTGTGACCTTCTTACAGGTGGAGCTAGGGCTCATGCACCTTTGTAACTGCCTTACTCAGGCATGTGGTATACACTAAAAAAATGTTGAAAGAATATAAGAAAGAAAAGGCAAGAGGGAAAACAAGAAAGTACAAGGAAGGAAGGAAGAAAAGAACAGAAGACAGAAAAAGAAGATGAATCAACCCACATATCCAGTTCCTGAGCATTCATGCTGAGTTTTACTACATTTTCTTCAAGCCTGCTGTGCCCACCAAATAGTGACACTCAATCTATAAGTCACATTCTTTCTGAAGGGCCACTTCTCTTTCCGGTAAGATATGAGCATGGCATGTTAAGTAGAGAGAGTATTTTGTCTTTGTTATTAATTATAGCTTCTCTCCAGCTCATGAAGCTGGTTTGTAACCTATAGAACACGAGGAAATGGAGCTTGAAAGTTTGCCAGCAGACAACTTAGCTTTCTAAATAAAAGCTGAGGCCTCAAGAGTACTGAAACCCCGTGAGTCTATTCATAGCATGGAGAAGGAAAGCTCTGTGCACTTTCCATACGTACAGCATGAGTACAAGCTATGTGGTATGCTTAATGGCTGCTTAGTAGCAAAAAATACTTCAAGGGTACAAAGATCCAACTTTATCACCCATGGATCTGATTTGGAAGCACTGGCTGTAATGATATGTATTCTTTGTGAGATAGGCACTGTGTTAATTGCTTTACATCATTTCATGCTCTACAGAGTCATAGATGAAAGTGCTGATTATCTCCATTTTAGCAACGAGGGATCTGAGACCCAGAGCACTCTAATAGCTTGTCCTACAGACATAAAGGGAAGATCTAGAACTGGGATCTTTATTGCCTTGACCCAAAGAGCATGCTTTTAACCACCTAACTACCTCCTTTTCTTGTGAAAGGAGGAAGTATTTGAGACAAGATCACTTGGATTTTTCTAGATGCAGGAAAAAAAATTACCAGAAGTGACTTCTTTATGTGTTTAGAGTTCTAGGGATGAAATTTGAGATTTTCATCACTTCCCTCTTTCTCTCTCTCTCTCCCTTTTTTTTTTTTTTTTTTTTTTGGTTAGCTTATAAAAGCTGAGCGTGCCCCTGAGATGAAATGCACTGGGATGTAAGTCAGGGCCTACTGAGAGCAAGAATATGGATCCAAAGTGGTGATATCTGAACTAGGGCTACTACTGATGTTGTTTCTGTTAAGAGCCCCTTCTGCAGTCTCTGGAAGAAGTTCTTATAGATGATCCCTTAGGATAACTATTCCCAGAGCCTGCTGAATTCTGTCACTTGTACTGGGCTTTAAGTACCTGTGACTCTCTGCTAAAAGTTTCTACTGCATGCTTTGAAACCACAGATACTAGGAGAATGTGTCTGGTCATTTTTTTCCTCCTGAAATTCAAGAAAGAAATAAAAAATTCAACTAATTTTGCCCTTAGAATCCTCAAACATTTTTCAGTGGCTATGTCTAATTCAATTCAACCTACATTTGTTGCAGTGTCCATTTTAATAATAATCACAGTGTCTATATTTCTATTCAAGTTGTGCTGATTTTAAAGCACTCTCACCAACAGTGTAGGCAAGGCCCTGTTGGGAGTGTGCAGGGCTCTTTGCTAGGTACTGGGAAACCAATGATGAGAAGGGCTCAGCCCCTAGTTGATGTAAGGGCTGACACAGGAAAGGGATGGCTGCCTCTGCAGGCTTGAGGGAGAAACTCTTTAGCAAGGATGTTCTAATAACCTTAGGTCATTGCACGGGATGCTGGGGGAAGAAGGCATGTTCTTCTGCATTGTTTCCAAAGAGTCAAAGCACCAGATTTTCATAGGGAGATCTTTCTGACAAGCGGTTATGTTCAATACAGAATGAGCTGCCTTATGATGATGGGAGCTCCCCACCTACGAAGATGAGAAGGCTGAGTGACCCAGTGTGAGTAGGGAGGGGATACCAACAGGACTGATGTCGAATGCTCTCTTTAGCTAAGGGCATGTGATCTGCAGCCAGATGACATAAGTTCTAATTTTGGCTGTACCACTTGCTGGTCCTGTAAACTTGGGGAAAAGAATAGTACCTCTCATCTGTCTGCTGCGAGGGTTATTGGGTTAATGTAAGGTGCTAGAACAATCTCCGGTGCTTAGTAAGTCATCAGTGAATGTTCGTAATTATTATCAAGACCTCCTTCCAACTCTATTTGTTTGTGATTGTGCTGGGATGCCATGCTGCAATAGCCAGTAATGGGATGTCATTATAGAACCTCTGAGAAATATTATTAATGGAAACTTTTAAATAGGCATATATTATAAGCAATAAAATAATCTGGGACAAGTGGAAGATACAAACAAGTAGAGGACACATTTCCTGAATACAGGGGTTTGCATTCTGGTTGAGAAGGCATCGTGCATAAAATGATAACGAACAGTTGAAAACAGTGTGTGATAGGATGTCTTCTGAGTGGCCTGGGGGTCAGATGGTGATGGAAACCACTTATAATCAGGCAAGGATCACTTCAGAAGGCAGAAGAGTTTAGACACATAGGTTTTTCTCAAATACTGGTACATAACAAATGACTCAGCATCTTATGGCTTACAAAAATACATGTTTATTATTCATGGTTGGGCCTGTGGGTCAGTTAGGATGCAGCTGGCTTCGGCTCCCTGCAGATTCCACCTGTAGGTTCAGAACTGCTGTGTGTGTGTCTCATCTCAAGACCCAGGCTGAGGAATCAGCCCCCAAATCAGCCCCCAAATCAGCTCCTTGGAGTGATGCTCAGCAGTGCAATTAGACAACAGATGATTCTTTTTTTTTTTTTTAAGATTTTATTTATTTATTTGACAGAGATAGAGACAGCCAGCGAGAGAGGGGAACACAAGCAGGGGGAGTGGGAGAGGAAGAAGCAGGCTCATAGCAGAGGAGCCTGATGTGGGGCTCGATCCCATAACGCCGGGATCACGCCCTGAGCCGAAGGCAGACGCTTAACCGCTGTGCCACCCAGGTGCCCCAACAGATGATTCTTAAGGCTTTGGTTTGGAGCTGGCACGGTGACCCTGCCACGTCTTTTCCACTGGCCAGAGAAGACCACTTGGCTGAGCTCACCTATTCGTCCTACTCTGCCCACAGTGAACCTGGCAAGGGCAGTAAAGAAGCAAACATTGTGAGAAAACAGATATGTCTACCCAAATGACTTTGAAATATGAACAATAACCATTCAGGATTTGATTAGACTGTAGGTGTCTTGAAGGAAAGAATCACAATGGTTACTCTGCACCTAGTAGACATGCAATGGATACAGGTGATTTTCACGTGACGTCCTCAGTCAAAATCAGAATCATGGCACATTCCTCAGCTACTGCAAAACTCTCAACATTTTGAACAACNTTTTTTTTTTTTTTTTTTTTTTTTTTTTTAGCAACAGGTCACCTGCTTTACCTGGGGATGGGATAAGATGCTGAAAAGAACAGCCCCTTCCCATCAAGATACTTACACTCTCCTGAGGGAGACAAATGGCAACAGTTGTAATTAGGTCAGAACTGAGGTCTCTACCTTTTACCACTTGGTTGTTGGAAATAGACTGTTACCAAATGTGGCTCTAAAGGCCTGTGGTAAATTGAGCAATCATGAGCACACTGTAATTTCCCAAGGCCAGAGTGCTCACTGTGGTTGACTTCATGATAAGACTCCTAGGAGAGGTTATGGAATACTTGGCATTGTGGAAAACAGATACTCAGTGCTGGAGTTTCTTCTAGAACTCTGGTTCCTGGAGAACATTCTTCTCATACCCATACCTCTGAATTGAAAGATGCTAGGAATTCACCTTCTGGTCTTCCAATTTATGGTTAGATGACATCTCTATGAGCCACAGGAAGCCCTCAGAACTTGAACTACTCTCAGGAAAATCGTCTCACTGGCTTTGCCTCCAACCTGGGTAGAAGGAGGATGGGCTCCTTTGAGGGGTGGAGTAAGTGTATAAGCAAGATTTAACTAGTGGTTATTATTTGCCAAACACTCTGTTAGCGACTCTGTTTTTTCACAGTGTTATACATGCACCCAGTCCTTCACTCCTACAAATGTCCTATGGGATAGGTATTACTATTCCCCTTTAAGAGGTTTGGAGAGGCTAAAAGTCTTGGTCAGTGTACCTGCAGAGGTTGGACTCTTAACCACTTCTCCTTTCCTTTATTTAAATTGGTGGTTCTTAATTATGGAGTGATCCTGGACTTTTTTGAAAATCTGACATAAGCTTATACCCTCTCTCCTCAATAATTTGTACACACACAAGCGTGCGCAATTTTCAGAAAATGTCAAGGGATTCACTAATTTTTTAAAAAACCATTCACGGAAGGTAGGCTAAATATCTATAATAAAAATAATGCAGACCTTCTTACATAGAGAAACACTATGTTCTAATTGAGAGGTGGTGGGTAGGATTAACTTAGAAACCATCTACAGCTGTTTGGAAGAAAAGGTGAGGTCCTATGCCTTGTTCTTTAAAACCCAATGTGTGAACAGTATAAATCACACATGCACACACATACACATGAATGCACACAAGCGCCCCCCCCCACACACACACTTGTATTACATACACTCCCAAAGCCACATTCTTGGACTGGCTAACATTTAGAGTGAGTTTAGAGGGCTCCCACTCACCTTTGAACATAGAGATACTCAGCCTGAGCGATCTTCTCATTTTACTTGAGATGACAGACCACAAAGTAAGGGTGGTAGAAATTGTTATGACGACATCTTATTTAGGAAGATGCCAGCTCTTCCCCCATTGAATCTGAGTCATATGTGTCAAGAAAATCCCCTCCTAAAGCATTTTGGCCAAATTCAAATAGGTCAGAGTCCCAGAAAGATTAATTAACTGCAGGAACTGTTTCTTGGCTGATGGGAGTACAGAACCTATTATTCCCTTAATAAGGCAGTTTCCTCAGTGAATCATGGGAGCTTGGACAGGCTCAGGGAGAAACAAAAGGACATTTTTAATTAAAGTGTCATATGATCTTCTTTCCTAATATCTGTATTGCCCTAGAAATTCTATCTTTATCTTGAGAGGGACTTAAAGCATTCTGTGCCATTTACGTACAATGAATATTGTTTGACTTCAATCTTGACAAACTCGCTGTACAAAATATATTTTACTTCCTCTTATTGGGTCAGGTTTAGTGTGGTTACCTATCATTATAATTTGTGTGACAACAAACAAATTGTGATGCTAAAGATGGGCAATACTCCCACCTGGTAAAAATTCAATAAATGACAAGTGGGAATGAATCAAACATCCTCACAGAATCTGCCTGCATTCTGGAAAGAGATTTTTCACATTTGTGTCTCTGGTTATTCATTTCAAAGAAGAAAACTGAAGCATTATGAAAGAGATGACCCAGGAGATGTGTCAACAGTGTTGCATTGTACTTAGATGTAAGATAGAGGAATCAATCAATGAATGGATCAATTAATCAAAGAGTCATCTCATATTTACAGACTACACTTTATGTGCCAGTCACTGTCCTGGGTCCTAGGGACATGGCAGTAGATATTTCATATTAAACACACAAGGTTGAATCATCTTGCTTTACTGACATTAGTCCACAGGATGCAATGAAACATAACCCAACTTTAGGTGAATATATATTACTTCCTCAAAAAATGGCTCCCTGAGGACAAAACTTATATTCTAGTATCTGGGGAAGGAGTTGAAATTACTCAGGCAAAAGCAGGGAGGAAGAAAAATGAGAGAAAGAATTTCCAGGCACAAAGGCCAGTATTTACAAAGGTCTTGAGACTGGGGAAAAAAAAAAGAAATGAAAGCAGAAGTGCAGAAAAGTCCAAGAAGGTTGGCTTACAGTGAGTGGGTGGTGATGGGGCTGGAGAGCCAGAGTCCTGTGGCCCTGAGAAGGCTTTTGAACCTGGGTCTGACGATGGAAGGCTTTTAAGCAGGGAAATGATGATGAGACAGTCACATTGCAAAGATCATCTAGGTGTCAGTGTGGACAAGAGGAGAGTGTTTGACAGAAGACAAACTCCAGCCTGAAATGTTCATGTCTCAGTGAGACATGACATTGCCTTAGGTGATCATGGTAACATCGGCCCAGGGAAGTGGATGCAATCAAGGGACACTTAAGATGCACAATTGGCAAAATTGGGAATTGACTGGATGCAGGGATGTGAGCTGGTTGGCTCACAGAGTTATGTGTGTTTAAGGAGAAAAAGAGGAGATGAAAAGCTAAATGTGGTGTAGTACGCACAGAATGTATTTATGATTTCTCTTGTCCTCAGTATTGTGCTTAGTGGCTTATGTGCCATCATTTGTTTACTTAATATAACTATTCTGTGGTTAAGTTATTGTTGGAAAACTCTTTCCTAATCTAATTAAGTATCCTTATCTCTGTTCGACCTCTGGAGAGGAGGAAGAAAAGAGGTCCAGTGCTTTGTTCAAGGCTGTTAAGCGCCTATTGTGTATGACAATCTGAGCTGCTCTCATGGAGGCAGTCAGGACAGAGAAAGCATCACTATTGCTTTTAAGAAGTGCATACCTTAGTATGAGAGATGGAGCCCAGAGAGTTACAGCGGAGGGCACTTCAAATCCTACATAATGCAAGTGAGAACAGCCTGTGTAGACTCAGTGCTCTACTGGGAGCTAAGAGAAGGCACAGGACGGACCCGAGAAGTGGGACTGTCTGTGCAGGGCCTTGCTGGGGAAGATGAGATGTAAGCCAGGTTTCTTTTTAAGATAAACTTTTAACTTAGAATCATTTGAGATTTACAGAAAATTCTCAAAGACAATGCAGAGAGCTCCTGTATCACCCGAGGACTCCCTTATTGTTCACATTAAAAAAAAAAAAAAGACTATTTATTTGACAGAGAGCGCACAAGCAGAAGCAGACTCCGTGGGGAGTAGGACCCTGGGATCATGACCTGAACTGAAAGCAGATGCTTAACTGACTGAGCCACCCAGGCGTCCCTGTTGTTCACATTCTACATTACTAGAGTACATTTGTCACAATGGACAAACCAAGACATTATCATTAACTTAAGTCCAGACTCTATGTGGACTTCATTAGTTTTTCCCTAATGGCATTTTTCTATTCCAGGATCCCACATTACATTTAGTTGTAATTTCTCCTGAGGCTCCTCCTCACTTTTTGGCAGTTTCTCAGCTTCCCGGGCTTTGATGATCTTGATAGTTTTGAGGACCACCTGTCTAACTTCTTTCCATTTTTGCTTTGTTTAAATATCACTGCCTTGGGGAGATTTGCTTGCACGACATTTGGGGGAAGACCCTCAATGACAGATTCTGACAGCACTCTTTACTTTCCGTGGGGCCCATTCTCCTGATTTGCTCATGAAGTTGCTCATTCTTTTTTCTTTTATTTTCATCCATTCAATAAATACTGATTCAGCATTTAATTATATACTAGGCAAGTGTTCGAGGTGCTAGAGATACAGCTGTGAACAAGACATGGGGAAGACAGAACAGTGAACTTGTTAAGTGTGATATATGGTATCTCTGGAGCTTGTAAATACCGTGGAGAAAAAAAATCAGGCAGAGGTCAATAAGGTGTGGCTGGCATGGGGAGAATGTGAAGTTGAAATGGGATAATCAGAGAAAAGCTCACACAAGAAAAGATTTGAAGGAGGTGAAGGGAAAGCCCACGCAGATATACCTAGGAGAAGAGCACTCCAGGTGAGAGTGTGCCTGATGAGTTCCAGAACAGCAAGACAGCCGAGTTTGAAATGCTTATTAAACATAAAGGTCTAGCTATCCAGTAGGCAATTGCTATCTGGCCTTGGATTCAGGGTTGGGACTTTATAGTGGAGATAAAAAATTGGGAGCGTCAGCATTCAGATGGTCTTTGAAGACCTGAAATCAGATGAGGTCCCAGGAAGAGAGATGTTCAGTGGCTGGCTTTTAGGGCACAGTCATTCTCCGGACTGGGGAGAGGACAGGGGACCTACAGAGGAGGCCAGTGAAAAGCCAGGAGGAAAATCTAGCAGGTGTATCCTGGGAGCCAAGTGAAGGCTGAGGGAGTGGCCAATACTATTCATTACAGCTGCGATGACTATCACTTAAATACGGTTTACAGCGTGCCTGCCACTGCTCTGAGTCTTTTATATACATTAATGCATTGCATCATTGTAATCCTGCCACTGCTCTGAGTCTTTTATATACATTAATGCATTGCATCATTGTAATCCTCCCGTCAGGTACGTTATTTTATTATGTCTTTCTCACAGGTGGGAAGTGAGGCCCAGAGGCAAATAGGCTCAAACAATCACATAGCTTACAAGCACTGAGCTGCTATTTGAACCCAGACCACTTGGTCTCAGAGTTTCTGACCTTTAACACAACGTTGTGCTCACCCAAATGCTGTATGTGGGTAAGCCCAGGACCAAGAATGGCTCAGTGGATTAAGCAATGTGGATGTCCTTGGGGAGATTGGAAGGGAAGCTGGGGAGGAGATAGAGGGATGGGGGAATCTATGGGAACAGAGGAGAGACAGCGGAAACAGAATACATAGAGGGTGCTTGGGAGTAGCTTGGCTGTAAAGGGGAGCTGAGAAATGTGAGGATGGCTACAGCGAGATGTGGGGTCAAAGATGACTTTATTTTTTTAGTGGGAGAAATTTATGGTATGCATGTAGGCTGGTGGGAATAAAAGTGTAGACAAGAAAAAAATGAATGTTGTCATAAAGAAGGGAAAATTTCAATTCTACATTCGCGACTGAATGATTATTTGGGTAGTTGCTTTAACTTCTGCGTTTCCTACTGAAGCATGGAGGGCTAGGTAAGGGAATCTTATTTTTCTGGACCCCACTGTCCCTGTGTGCCCCACCTCATTGTCTGGTGATGAATGAATGATGCCGTCCATTAGGCGTAAGTGCAATCCCTGGTGCTCCCATGCTCCCCATCGTCCCTGACCCTATGTGACTGGACCCCAGGAAGGTCTCTGCTCCATGGCCACCTGCCCACAGACCCAGCTCTCTGCCTGCCGCCTCCACTCAAGGTCCGAGTCCTGAACCCCCAGACCTGACTGAAGGGGAAATGGAGAGAGAAGCAACGTGGCAGCTTATCCAAAGGCCTTTGAACATCTCCTCTCCCTAGGGCAGCTGCTTCCCACCTCCTTCCTCTGCCTCCCAAACCTCTGTCCTTCTGGAGGCAAGATTCCTACCTCCTGCTCCACCATCCACTCAGACTCTCGCTCTCTTCCTACTGCCCTTTGCTTCCCAGCCTTGGGGGGTTTGAGGATAAGCCCTGTCTATCCTGCTCACTGTGGGAAGACTGCAAAGTACCCCGAAGCCCAGCGCAGTTTTGGATGCAGGATGGATGGTTGGGGCTTCAGTTGAGATGCTTTCCCTAGTGGGGGCTTTATTTCCTGGGACAGAATCAGAGGCTCTGGGAAAATATTAACACCATTTCACCCAAGCCCAAGGGAGATTCACGGAGTTCCAAAGTGATGCTGGGTAGACAAATAACTCACCTGCAATGTTGGCTCTCCTTTCCGAAGGAACCACAATTGTTTTCAAGGCATCTGTTTCAATGTGAGATAGTGTTCTTCTCCCACCTTTGGTTTGAGGGCAGAAATCTTGCATGTTTATAAAAGAATGTCTCGCATATTTTTCGAGGTGCCACACACCCACCCACTCACACTCACCCACAGGGACATGCTTTTCTTACTCTCTTTCACACACACACACACACACACACACACACACACAGACGTGCTCTTAACACACTTTTCCCCCCTCCCCTCCAACTGGACTGCCCCTCAGATGCACAGAGTAAGCAGTGCCTTGTGCCCATCTGGGCCTGACCTGCCTACACTGTTTGCCTAAAATATTTGTGAGTATATATACAGCATGGTACGGAACTAATTTTTGAAGCAAGTGTGGGGGCTCCAGGGCACTCCGCCATTTCCTCTTGTCCCTAAAGCTGTTAAACTAAATTATAGGGCTGGGAGAAGGGAGAGACCAGCTGTGCTTCAGCTGCAGGCCCCAGTTGTTGTGACAAAGTGAAAAGTGTGGGCACCAACAGATCATTAACTGTGTAGCCAGAAATAGGCTGATGATTGGACCGCATGCGCTGAGGGGAGGAGAGAGGGGGACCCCCATCTAATGCAAGCATGGGTCCAGCCTGGGAGGGCGCCAGTGCTTTTCAGTGTGAAGTGTGCCTAACCCACGGCCTCATGGTCTCTATATTTTATTATGTTGGGACAAGTTTTATTTTTTTCTAAATCTTTCTTAAAATTGACAAGGGTTTTGTCTCTGTTTTGGTTTTGTTTTTAAAATTTCCCCACAATTTCCTGTTGTGCTGCCTCTTTGGCTGAGTTCAGCGTTACTGTTGACTATAATTACTGTGAGGCTTGTGACAGGGTTGAGAAATCTAAGTTGACATTAAAGGTGCATTACACTTGAATAAACCCAGAGACAGAATATCGCACATGGGTTTGGAGTTGCCCCTGTGTTTTGTCTAGATTAACAAATTTAGACGGCTTTTGGTTTGCATAGCATTAATAAGCACTGGGGCAATCTCTGGAACTTGTAAACACTGCTCATAAATAGTCGCTAAAGTGTGAGGTTGAATAAACATTACCTCAATGGTTTGCGAAGAATCGGCCAGCATGGAACCAAATTGTGCTTTGAAATAAGACCTTCCTCATTTGAAAGAAGTGGAGAGAGAACAGGATTGGGACACTGAACAGTGGCTACTTTAATTCCTGGATTGTTTAGCAACCCACAAGTGACCATAAATAGTTGACATAGTCACACGTGCCTCAGTTTCTCTCTTGTTCCCTCTAAAATGGCCACAATGGTCTAGACTACTGACATTTCATGCACTCACTTCTTCATTCTGTATTGGAAGAAAGACAGCATCTTTTTTTTTTTTTCTCTTGATTTCTGTAGTCAAGTCACATGAATGTAGGTACTTTGACCTTCAAGGATCCATAGACACCTTCCATTCAGCATCATTGTACAAATGGCAAACTTCAGGCCCAGGGAGCTATGTGTGGTTGAGTAGGCTCTCTGCAAGAGACATGCCGAGTCATAATTTCTTGAGGCTTCTGTAGTCTGAGTCTGTCAACTTCACTATCATGATCCCCTTTGGCCTGTTAGCAACAGGAACATTTTCATGGCAGATATGGACTGGCCTGACCATGGCAGAGGGTCAGTGAGGAGATGTTTGTCTGTGAAGATATACGAGAATTTTAAGTTTTGATGGTGACTTGAAAATTGCAAAGAAGCAAATGTTTTAATCATAGAACTTAATCTTTTCCTTAGAATATTCTTCCCGCAAGTTCTAAGACGTTGTTAAGCAAAGGGAAGCTGAAGATGTAGGAAAGTAGCTCCCAATGATGGTGTGGGGAACCTCACTCACCATTAACGGTATTAATAATACTTGCTCAGTGCTTACAGTGGGCCAGGATTTTAAGTCACATGCTTACATGCCACACAGTATCTCCTTAGTCTTCCTAACACATCTTTGAGGTAAGTCCTGTTATTATCCCTATTTCATATTTGAGAAAAAGAAATTTTAGGAAGGTTAACTTATTTGCCCATGGTCACACAAGTGGTGGTGTCACCAGAATTTTCATTTTAACCCAGAGATGCTGACAACCCATGTTGCTCACCCTTGTCTTCGATTCAGTCATCAAGATTCCCGGACTTTCAAGATATCACGCCTATCCTTAGTTGGCATGGTACTAAAGATTCTTTGTTTGGAAACACTCAGATGATTAGCTGAAAGCTTTTGCTTCCTTCTTCTTGCTTCAGTGAAGTGAACACTTACTGATCATGCAGGAAGGGACCATGGGGTTTGTTGGAGGGCATTTGCATTTCGGGTATCACTCCAAATCTCATTTGGCCAATCAACAGGCCCCAGGGCAGGAATGCAGTGCCTTGATGAAACTGTCTGTGGAGAAATGGTCTGGTTTGCTGAAGCTGGAAGCCCCTGGGTGGAAACAAATGTTTTGATGAAAAGCTGATTCTGTGTGTGATCATTTAATTAATGACCAACATCCAGGCTCACATTTGACAGAATTCTAACTTTCAGGGCTGTAATTATGGCAGATTGTCAATGACATGACTGAAGCCCAACTCAAACACCGCTTTTCCAGTGAGGCTTCACCAGTCCTCTCTCTTGGTAGAAGGTTGTGTCTCTGTAGCACCAGCCCAGTGGCTCTGGCTTGTCATGTCCTCACAGCCCTCATCAGGCCCTGTGGTGTCCTAGCCACTGCAGCAACGAGCTCAAAAGGGATGCAGATTTCACTGCCAGATAGACTGGATTCGCCACTCACAAGCCATGTGGACTTGAGGGGCTGGTGTAGCTCATGGAACTAACTTGTTTTCATGACTTCCACTTCACAGATAATGGAAGGAAAATACTGTTTGGAGAGTTGAAATGAAGGATGGACATAAGGTGTGTTAGATGGTAGCATGATGTCTGACAGAGGAGATGTTCCACAATTATTAATGGGTCTATTTTAACATATTGAATAAACATATGTACAGGTTACATGATCTAGAGAGTAGAGGACATTTACCTTATATTTTGTCACCTTCAACTTGATAACTGTTCCTAAAATTAGAAATACTAATATATATGTGCATATATGCACACATATTTTATATACACTAGCCTTAAAACCAAATACATATATTATGCGTATATTTGATACATTGCTCTAACGCGGAATTCAAATACATAGAATTCCAAAGTGGAATATCTAATGTGTGGAAATCAGATCTCACCTGTGATTTTCATCATGCGCTTGTCCCCAACCTGTTAGTGATTTGAGTACTAACCGTACTACGGTTTTGTGGCTCTGCTGATGGAAAGGTGGAGTCAGATCTTTACGTAAATTACGAGAGAAAGCCAGGGCTCCTCATTCGGGTCTAGGCTCATTCCTGCGGGCGCCTGGCATTGTCAGTTGAGTGCAAGCGTGTCTATAGTCACACCAATGTACCTCGACAGAGATTATTTATGACTTACTCTCCAACTACTTATTTGTTCCTGTGTCACAAAATCTGCCTGTCAAAGAAGGCTCAGAACCTGATCTCGCATGCTGACTGTGAGCAGAAGGAACAATCCTCATTTGTTCATGGAGAAACAAGGCAGGTGATTGACCCAACCACGGTCCCCCATGGGAAATGAATGGTGTGAGCCGGGGTGGGTGTTGGGGGCTGAAGGCCCGAACCAGGAAATGTCTCACACCTTCCCACTTCAGAACATTTTGGCACGCACCTAATTTTTCTGTCATGCCTTTTGTTCTGGTGAGGCTTTAGCCGTGAGGAAGATTATATAGACAGCACTAGCACCAAACATTTATTTAAAGGGAAATAGTACCAGCTGCCATTTCTATGTCAGTGAGATGGATTCTTTGGGGACCTTTCCCCTCCTGAGTCTGACAAGGCAGACAAAGATAACAGCCTGCCAGGACTTCATTCACTGTGGAGGCGTCACTCCTAAATCCCAGGAATGTGCTCCTAACTCCTCCTCTCTCTGCTGCTTGCCTTTGTTTTTTCAAATTAGCAGGATCTTGGGTGGGCAAGGGATCTTACTGGGGGATCTCTTAGCATTCCCTTCCTCAAAGCCCTGGGATATTTTACTTCTTATACCTGGTGCCCAGCACTTAAAGCACATGAGAAATAAAGCTTTCAGATTGAAGTTGAAAGAGAATACCAGAAATGGCATTTGGAAGCAATGAAATATGGCACTTGACAGAGGAGACAGGCAATACTGGAGTGTTAGCCATAGATTTCACGAGCAAATTTCAGGGTTGCATGGGCCATTAAGAGCAAAACAAAAACCATAATTGCCCTTAATCTCTATTCATTCTGCATGTGCAAATCTTGTTCAAAGGGAGATTTTGAGGGGGAAGATCAAGAGAAAAATAGGCACGAATCTTTGGACAGTGCCAGATTTGATCTTCCCTCTTTGAAGATCTGTTAAGAATAGAGATGGAACCCGAGGTGTGAGCTCTCCTCAAGGAGCTGATGCTGGGTGACAGGGCTTTAAAAGACTTGACTTCTTTGCATTGTCTCTGCCATTCCCATCTGCGTCCACAATCCCCTTTTGTGTAGGTGAAATATTTCTGCTAGGCTTTTGGCTCAGAAGCTGAGCAAGATGATCATGCCTACATATGTGCTTTCACTTAACTTTCCATAAAAAACCAACCAGCTCTGCTTAAATTACAGCAAAATTACTTGTGCGCCTAAGGGGTTACAGGTTTGGAGTGGAAGCTGGAGGGAAGAGAATGACCAATTTAATCTGGTTGCAGAACTAGGAAAAGTATTCCCCTAGTAATTTAGGCTTCTCTTCCTCAGTTCCCTGAAGAATAAAGATCCTTACCAATTCTCAGTTGCCTTACTCATGTTAATATTATTTTAAAAATGCGGGAGTTTCATGTAATGCTCCAGGTTTTTAGTGAAACAAATTTATTATTTTCTGCATAATAAAAAACGAATGATACTAGCTTACATACACTAGACTGGGACGTATTCATACTCTGATATACCTAGATTTCATGATCCCACTTAAGAACACGTTGGATAATTAGACTTTTCTTTAGTAGAACATATGACTCGCATAGGGTCTGATATAATTTGTGCCAGCACCATCTTAGGTAAACATTTTGCAATAGAGTGACCCATAACCCATCAAAATTGTGTTCTTCCCACATTTATGGAAAATTGGATTGAGATTATTGATGGGATCAGCAAGGAGCTCCAGGAATATTCTGGCATCTCCACTTCTTTATCATCTGTCTACTTGTGGCCTACATTTTTTCCCAAGTGAAACTCATTTATTCTCATAATGACATTTCTCTTAACCATATCTCCACTTTTAGATTTTAAGTTCTCCTAGTTCTAATTATTATAGCCAGATACCGTTTCTTCTCATAGGTTTGAATCAATTGGTTGGGTTTTTTTCCCCCCGTTTTTCTAAAAACCAGATTGGACCCTAATGTTTGGTCTCAAGTGAGTGAAAAAATTTGAATGGATGTTATTGCCATGAGTCTTTCTCTCCTTGGAATCAGAAATCTGGATCCAGGAGGAGGAATACTATTCTCTATAATCATTTCTTGTCTGATTGTTTTTGGAGGGAAAAGAGTTTTCTGATAATTTGATTTAGGATTAGTTAGGCACGGGCTCATTTCCATGGACTCTTGTATTCAGTTTTAAGCCTTAGTGAGCATGCTTCTCTTTCTGATGGGTAAGCACTGGACAGACAACTTCACTTTTGTATTCTCCACTGACCCTCAGTTCTGAAATCTTTGCATCTCGCTCTGCAGTAATGGATAGGCCAGTGAGTAATTCTGACTTCTGTACATGATGCCACTTTGATCAGTTAACTTTAAAGGGTGGTTTCTTCAAAAGATGTTGAAAGCTGCTTTAAGTCGAGTGACCTCATAGCAAATACTAAGCTGCTACTTTTCATCAAATTTCCTCTTCAAGGAGCATATGTAACTCTTCAAAACTTTCCTTTATTCAGATTGTCACACCAAACCAGATGATCACCCCATTAGAAAAACAGAGCCCATCACAATTACCATCTGCTTTATAAAGTTAAAAACTGTGCTCACATTATTGCTCCATGAGAAATTACAGTTCAGGCAGACTGTGACTTAAACCATTACATCCCCCCCCCCCACCACTGTTGTTGTTGTTGTTGTTGTTTTTAAATGAACTCAGGAGAGAAAGGAATTGGAAACCCCTTAAAACCTCACTGAGGGTAGCTTCATGCATCCATAATGATTTCTTAGCTGGGAAATGATCTAGTTTTTTTTTCTTGTAGGTTTTTGAAAAATAATGGGAATGTTTGCAAAATATGCTGTGATGAACAAAAGTTTAGCTTTGTTACAAAAAATATTTAACTTAAAGAAATATGAGTTTAGGTAGAGCTAATGTAAAATAAAATAAACAATAAGAGAACAGGCAGATATTTATCTAATCTTTCTATGGGAAAAAAACTTTCCAAAATAAGAAGCAATGGAAGGAATCATAGAGGAAAAGACTGGTAGATTTCTTGCATAAGACTAAAAGTCTTTATATGCCTTTGTGCATTGAAGACATCATTGATAAAAGTTTTAAAAATTAAAAAAAGAAAGGTATTTGCAATAAACCTAATGAGGAAGGATTATTATTCTTAATATATAAAGAACTCATGGGGAGCCAGGGTGGTGCAGTCGGCTAAGTGTCCAACTCTTGGGGGGTGCCTGGGTGGCTCAGTCGTTAAGCCTCAGCCTTTGGCTGAGGGCATGATCCCAGGGTCCTGGGATTGGGCCCTGCATCAGGCTCCCTGCTCTGCTGGGAGCCTGCTTCTCCCTCTCCCACTCACCCTGCTTGTGTTCCCTCTCTCACTGGTTGTCTCTCTCTCTGTAAAATAAATGAATAAAAAAATCTTTAAAAAAATTGTCCAACTCTTGGTTTTGACTCACATTGTGATTTTTGGGTCATGGGATGGAGCCCCAAATCTGGCTCCATGCTAAGTGCTGAGTCTGCTTGAAATTCTCTCTCCCTCTGCCCCTCCCCCCACTCACATGTGCACATGCGCTCTCTCTTTCAAATAGGTAAATCTTAAATATATATATATATGTGTGTGTGTATATATATATATATATACATATATATATATATATAAAGGACTCACGTAAGTCAGTAGTTGGAATGTATAGTCAATAGGACTATACAAATAAAAAAGAGGAAACTGGAGTGTCTGATAAGCCATAAATAATATTTAATCATGTTAATAATGAAAAAAGTGCAAAACTCTTTTTTTAAAGATTTTATTTATTTATTTAACAGAGAGAGAGAGAGAGAGCAGGGGGAGCAGCAGGCAGACGGAGAAGCAGGCTCCCCGCTGAGCAGGAATCCCAATGTGGGACTCAATCCCAGGACCCTGGGATCATGACCTGAGCTGAAGGCAGATGCTTAACTGACTGAGCCACCCAGGCATCCCCAAAAAAGGGCAAAAATCTTAAAACTAAACTAGTAGCAATAAATTAAAAGAGACATGAATTATTGGCAATTAGGCATTTTCCAGGAAAATATATCGCTGGTAGAACTATAAACTGATATGGTCTATTTGAAAGACATTTTAGCACTATGCATTAGGGACATTCCATACAGTTTTGTTTCATTTCATTGTGATGTTTTTATGCTGGCAGAAAATTAGGAATAATCACATGATCAACTAAATATTTGTGGATTATAGGATATATAACTATCCAGTCACTGACAATTCTAGCAATAAAGGAAAATGCTCATGTTAATAGTAAAAAAAAAGAAGAATGAAAAGTTAAACATTCAATATGCCCCAATCTATAAAATTGTGGTCATATTACAAAATTGAATAAAGGAGTGACATAATATGAAGGGGATTATTTTTAGATTTTTATTCTCTATACTTTTCTGTGTTTCCACTATTTCTGGATTTTATTCTTTATACTTTTCTGTATTTCCACTATTGTGAAGTTTTTAGAGATCCCAGTCTACTTTTTACATGTGAGTGCAAACCTGGGGAGTTGTCCCATTTTCACCAGGGAAATTATTAGTATATATGTGAATAAAATCACTGTCCGTATCATTAGCATATCTAGCATATATGCTATATAATAATATACATATACTATAAAATATAAACAGGTTAGTATATTAATGTTAATCTATTACTTGTTAAATTGTTTATATTATTATATTAATATATCAATCGGTTGACACTGTTATATAACATGAACGTATATAACTATTTATGTATTTTAGTTTATGTAAAATGACAGTGGATCCCACATTTCCTTCCCTTTCTGGACACAAGCTACAAGTACAGTTTCCTCACACTGATGTCAAATCCAAGGATTTCTGAGACCCTTTGAGGGCTCTTGTACTTTAAGCAGCTTGTGCCACAACGAATCTCCTGTGCAACAGGCCTTTTGGACAGTGCCCCGGTGTCCTTTGTAATAGAGTATGACTTTTATAAGGTGTTAAGAGTTGCTGTGTGAATGGACATTGTCACCCATAACTTCAGTGCTCAGATTAGCGAAGTATGTTGTTTTGAAAAAAGATTTAAGCTGATCTCCAAGAAAGGACAGACACATGAGAGAATCAAAGGGCTCTTTCAGATTTGTAAGCCTAATATCAAAGAATTTAGAAGTCTAACCCAGCCTTACAGGTGTCCTTTGCTTTGATCACTAATTAAAATGTGACTTCTATCCTCAGTGTCACTGTTGGAGGACTTGACAAAACAAAGTACGTCAGGTACCTGACAATTTCTTATAATGCCCTGAAAGACAGGTGTTCATTCCTGCAAAAGCTTTGAAGCTAAAAATAAAATAAAACAAAATTTAAATTAAAGGATATTCCCAAGCACATAGTAATCATCTTAAGACATACACTTCAGGGTCTTTTTTCCGCCCAGATGATGGTGGTGTGGTGGGTAGGGGGGGGTGGTTGGTGTTAAAGACGGGCAAACCCTGGCTAGAAAGGAATGCAGAAAATGGGGGAAAGTAAAGCCTTGTAAGTCATTTGAGATCAATCGTCAGAGAATGTGTCTCAACGGTGTCATTATCAGATTAATATTTGAGTTCCAATTTAAGCTGGAATTATTTGGATAACAAAAATCAAAAGAAAAGTTTTTACAAACAATTTTGCCTTGGAGCGAAAGAAACGTATCAGGATGGGATTTTTTTTTTTTTTTACTTTCTGATTTTTCACCACACCTTTCAAATTCCTATAAGCCTGGGTTGCTCCATACAGAATCATGGGCATCCTTACCAACAGCCCTGGTTTGTTTCTCTTGAGTTAAAGTCAAATGACAGCAAATTTCTGCTAATATCATATGAGTTTCAGGTGGACCTTGGACTTCCTGGCAAAATAATCTGCAGATGACTTCTAATCATTGCAAAAGCATGAGTTATTTGCTAGGTCGCTCTAAATTGAAAATAAGAAGAAATACGTCTTTGGCAACAAATGCAAATTTTGGTTAGACGATTGTTTCTTTTTATTTCCTCAATAGCCTTTAGTGGAGCCAGAGAGCTCTCCTGTGAGTTTGTTAATAAAATGGTCAGAACCTCTAAGCAGCTTACAAAGAAGAATATTTGGCAGCAATCAGCAAATAAGAACAGTTGATGAAATACATAGACTAGAACCTGTATATAGAGGGATCAAAGAAAAACCGGGATGTACTCATTACCCTTATGAACTAAGTGGAATGCAGCATGGTAAATGTGCTGGGGTGGGCACCGTGTCTTTCAGACAAGACAGAATTCCTGAGGAGGTGGGATTCTGGGGGGCCCCAGAGAGGGAAGAGTTTAATGTTAGTGCAGGTCCTGGAGGCTCTCTGTGGTGAGGTGCATTCTTACTGACGGCAAGCTGTGGGGTGAAAAGTCTGTGTAGTATCCGAAGGGGGCTGAGGATAGCTGAGAAGACTTAGCAGACAGTAAAGGGCTTAACGGAGGGAAGCTCTCACAGGATTAATAAGCTCAGTAATTTTGGCGAGAGAAATGACTTTGGTCACAGCACAGATCACTCAGTGAAAGAACTTCTGTGAAAAGCAGGAGGTCAGGGAGAAGGCTGCAGATTTTGTTCAGACTTCAGCGAGACCATTAAAATCACATTACAGATGAATATTGATTGACAAGGAAAGATGTTCACCATAGGTTTATATAATATTCCCATTTTTATAAAAAATTAATACATTTGTAAAGAAAACAGAAGCTACAACAGGGAGACGCGGACAAGGAAAGGTGTTCACAGTATGTAGACGTAATGGTCCCATTTTAATTAAAAGAACCCTTACATTGGAAAAAGAAAGAAAAACCAAGCTGAGGATTGCAACGATGCATAAACACTAAGCTTTTTAATTCCTTGAACATTACAGTTCATCTTTCACTAGCTTCTGTCTTATGTTTGCTTATAGAGGTTGGTTCTTTTGAATACCTTATTTTTGAGTTAAAGCAATTAAATTTCCCATTTATGTGGCGATCTTATTAAGAAGTTTTGTCCACCCCCACCTCCTCACACAACATCACCATGAACACTTTAGTCCTGCTTCCTTCATCATCTTGCTTATATGAAGGGAAGGGGTTTGTCAGAAGCTCTAGGACACACAAACACAAACTCAGGTCCCCCAAGCCCATCTTACTCTAGCTCATGCTGCCATGTTGCCACCTCCTGGACCTCTAGAATCCACAGTCCTAACGGCCTCGTAAAGCTTTCACTGAAATGTTTCTGTCTGGTAGCTATCCGTCTCGTCTACGTTATTCTAGCTAGGCCCAATTGTGTGGTGAGGTCATTCCTGGGATAGTGGCTAGAGGAGAAAGGTATGCAGTTACTTACTTGACTCCTAGTGTGGAGATTTTCAGTGAGTATTCCTAACACCTTTGGCTCTGGAAAATATTGAATGCAGTTGATCAAGAAACCAGCAACTGACTTCAGAGAATGAATGCCTCAGAATATGTTAGTTGACAGGTCAGGCCTTGCCTTAATTCATGGGCATGGCACAATTCTTTGTGAGAAACCAAATGCAATTTATTGTGTTCTCCTGTTGTTCTTTCTTATTAAAACCAACAGTTCCAAATAACGATATTGATTATGGTGATGATGATAATAATATTCCTTGATCTTATTTATTGAATGATTTCTATGTGTCAGGCCCATACACTGAATTGTGTATTATTTGCCTCACTTTTGTCTCTCCACAATCCTACGAAATAGCTATTTTATGCTCCTTTATTAATAAGAAAATTAAGTGTAAGAATTTGAGTAAGTTCACATAACTAGAAAGTAGCAAGCATGGGATCACATTTCTCTGTCTTCAACTTGGTTTATAGGAGGGCACACAATTTAGGGAATGCATTTTTTGTTCTCTCAATATTTCTAATAAATATAAACTTCTTGAAGTGTAGTAAGCCTTCAGTAATATTTTTTGTGTGAATAAGTGAAGTTTCAGGAATTTCTACCATAATTTATAGCAAAGTCCAAAGACTTGTCTTGGTCATCCTATGGTGAGTTGGGATGTTCTCTGGAATTGAGTGTGGAAACTGTCCCTGAAATTGAGATCCATGGAAATGAGGTATGGAGGATGGAGTAAGGCTTTCATTTTCTTTCTTTACCGTATTTTGACTTTTTGTCCTAAATATTGAGTTGATTTCACTAAGGGGATACATTTGAGCACCATATTGGCCACTCTCCTGGGATGATAAAGACAATGTTACAGTTGAGAATGGGTAGTTGCTCAAACTGCCAAGAAGAAATTTTTGTGAAGATTCACTTTCTCTCGCTCCTATCCCTGCTACAGTTCAATGTGATCATCAAGACTGCACCAAAGTGAGGGGTGCCTGGTGGCCCAGTCAGTTAAGCATCTGCCTTTGGCTCAGATCATGATCCTGGGGTCCTGGGATGGAGCCCCATGTCATCGGGCTCCCTGCTCAGCCGGGAGTCTGCTTCTCCCTCTCCCTTTGCTCCTCCCCCAATTTGTGCATGCACGCATGTGCGCTCGTGCTCTGTCTCTCTCAAATAAATAAATAAAACCTTTAAAAAAACCCAAAACTATACCAAAGTGAAGTTCAAGGGTGTTCAGTAAAGTGGTATTATAAAAGTAGTGGGAAAAGATTATTGACAAAACATGGAAACTGAGTCTACTGATGGGTCCAAATAAAAAATTCAACCCAAGATTGGTGGCTTTAGGATTCCAGCTTCTGACAACAAACCTGTGTCTCAAAATTTTAAACTATGAAGTCTTGATGAAATATCATGAATTCTAAAGATTGATTCAACCTTCTTCTTATATAGGTGGAGGGACAGAGGGTCCCCAGAGGTGGAGACACCTGAGCAAACTTGCAGGACCCCGTTAACTTGCCAATCTATACTTTACTGTGCACGGGATTCCCCCCCCCTTTTCATTTTTCCCTGCCACTTTCTGGTTTTGTTTCTTCCAGAAAAGGCAACACAGCATGATAGGAATGATCACTTGACAGATTCTGTCTCCCTGCCCACCCGGGGTGCTCCCCAGAACAGCCTGAGATCCCCCTAGTAGAGGGATGCATTGCTGTTCCCACAAACACTGAGAATTCAGTATTTTTACTGGCAAGAAAGGTGGCAATGATAGCACATAATGAATTTTTGAAATGTCTGAATGGCCTTTTTTTCTTCTAGTTGATGAACTCTAGGCAGGTATGTAGTTTAAGCACATGGAAGGATTTGACATCATTGCTGCCAGAGCTTTAATAAAGGAAAATATTAGAATTCTTAGTTGTGTCACTGTTTTCTCCAGGTCTTATAAAATTTCTACCTGTAAGCAGAAGCAGTTGGCTTGCTGGACTTCCTTATCGATGGGTCATGGTATGTATTTAACAAGTTAAAACCTGGTGGAGTTTCTAACTAGGGAAAATATGTACATTTATCCAAGGTGAACTCAGGTTGCCATTAATTTGCTGATTTACAGGGTGATTAAATGCAAAAAAAAAAATGAATAGAAACAATTGCAAACAGCTTGGGAAAATGTCCTTTATCCTTCCCAGAACACTCTGATTTTTAGTATCATTAACATCTAAACATTTCAATGTAGATCATATGTTTTAACAAATAGCTTAAATTAAATACATTTTTTAAAACTCTCACTCATAAATATTGACTAAGTAAATTTTACTGATTGTGGTAACAGTGAGAAGGCAACCTGGTTATGATCAAGTTGTCAGCATTTCTTTCATTTAAAAATGCAAATAGAAAGGGAGAAACTTTCCTGACCCCCTCCATCACCCAACCTCACTCCTGATTGGTTGTTCTCTCTCTAGAGTAAGAAATGGAAGGCTTAAGGTCTGCTTTCAGATTTCAAAAGATAATAGTCTATGTAGATTATTTTTCATCTCTTTACATCCAGACTTCTTTGCTTTAATAGTTTGTATTAGTTTGAATGCATCTGGATCGATCATCAGAGCACAATCCTTCAATCTATTTCATTTAGGGATAAAAACATACGAGACACTTCTATTTTGAAGGCCTTCCAAATTCAACTTATAATTTTTAGAAGTTTGGATTCAGTTAAAAAAACAAAACAAAACAAAAACAAGCTTCAAATCTGATAGTTAAAAACATGCCAAACCAAACAACTGGATGATTAAAATTTTTCATGTCCTGATTGTTTTGGGCAGGTGGTCTTAAAGAAAAGAAAGTAGGGGTACATTGTGTTGGCTCTTCCATGAATCATTTTTTTATTGTGGGTGTCTTGTTTGAAAGTACAAGACTTTTTTTTTAAAGCACAAAACGTAGCTCCTTACTTGATTGATCTGTTTCCATATCATGCTATCAATCAGAAGTACATGCCCTGTTCCTAATTCACTTATTCAGTAAATATTTGTGAGAGATTTTCTGGGTGTTGGAGGCTGTGCTGCATTTGGGAAATGCAAACAGGATGGGGCCTAGTCCCTGCTCTGGAGTAAAAGAGGCAAATGGGCTCTGGCATCAATCAGCTACTATTCAGGGGCATGTCTGCGCTGCCACTGCTGTGCTTGGGAACAACGCATGAGCAAGCTAGGTGGGGCTGCGCTCTAGCGAAGCTCAGAGCCCAGCAGCAGTCGTAAAACCCATGCCCAGGATGCCGGGCATCGGGCGGAACACGCACATTGTTCCGATAGGCTTGATGGTAGGGAACCTTGCCTTGTCTGGGGGTTCATCAAGGAAGAATTGCTGAAGCTGGTTTTTGAAGTGAGAGTTATTGTCAGAGGGAGAGAGTGTTCCCGGCAGAGGAAACAGTTGGTGCCGGCACAGTGAGGTGGGTGAGAGGGTCAGTCAGGAAACAGGAGGAGCCTGGTGTACCCGGTGAGGTGAGGGTGTCGGAAGGGCTGGGTGACGCTGGGGCTGATGGGAAGCCCTCCAGAGGCACTGCGCTGCCTGAGCGCTCCTTGGGGCAGCTCGTGTGCCGATCAGCCTCACCATCAGTTGTCTGAGCAAGTACTACCGAGCCACGCAAACCAACAGACCCACATGTAATGCCTCAGTATATCTCCGTTTACACTCGTTACCGCCAGGGACTTCCTGTTACACCTCAGAGTTTTTTCATTAGTGTCACAACCATTTACCAAAATCAAATCGATGGTTAGGAAATACCAGCCTTCCATTTCTGACTCATGGTTCCAGTGTTTTCCGTCTTTTGAAGGTATCCTAAATTTAAGTCCTATTTTGGTCCCTCTTTGGTTCTTTTAGCAAATCAGGCATTTTGAGATTGCTCAAGCTTTTATATGCAAGGTTGGAAAGAGTCCAGATAAGAGGCACATCTTCTTTTGGGAGGTGGAAAAGGCGATCAACAAAAGCGGACATCAGTGTGTAAGGGTGAACTTGTGAAAAAAAAATGTAAAAACAATTCAAATCAGTAGGGTCATTTGGATGTCCTTTCTGTAGTTGAGCAATAGGGCCCATCAGAGCTGAGGTTAGTAATTATTTGCATTGGGCCAGTTGTTTGAAATGAAGGTTTGGGTTTATTTACAGAGGTAGATAACAATTTGGGGAAGAATTAGTGCGACTTAAGATTTTGTAGATGAAAACAGCACACCCAGATCTTAGCATCATGGACAGATATCATCTTATTTTACTCTCCTCCCATCCCCAAAGAAAAAATAAATAAAGCACATTCTCGGGATCTTTTGGATTACATGCTAGGTATAATTAATATGTCTGTTGAATTTCCTGTGTGGGTGGCACTGTATAACAGTTCAGAAAATAATGTTTCTTTCAACACTTTGAACATCATCAGTCATTTGATTCAACTCTTTTGCACGTCATCAGCCTTTGGTCCCTGGACTTGTTTTTTCAATTTTAGGAAAACTGCTTTTAAGCATTGCTGAACATGTACTTGAGATGACATTGTCCATAGGTGTCTTTCTTAATTCTTTGGGTCTGTACATACTAGTGAGATAAATTTAATTTTAACTAGTGTTTAAATGTTTCCAACATATAATGCTCTGTCCCCCAAACTGGAGCTCCCTGAGTAGATGCTGTGGTTCATATTATTCTCTTTTAAAGTTTGTGTTTTTGCTTTAGTTTTCTCTGATTCAAACCAGAGTACCTTTCACATCTCGGGTGAGATTTGATAGTGCATTCATTATATTTACCTTGGTAGGTGGTTAGTGGTCACTGATTCTTTGGAGGTCCAGGCTACAGTATAATGTGGTTGTCACAAATTGACAAAAATATGATGACAGACTATTAAATATGGCACAAATACAGCTTAATTGGACAGGTAAAACAGGTAACCTGGAAAGTAAATCAACTTAAGATCAGACCCACTTGACTCCAAATCCTGATTGTACCATTTATTATGTTTGTCCTTAAGTAGATCATTGAACTGTTCTAAGTCTCAGTTTATTCAACTGTGAAATAGATATAATAATGACTATAAAGGTTGTTGTGGGACTAGCAATAAATGGCACATCAATGATTTGTCTCATCTCTGTCTGTTTAGTACTAGGCACTTAATAAATGACAGTTACTGTTCTATTTAGTAGTAATAATAATAGACATCATGTATACCCATGTACCTTCATCATAAGAGCTGTCATCTTCAGAGAGTAGATTAATACAAGCGTGCAGGCAAATTGTTGCCCTAAGGACTTTAAGTTAAGCAAGAATGGAAGCTTGAAAGCTACTGAAATAAAAGAAAGCAAAATCTGGGACCAATAGATGAAACATATATGAGGATGCATTTCAGCTGGATTCATGGATGGCTTTTCCAATGAATAGATGCACTGTAGGATGAGTGGGGCTGCCTCATGAGGCCCTGTGCTCCCGGTCCGAATGTGTCCAAACAGACTGGTCACTGATCAGTGCTGATGGCAAGATTTTCCCTTTGGGTGTGAGTATGGATGGATAATTATACAAATGGTTTTTCTGACTCTAAGATTTACGACTCTATGGTAAGGATCCATATATGGTGGTATGGATTGGGAGAGTGGGAAGACCTTTAAACGCAGTGTCAGAAAGAGTTTCTCATAAGTATGTTTTTTACTCTTCCCAAACACTCAATTCTGCTGACTAGGGGAGAAAGAAAGTTGTAGCTGAGGTTCATTGATTTTCAGTTTAGATTCACTCATTCTGTAGAGTTGGTAAAGTCCACAAAAGTTATCACATCTGTGATCGCATCACCTTTTGCCCAGTTCCAGAATTTCCTAGCAGCATTGTGAAAAGTGGTCACTGAGGCTGTTTGGTCCCTTCTAGGGCCGGGAAACTCACTTCTTACTTAACAAGGTTGGCCATGACAGTGTTGTACAACTTTAACTTTCTGCAAACTCTTTAATAGGTTGAATGAGAATACATGAGCTTTCCTATTCCTGAGGGATAAATCAGGTTTCTGGGCCAAGGATCCAACCTGAGACCTTGGCAAACTCACCAAGTTAATGGCCTCTTGGGAGACCATTGGCTGGTGCACTCTAGGGGGACACAACAACAGACCATATTACCTAGTGAGATTAATGCTTCCTTGTATAACTTCCCCAATTACCACACCCCTGGTCACGACCTTTACATAGTCACACAACATGGTGCTTTTGGTAAAGCAGAGTTTGTGTAAAGATATTTTACACAAAAATTACATTATTTCCTTGTACATAATGGGCTTTTCTTTTCAGTCTATATGAAAAATTTTAAATGTAACTAAGTATAATCTTAATTTCAGATCCATCACACTATTTAGTATGAATTCTGATTCTGTCTCCTAGCCCAGGAGTTGCCAAAATACAACCTGTGGACCAAATCTGGACAGCAACCTCTTTTTGCAAATGAATTTTTTTTTTTGAGCAAAGCCACACCCATTTTGTTTACACATTATCTATGACTGCTTTTGCAATACAATTGTGGAGTTGATTAATCAGGACAGAGACTGTGTGGCCCCCAAAACCTAAAATATTTTCTTTTTTTTTTTTTTAAGATTTTATTTATTTCTTCGATAGAGATAGAGACAGCCAGCGAGAGAGGGAACACAAGCAGGGGTAGTGGGAGAGGAAGAAGCAGGCTCCTACTGGAGGAGCCTGATGTGGGGCTCGATCCCAGAACGCTGGGATCACGCCCTGAGCGTGAAGGCAGACGCTTAACTGCTGTGCCACCCAGGCGCCCCCTAAAATATTTTCTATGTGGTCTTTTACAGAACAAGTTTGTTAGCCATTGACCTGGCTTATTGTCTCTCTTTCCCAAATGTGTGTTGTCTGAAAATTAGAAGAGCACTTTGCAAGTGTTTGATTATGTTATTTATTAAAAAAAACAATAAAAAAAGCATTGGGTGTAACAGGACCAAATTAATTCCAATATAAGATTTATTAATCAAAGTATTGTAGATGCAATTGTCACTGTACTTTTGTTGTAGCAGAGACTGTTAGTGCTCACTGGTATTCATGTAATCCATGCTTTCCTTAACATCTTCTGCCTACTCCCAGACCTCGTTTTCCAGTCTCCTTTACAACTTGGTGTGGCCCTGAGACTAAGTTCTGGCCAATGGAATGACAGTGGCAGTCACTTCCAGGCATGTTACACAAAACCTCTCATGTTCAATCCTGTCTCTCTCTCCTTGTAGTCTCCTGACTACATAGAGAAGACTCTGGAGACCTTTGGGGTGGCTGAGTGGCTCAGTTGGTTAAGCATCTGCCTTCAGCTCAGGTCATGATCCCAGGGTCCTGCATTGACTCGTGTCAGACTCCCTTCTCAGTGGGAAGTCTGCTTTTCCCTCTCCCTCTGCTGCTCTGTCTCTCTCAAATAAATAAATAAATAAAATCTCAAAAACAAAACAAAACAAAAAAAAGATGACTCTGGAGACCTAAAGGAGGCACAGCTATAAAATGGAGGGAGCCTTGTTCCTGAAATGATCAAAGTTCCGCTGACCCACATTGGCTGTGATATGAGGGAGAAATAATCATGCATTATATCCAGCCATTGCAATTTGAGGGTTCTTGTCGCGTGCAGAATACTCTGACTAAGACCATAATCAAACCAGTTTTTATTCCTCTTGTGTACAAGAATATCATATGAGACTTGTCAGATATCTTTTACAAACTTAGATAAATATGTTTATAATATTTCCTTAATCTAAGACAAGCATTCATAAAAGTAAATACCACTTATTTTATTATAAATTATTAAATTATTTAAACTAAAAAGAAAAAACAAGCCAAAACCAGTTCACTCATTTCTCCCACCATTAAATACCCACCAGTAAATACCATACTCCCACTGGTAAATACCATCTAAACTATCTCCTTGGTCAATGATTATATCTTCTATGTAAACCCTTATTTTTCTGAGTTTTCACCAATTATCTGTTCATTCATAATTTTTTTCAATGATCAAGAGGCTAGATAACATCATTCCCTTGTTTGAAAATTTGGATAATTACGAGTTTTCTGAAATCGTTCTGGTGTCTATTTGTGATTCTCACCTGCCTCTTATTCATATCCTTGAATTTTTTGGGAAATGGCTGGCCTTGTCTGGAGAGTTGACTAAACCTGGAAAGCAGGCCCCTACTATTTCTTCACATGTTCCTTAATATTTTTCTCTCCTCTAATGGTTTTCAGTGTCGCAGATGTAGCTTACTCATATGGACACCAACAAACTCATGCAACCCTAAGTGTGTCTTCTTCTTTGGGCTCCCTGGGTTTCTGTTAAGGACCATTCTCAAGAGAAATGGAAATTTCTCTATCTCTTCTTTACTGTCTTTCCTCTAAATTTCAATAGCTATTTTCCATTATATGAAATTACAAAGTTTTGACTGGTGAATGAATAAGTAAGTATATTTTTCGATGATTTATACCACTTTTATTCCTCCAGAGAAGTTACAAAGGGAAAAAAAAACCCTCAATAAATGTGTAAAATGGCTTTGAGGTTATTTCTCAAAAGTTGTTGAAAGCTTTCCTAGAGCTGAATTAGCTAAGGAATAAGGTGTGAATTCAAACATGGGAAGGGAAAATACTTCCCTGATTTTTTTTTTTTAAAAGGGCTTTGAGATGTTACATGACACTCACCATTACTTTGGAGAAATCTGACTGAGGAAGTCTGATGAGACGCAATGGCTTTTGTCCACCCCGCGACTGTCGGACTGTCCGAGTGAGTGCTGCAGTGAGGACACTGCTGTGTGCCAAAATAGTGTGTTCAAAGGGAAGACCTGGAATCTCTTGTGTTTGCCACTGGCACATAAACTAGACTGGATGAGATGCCAGCTTTGATCTTCAAAAGTGTAGAGCTTATGGAAAACATTAAGTTATTCTGAGTTCACATGTTTCCCAAGATTGAGCCATCTAACATACAGAGCAGTGAAGCAGCCGAGAAGGGCCAGTGTGGGGGTCAGAGCTGTCAGATTCGAAATCACTGCACTTCTGAAGGTAGACAGCCTGATTAAATATGACTAGGTGACAAATTGAGTGAGTTGGAACATTCAAGAGAGGCAGCCTGATGTGGGGGAAGAAATGCAGGACACAGAGTCCGGCTCAACGGCACCACCCAGGCGGGGCCTGTTTCTTGATCCATATGTGGTGACTCAGAATCCTTACTTACCTTATGTGGGGGATGTCATGAGGATTGAATGAAATAATAACTATAGAATCAACTTGAGATCTTTGAATTTGAAACAACTGAAATCATTTGTCCCCCTCTCCTTTAGGGAGGGAATTAAATAAATAAATGGTTTTCATTTTCCTAGAACTACTCAAAATGTGGCTTGAGATTTCACTTCTTTCTTCCATCGGGTCTCACGCTTCTATCGATCTGTTACATAACTGCCTGTCGTATTTGCCGTGCCAATCAATCATCTGCTTAGATTAATGTCAATCAGGCTCTGTAATTCAAGTTCCCATTAACTTTAAAAGAGTTTATTTAATAAACTTTCCTAATATGTAGAAATCTCAAAGTGGTTGGGTTATAAGATATAGCTTGGCAAGTTCTATTTCCTTCTTTCCCTGCAAACACTCAAATGATCACTTTCTGTCTGCTGATACGTCTGGTCATCACTATACATTTTGAGGGTGCTTGTGCATCAGAGCAGACATCTCAGTGGGGGTAGGACCACAGTTTTCAAATACGAGAGTTGGTTTTCTCTATGCCGTGATTAGGGTCTATACTCTGAACACCAATTATGTGACCTGTCTAGTGTGTAGGTGAAACCCCTCTGTAAAGATCAGTCCATGAGAAAGAGGAACATGTGAATTTGGTCATTCCTTCAGCAAATATGCATTAAGCACAATAGAGTGCTGTGCACCATGCTGGGTCCCTTCCCTCCTTTGCCTTACAGACTAGAGGTAGAGCCCGACATTCCTGGAGTACATACTGGTGTGATGAAGCTATAAAGGGAAATGCGTGGCCCAGGATATATTTGTCAACTGTGTTTGAAAAAAATAAGACATCAATACTTGTATCATTTTCATATGTAAAAATCCATATAATATTATTATTATTTTTATTATTCATAAGACATGGTTTTGCTTCTATTTCACATAGCACTGAAACTATTACTATATATTTTTTAAAGATTTTATTTATTTATTCAACAGAGATAGAGACAGCCAGCGAGAGAGGGAACACAAGCAGGGGGAGTGGGAGAGGAAGAGGCAGGCTCATAGCGGAGGAGCCTGATGTGGGGCTTGATCCCATAACGCCGGGATCACGCCCTGAGCCAAAGGCAGACGCTCAACCGCTGTGCCACCCAGGCGCCCCTGAAACTATTACTATAAAGAAGAAGAATTTTGTGCTGCTCAGGAAAAGAGAGTAATCAGACACCATTTAGGTCATTGTAATTGTTGCTCATCAGTCCTCTTCTTAAAAAAAAAAAAAATCTGCCATAGCTGGGTGCTATTTTATTCTAGTCATCTTCAGCCATGGTTGACTGTGTTGAAACAAGGCCAGACTGAACATTGATACCAGGTGCCTGTCCTAGCAGAATCCAATATCACACCTGCAGATAGAGTGTAAGATTACATCATGTGTCATCCTGAGCACCACAAATGACTCTATACTTCATCTCAAATAACATTATAATTTACACTTGGAGACTTCAGACTATGTGGCCTTGGCCAAATGAAAGTTCTTGCAGCCAAACACATCAAACTCAATATATTTTACTACGCCAGTGGGATTGTTTTTTTGAGAAAGTTGAACATAATTAAATCTATCAATGGCATTTCAAATAAAAAGTACCTGTCCTGGAAAGGTGGGCTTATAAACATTTGGCTGTCAATTAAGAAGATACCACAGAATTTCGTGCTGGAAACCAGAGACAAATGACAGGACTCCAGTGTGCTATGTGAATTAAATGAGTTCACAGAGGAAAGGAGGAACAACGAGATCTTTTGTTTTATGAAAAAGTCATAGCTAGAAAGGTATAAATTTAAAGTCGGAGAGTCACTTCAGGCAAAAATGAAAACCCTCCCAATTCAAACATTTTCCCAACTCTGGGACATAACCTACGGTAATCGTCTCTGAACTTTTGGAAATATTGTGTGGCTATTTCAACACCTACCCACTCCGTGCATTCGAATTTTCACCTTTGCACTTTGGTTCCTGATGGAGTTCTCTCAGAGAGCAGTCATCGTCACCTGCTCACGCTTTGATCCACTGGCTGGAAAGCAGCTGCTCTTCTTTGTTCGGAGAGCCATCGCAAATGTTTGTATGACTAGAAGAAGGGAAGAATGTCTTCATTCCCTTTCTTTCCCCACTAACTTCTTCAAAGGATTGGAGGCGCTTTCCACCTGGCTATTGGGTTTCTATGACTTTTGGATTCATTCTACAGTTTTCTTATTTTCTATGGAATTGCCCCAGCACTTTGAGTCTTTTAGACAGGTTTATATTATGTTTTAAACTAGTAGTCAATAATCTCTGTGGTCTGGGTATGACTGTAGGGGTTCCGGAGAGATCTTGACCATCCACCCTCTCCCCACCCCCAACCCCGCCCAGAATAACGCCCTCTTAACTCTGTCTGAATTTTTTAATGTTTTCCTGATACTTTAGGGACTCTTTTAGAGCCCTAAAGTTTCCTATGCTTTGTCACATGAATCCTAAGGATGTAGGACATAGGAAGTGAGGATGTTGCGTGCAGTCTATATTATTTTGCAATGAGAATCTCAAGATACCTGAAGCATCCTGGATTCTTGAAGGGAAGAATGTGCTAGAAAGGCATTTGAAAACAACTATAGGAGAAGTAAACAATCACCAGAGAAACTTGATTTATGTCACTGTTCTATGTTCTATGACCACAAGCTGGAAAGTGTTTTATCATATAGCTATGTATAAATCAGAAATATATGAAAGTAGAGAAGATCTTTTCCACCTGTAAGTGAGGAATGTCTTTACCTTGTACATAGAACAAGACTCATTTTCTCATCAGGTCTTTATGGTCAAGTTTTACTTGAACAACAATTTTCTATGAATTCATTTTTATTGATCCTGTATTGGGGAAGAATATGTATTAGGCAGTCTTGCTGTAGTAACAAGTGGTCCACAAGTTGCCATGGTCTCCAATAATGTTTATTCTTGTCACTTCATGTGGATGATTACAGTTTGCTATGGTTGCCATAGTGCTACTTGGATCTGCTTGGCTTTGCATCAAATACCTTTTTATTCTTGGACCTGGGCTGAAGGAATGGTATCCTATTGGGACAAACTATCCTCATAGGTGAAGAAAAAGGCAACGAAGCTAGGGGAGATCTGCAATACTTCTGCATACAATCACATTTGCCCCCCCTCATTTATTCAATAAAACCACATGGCCAAGCCATACAGTGACATGGGGAGATGTGTTCTGCTTACGTGGAGGCACAGTGAACCACAGAACAACAGGCAGGAGGCATGTCATCTTACAAGGAAGGGAATAAATAATTGGGAACAGTAATACAGTGTTGCAGGTCTGTTGTCATGTGACTTTTTACTCAATTTTATAGAAATCCCAAATTCAGCTTTAGAGATTCAGAAGTGCTGGTGCATGTAAAGCCAAACAAGTCTCTTATAGTTCTTGGAATTTTTATCTATAACTATTTCCAGTCTGCACACTGTGTGCTAATCAATATTTTCCAGTGTGTCTTTTGTCATTCATACTTTGATTTTCAAGTATGAGTTGGAATTCAACTCAGAGCTAAGCTTGATTAAAGAAAATGATTTTTCCTATACTTAAGTGTTTTTCTTTTGACTTCAAATTTTACTTCATTATTAAATATATGATGATAAAAATGTCCATATTTTCCTCAGTGTGGACTGGACTCCATACAAACAAACAGTTAAGGAATTAAATATCAACGTTTTTCACAAGTAGTGACAGTAATTTACGTATGGCTTTTATCCCAAAGGATGTTCTAGGGCTGTTCAGTCTCCCCTAGTAATCAGTTCTCTAACACCCTAAGTGATTAGGTCATTAAAGAGTTCCTGGCGCTTTACCTAAAGGCTTTGGGGTGTTAATCCTGGTTTCCTGGTCAGATTCCAACTAGGGTAATGACTTGCTGACTTCTTAAATTACTCCTGTAATATTGGCCAATCGGGATGTTCTCCTTACTTTCTGTCCCATGTGGTTTCACTAAGTGGCTTGCTTGTTAGAGAGATGTGCCATCTTCCTTTGTAAATGAGATGGGGATAATTTCAACGCATTTCTAAAAACTTCTGAGCTGCAACGATGTGCTTTGTTGTGAATCTGTCATGAATCTTGATGTGGTCTCTCTCCTAAGGAAGACCTCAAATATAACTAAATGTAGGTGTTGACCTTTCTCCTTGTGATTTGCTCGGATGGTTTGTCTCTGCATGAACTCATCCCACAGAGGATACCCAGCTAGAAGACCCTCTCTGGGTCCTGCCTCTAAATGAGGAGTGAAGAGGTTCTGAGGAAACTTTTTGGCGTCTTCTTCCCTGGCTAGTCAGACAGATTTCACACAATCTCTCTTGGAAAGATTGTTTGAACTGGGGGTTATGAAGAAGAACCTTTGAATGTTCACCAACAGCTACTAATAAACATTTCTTATTTTCTAATGTGTAAGGACATATTTTATTATTTACATGTCAACATATATTTCCCTAATATAGACAATTTAAAAAGATGGACATTTATGTGCACATACTTTAAGAGTACAAAGAACTTGAATCCTAATTTTCTTATGACTAGAATAGGAAGTGATTTGTACAAAAATTTACACAAATAATTGCTAAATGGATGTTTAATGACATGTATGCATTTGATTTCCTAAGAATCACACTACTTTACAATATTTTTGCCAATAAAATCCACTTTAATTAATGTGTGTCCTACTGATACCAAATTAGAAAGATTTTTGCTTCCTGAATAGATTGCATTAAGTAATAATTAATTGACTTCCTTAATTTTTGTTTTTAGCAAATACACATATGGCTAATAATCAGTTATTAATTATCTTGAGCTCAATATTAGACTGTAACCTCTTTGAGGGCAGAGATAATGCCTTTTTTTATTTCTGTCCTCAGTGATGAGCATAGTGGCTAACATAATAGATGCTCACTAAAAATTATGGAGGGAAGGAAGGAAAGAAGAAGGAGAGGAGGAAAGGAATTATAGAAGGGGGGAGGAAGGGAGGGAGGAACAGAAGAAGGGGGCAGAAGGAAGGAAGGAAGGAAGAAAGAAAGGAGGGAGGGAAGGAAGTGTGAGTGTATTACCATCCTAAGTGGACATGATTACAGTCCCAAGCAGAGTTTAGGTATTTGCTTATCCTTAAAGGGGTAGGGGTGTGTGTGTGTGTGTGTGTGTGTGTGTGTGTGTGTGTGTGTGTTTACCTTGTAGACTGGCAGCACACTTAGTTATATTTATTAAATGTAATTACTGGTTTTATTCCTTTACTGCTGCAATCTGAATATTGCCTTTGCTCTTTGTCTGTGTGATCTCCATCTAGATCACTGTTTGTTCCAAAGAGAATGTCAGTGGATGGTTTCGTATGTCCCTAGAAAGCAGGTGAAAGTTCATTCTTATGAAATAGGATAATGGACAACAGGTTCTGTTAATTAATTAAAAACTCCCAAGAAGGGCTACAGATCAATCATTAAGCAGGTCATCATTTTTGTCAGGAACCCTCAACATCCAATTGATTTAGGATCAATGACTCCATACAATAAGTTAGCTAAGTCAGTTTCTTAGGCAATCAGTTTATTAATTATCATTTTATTCATTATCAGTTTATTTTGAAGTAGACAACAAGGTTAAATATGCTATAGTTACTAAGGTTTTGCTTTTTTTGTTTTTTTAAAAGCTAAGGAGAATGCCTTGTTTGTTTCAGACTCAGATTATCATGAACACGATCTATGAGGGAAAACCTGAGTGGCTGAGAGGGGGCAGATTGCCTTTTTGTCCATAGATTGAGCTCTAACTAGACCTTTAGGAGACTCGAGGCCCAAGTTTTGGAATCCTCTGTTGGGCCACCTCCATGCTGGAAGAAGCTGGCTTTTCCTTCATGTACATTTTCTTGCCAGGCTTCTTGATGACAAGAAAAACAATAATCACAGCCTGAGCAGAAGACACACACCCCATATACTACTTTCTCAACTGCTCAGGAGCAGTTCCATACCAGTATGACCAGCAGTGTGGGATCCATAGATCCAGATACTGGCCAGTGGACAAAACTCTAAATGCCCTGATTTGGAGTACATTTTTAGGGCTTGTTTGAGAGAAATGCCTAATGCAGATGAGAGCATGAGGTAACTAACTTTTGGTTCTCCTGAGGGTATTTGCTCTGCTCTAGATTCTGTAAACAATTTTTCCCCAAATGGGGTTATGAAGCTTTGGCAATAAAATGTAGCTCACCTTTTTCCAAATGTTTCACCGAGGAACTCTGAGGGGAGGAGCTTTGGGAGAACTGCCTTATTTTGGTCCCTGTGGAATTGATTTTCTGGAATTCTGCTTTGGAGTTGTGCTCTTGGCGTATGCTAATAGAAGCTTATGAAAGAGACTAATGAACCACATAGTGTTTGTTACACAAACATTAAAAATGTAGTTTAAAAATTTATTGTTTTACCTTCTGTCTTTTTTATAAGGACATGGGAAGGTGCATGGGAGGTTTTTCCTTGGAAATTGTTTGTTTTAATCTTATGGTCTCTCATAACTATGTAACTGATTGTCTAGCAATATGAACTGGATGATTGAAGTTTATAGACAGAAAGGTTCTTTCTGCTAGAAAGGTGTGAGTCCATGTGATACTGAGGTGGTCAGTGAATTTGAAAAGGCCAAGAAAACACAAGGCTAGAGGCTAAAATGGATTGTCCAATGGACTTAACTTCTATTAATATGATTGTGGCTATGGAGACTGGGAAGCAGGTGAAAACTCTAAAGGAAAAATTGGGGGATTGATCAGTGATAGTGATATGGAAGCCTAAAAGGTGGTAGAGCTGAATGAAATGAGTCTCAAATAAAGGGTTTTTATGTGAGGGTCAAGGAATAACTTTCTGAATCTGGTAATAGTGAGTAGAAGTAGTCCTTTGGGCCATATGCACCGCAATGTTCATAGCAGCATTGTCCACAATAGCCAAATCATGGAAGGAACCGAGATGCCCTTCAACAGATGACTGGATTAAGAAGCTGTGGGCCATATATACAATGGAATATTACTCAGCTATCAGAAAGAACGAATTCTCAACATTTGCTGCAACATGGACGGCACTGGAGGAGATAATGCTAAGTGAAATAAGTCAAGCAGAGAAAGACAATTATCATATGATTTCTCTCATCTATGGAACATAAGAACTAGGATGATCGGTAGGGGAAGAAAGGGATAAAGAAAAGGGGGGTAATCAGAAGGGGGAATGAAACATGAGAGACTATGGACTATGAGAAACAAACTGAAGACTTCAGAGGGGAGGGGGTGGGGGAAGGGGATAGACTGGTGATGGGTAGTAAGGAGGGCACGTATTGCATGGTGCACTGGGTGTTATACGCAACTAATGAAGCATCGAAATTTACATCAAAAACCAGGGGTGTACTGTATGGTGACTAACATAATATAATTAAAAAAATCATTAAAAAAATATAATAATTTAAAGTTTCTAGAAATAAACATGAGGACTTAAAAAAAAAGAAGTAGTCCTTTGCCTTCCTATGAACCGTGTAAATAGGAGCCCCTGCCATGAACCAAAGAACATACTCTGATCCATTTCTCAAATTTAACTAATTTATCATTCTGTGATCAATATGCTCAATATTATAAGCCAGAGAGCTTGGATTCATCCTCCCGTGTGCCTTCCTGCCTTTGCTCCTCACCCATTCTAGGGGATCCACATCTAAAGGACATCCAGTCCCCTTCTTCCCTGGCATTAGCACCTCTACCTTGGCCCATCATCTCTTCAGTGGATTATTCAAGAGCCTCCAAACTCATCTCCTTACTATTGTTTCTCTTTAAGTCCACCAACTTCATATTGTCATCACACTGATCCTCCTAAAACGTGCTTTGCTTTGCTGGTAACCCACATCAACGCTCTACTGCCCCGAAGAGCAAATTCTGAGTGGGGCACATAAGACCTTTTCCACCTGGCCCAGACCTACTTCTCTGGTACCTCACACCACCCTCTCACTACTTCCTCACCAACCTCCACCACAGTCACAACAAATGTCCTCCATCCTCTGCCCTCCTGAATGAGTCCTGCCGTTTTTATCCATTAATGGGAAAGAGCCTCTTCTCTTTTGTGAAGACTTTTCCAACCTCCCTCTTGCCTTAGCCCAGATGAGTCAGCTCCACCATGGTAGTGTCTCATTGTTCTATTCATGCTGTGACTTTAGACTCTTATTGCCTTGTTCCCATGACTATCCCTTTCACTGACGTAAACCCTCCAAGGACAGGGAGTGAATGTTATTAATCTGTTTCTTTCCAGGCCCGATATCTTGTATATAGTTGTTTTTGGCAAAAAACACATAAATGCTTGGAAAAGAAGCATGTCCTTCACTGACCAAGATACATACATTTAGAGAATTAACCAATGATGTAGGTAGAACATGTAAGATTTGTTCTTTAATTCAGTTTAAAAGCTCAACTGCTCATGTTTTGGACACCCCTTGTATACATTGTTCCACCATAGATCACACAGACGCTCTTTAGAGGAGGATGAAAGACATTTTAACTGATCAGTTTCTGTAAGGTGGTGTGGCAAAAACAACAACCTGGCCTCCTCTTGACTATTAGGAGTTCCAGCTAGATATATGGCTTTCCAGCTAAAAACTGCATTTTCTAGTCCCTCTTACATGTTAGTCTGCCCACTGCCTCTAGATTCTGGGCAATGGGAACAGACATGATGTGGGGAAATATTTTTAAAAATAGAGCATGTCTTCTCTTCCTTAGTGTCCTCTTGTCATGGGCTGCAATGATGGGAGGTGCAGGTGGTTGCTCCACCTCCGATGAGGATACTGAAGCCTAATACATTGAAAATATACAGAGCACTAAGACAGAAATAGTCTGGGCTTCTATACCACCAATTGCAGTAACCCAGTGAAGGGATGGCTGATGAAGACTTGAACTGAGGTAGGATTGATGATGCTAAGGCTCCAGAGTCTTTCTTTTTACTAATAGTCTTGGTCTGTCAGCCGTGGACAGCTCATTTGTGGGTTTTTACCATCGTGTTGAAACCATTCTATTTGGGCGACTTTGTTATAGCAGCCTCACTAACATAAGCCAGTGGGCTTATAAGCCAGTGGGCTTATGCATATTAAGCTTCATCAGTAGGCATTTTCAACAAATATGTTTTTAAATGGAAAATTGTCAACTTACTTTAGTGGTATGAGAAAAAAGACTTTATATAACCTAAAACTAATTATTTCAACTCTTTCTTTCCATAATTTACCTTCTTTTCAGGAGATTGGTAACATCATTCTGGTCCATCTTTTATCATGTTGGTCCAGGCATATATACAGAACTTCCCCTTCATTTCCTGCCATGTAAATCAGATCCATAAGATTTTGCTAAGCTTCCTGGATAATAGAAAGGAGTAACTTGCACAATGAATAATGTACAACTTGCTGCTGGATGTGGTTCTTCTCATACCCTCAGGCATCAGTCCTTCTTGTAAGGTCCCCTGCAGGCAGTCTTGTGGTAGAGCTTCAAGCCTACCTTCTGTGGCAGAGGCCCACTCACCCCTCCTGCCCTTTTACCCGGGAGTACCTCAGAACACATCTAGACTACAAGGCCCAAGAGAGAGAGTTTGAAAATATCTTCCAGGCTAAGATAAAGATGAAGATTCCACTTCTGGTCTCAGCCTCTTCTCTTTCCAGGAGGATTGGCACTGAGATGGTCAATACTCTCTAGAGTTAACTCTAGTTATTTCAAGAGAAATAACTATTCCCAGCCCAGGGGACAAAGCCACACCAGGGGAAAGTAATAAGAACGGGGTCATATCCTCACTGCTATTGGATTTAATTTTTCCAGTTTAACAGATGAGTAAGTGAGGATCAGAGAATTTCAACAACTTATCCTAAATCACATACCTTTTAAGTTTCAGAACCAGGATTTGAACCTAGCACTTTTATGAGGGTTTTCAATATGCCAACCCAATGACCTGCATCAAGCTGTCTGTCCAGATTCTTTAGGGACTTTGTTACAGTAGAGATAAGTTCCTGATTCCACACTGAGAGGCATCCTTTAAGTAGTTTTGGGATGAGTCTTAAGTCTTTGAATTTTGTTTTTAATAAACTACCCAGGTGATTGCAATATACTGCAATATTTGGGAACTACTGCTTTATGCCACACAGGGTATTTTGGTCTCAGACTTTTTCTAGTATTTTTCCCTTTGTTCATTTACTCTTTTGCCCCCCTACAAAATGAATGATTCAAAATGAGAGCAGCGTGTCTCAAAATAAAATGAAACTCAATACCCCTTGAAGCAATGCTTTGGAAGTTACCTGTATGAACGTATTACCACTTTAGGTAGACTCTCCACCAAAGTTGGAAGGGTGTCTTTCCATTCATCCATTACTACCTACTGAGTGATGCTCTGTGATCAGGTCTTATAGGGAACGCCATAGTAGAATAATCCTACACTCAGACTGCTTGAGATGTCTATGAGGGACACCAAATTGTATGTATGAAAGAAACAATTTAAGAGTGATAAAAAAATAAGTAGATAACAAATCCTGAGTTAGAGCAACAGATATTAGGTAGAATAGAAACAGTGAGAAATGAAAAATTCCAGGGAACAGGAGAAGTAGGGAAGGTTTCATAATAGAGAAAATGCTTGAATTGAGTCTGCAGGAATGAGTTAGGTTTGGAAAGTCAGCAGTACGATGGAAAATCCATGTAGTGGGAGTAGAATAAGCAAAAGCACACCCTGTCATAAAGCAACCGGTGGTCTCACAGATGCTGTTATTTGTAATACACACTAATTCCCTGAGCCATTAAAAATATAAATTGAAATATAAACAGAACCTCTGAGAATATCTCACGTTTATCAATCTAAAAGTGTGTATGTGAGGGGGGCCTGTATTGGAGGTTCGGCTAGGGAGGTGGTAGGAAGCATTGTCCCAGGGCAACCTGGAAGGGTGGACCACATTTTAAGACCCCAGAGGAACTGGGTGTCAGTTGCTGGAATGCATGTCTGTAGAGACAGGGTGAGAGGGGCAGGTAGAGGAAAGCTCTCTGTTAGGGCACCACGGTTCACAAAGGACATGCCCCAGGAGGTCTGTTCCTGATGAATTGGTGGTTCTAATGACTTTTTCTAAACTTTGGACCCAATGACATGTTCTTCTTTGCCCTGTAGGTCAGGTTGGTTTTGGAAGTGAAACATTTATTTTATTCTCCCTTGAAAACAAACTTTACATCATTGATCTGCCGCTAAAAAATGTTTGTGCTAAATTCCTGATTCTAAGCCAGTGCCTATGACTCAGATGGTGTGCATTTCAAAATTCTCTCAACATAATTTCACATAAAAAAGAAACATCTTACATTGGGCCAACTCTGTTAAAACCAACTGCCTTGTATCACTAATATGTAGTTGGATTGATTCATGGGTGTACATCTTCAAAGACCTGGATAATCATCTTTGTTTGCAAATTCCTTATTAACGTGGAGATAAATGTTATCATAAATTGAACTTTTATATTATGAGCTAAATTTTTTGGTCTTTAAAGTTCATTTCCAGAATATTCTATAGCATGACTGTAAGGGCTGTATGGCACGTTCCCAGTTGGACACAGTTCGAGATTTTTTCGTCTCCTTTTTCTTTAAGCGAGATGATAAACACTTAATAAGAAGATGGAACTTATGGAAGGTAGCCAGAAGAGAATAGCATTCTACCAATGGAATTCCACTTCAGATGCTGTGCTGGAAAGAAATCCTCGTCTCGGGCTCCTTTTGCCTTTTGATGATGGCTTTAAAAACTGTGAAAACAGAGAAAGCCAAGTGTGTGGTCTTTGGCAATTTCGTAATAGTCTGTGCAGGAGACAGAGGGGGTGGTTTGTTGGAAAAAATGATTAGCTTTTTCTTTACGATGACAGAAAACAGTTGCAATTCAAAAATGCCAAAGTTTCTGCAGCCCTCCCTTTTGGCAAATTGTTAGGTAATCACTCCTTCCAGGTGGTGCTTTCAATAAAGACCTTGGAAAGTCACGCCCCCCAGAGACATCCTCGGGGCAGAGCCATTGTCATCTGGGAGAGACTTGTACAATCAGTGAAAGCAGGGTGAAAGGAAAGACTGGATTTTTCTTCAGAGGAATCCGCTCCTGATTCCCAGTGTTCAAACGCCTCTTTGACTAATGAGCGTCTGATCTGGCCTTGAGTTTCTCAAGCGCAGCCAGAGAAACTCTCTTCATATTCCATTATTATTATTGTTGTTGTTTACTTTAAGCTTTCCCCTAGAAGCATCAGGCCATCTACAATTGAGATATACCTCCATATGCAACCTATTATAATGAAATAGGTGTGAATTAACCAGTTACCTTGCTTTTGTATACCAAACAACTCTTTCTACTTAAAAAAGTCTTCCCAAGACTGCATGCTATTGTGTCATTTTGGCAGCTGTTTGATTAAGCTGACCTGGAGCTGGAGCCCCGACTTAGCACTGTCGCTCATGGACATGCGTGACCTCAGGCTTCCTCTGTGCTTCAGTTGTAACACAGAGTAGAAATGTAGCAGGACCTTGGAAGGCATAGGACTTAGGCCTGTTCTGATGGAAAAGCTATTATCTATTGGGTCATTTCAAAGTTCCCTCTTGAGCTAGGCCGAGGGCACGCAGAGGGATAAAAGGCAGTCCAACATTTGCAGCAACATGGACGGGACTGGAGGAGATTATGCTAAGTGAAATAAGTCGAGCGGAGAAAGACAATTATCATATGGTTTCACTCATTTATGGAACATAAGAGATAGCAGGAAGATCAGTAGAAGGAAGGGAAGAATGAAGGGGGGGTAAAAAGAAGGCGGAATGAACCATGAGAGACTATGGACTCTGGGAAACAGACTGAGGGCTTCAGAGGGGTGGGGGGTGGGGGCTTGGGATAGGCCAGTGATGGGTATTAAGGAGGGTACATACTGGGGTGCCTGGGTGGCACAGCGGTTAAGCGTCTGCCTTCGGCTCAGGGCGTGATCCCGGCGTTATGGGATCGAGCGCCACATCAGGGTCCTCTGCTATGAGCCTGCTTCTTCCTCTCCCACTCCCCGCTTGTGTTCCCTCTCTTGCTGGCTGTCTCTATCTCTGTCAAATAAATAAATAAAATCTTTAAAAAAAAAAAAAGGAGGGCACATATTGCATGGAGCACTGGGTGTTATACGCAAACAATGAATCATGGAACACTACATCAAAAACTAATGATGTACTGAATAATGACTAACATAACATAATAAAAAATTATTATAAAAAAAAAAAGGCAATCCACATCCTTGACCCCTCACTGTCCCGTGAAGGGCAGATGTTGGAATACAATGTTTTTAGTAGATGGTGGCAAACGTTAAGCCAGGCTATGCTCAAGGTGCTCTAGTCAGTTGTGGCATTTGGGGTGATATATTTTCTCTACATTAGGCCATTCCCGCAGTCAGCCCACACGTGTTGAAGCCTGCTTTCACGCGTGGCCCACAGGAGCTGAAAAACACGGGTAGATGAGCAGCCTTGAGGACTCTGCCCCATGTCCTCACCACATGGGCACCGCCTGGCTCAATCTGCCCAGACTTGTAATGGACAAGACCTCTTTCTATTGCAGAATTCACGACTGCTTTGTTCCTGTTGTTCCCTGAAAGGAGAAGACTTCCAAAACTTAATGTTCCCTCCCAATTCTAGACTGCTCAGGTTTGAAAGAGTTCCAAAGTGAATTTTGTCGAAACTTACTTTTGGATGCCTGTTATTTAAAATGCCCATTTTCTGCACCTTCAAGATTTTGGTCAGATGATTTAGGCCAAGTCCTCAGTAGCCCTAGAAAATGTGCAACAAGTGAAACCCTTTGTCCCTTAGCCTCTCTAGGCCTTATTATTATTCACAAGTTGAAATTTTGGATTCCCTGGCTCTGACAAATTCTCTTGCTTTGATGGACAAGAAGGAAGAGTGGGGATCAGGAACTGATGAGAAAAACCATATCCACATAGCCTGCTTAGACAAAGAGAGTGCAGCTTATTCAGAGAAGAATAGTCCTCCTGAGAGATTCCTTCCCCATGTTCCCCATGCCATTGAGAACTTCGCGTCTGAGTACAAGTGAGATCTTATGTTAGGGAGACAGTTCAAAAGAAATGATGTGGCAGGGATATTAACTTGAGACATGGGCTGTGCAAAAAAATAGTAGATTTTCCCCTTGCCTCTCTCACTTGGAAGGTTGACTGAGGGAATGAGATGCGGCTGCCTGGCAGTGGTGGTGCAGAGATGGTGGTGCTGGCAGGTATGTGGCCCGTGACATCATTCAACATGCATGAGGACAGCAAGGTGCCACCCAGCATGAAACCCTGGAGGAAAGGCGCTCTGTCTTTGATTGGCCAGATGATTCTGCTTTCAATCAGAGTGCTTATAGACTTCTTCATCAAAGCCTTCCTTGATCTCAGCCACAGGATGATTATTTTTTCGTCTTTGACCCTTTTTTCTTGTCGTACCCACCTTTCCCTATCTAGTGGTACAGTGACGGACAGATTGCAGGAGGGCGCTGTGGTAGCTTCCCCTACAGGTCTCCTGTGGTCCCAAGGTACAGACAGTACTTATAAGAAGTGACCCACAAATGCTGGTTGAGTTGGGCCATTGCCCGTCCCTGGGTATTCAGGATCCAGGCCAAACAGAGGGATTAAGGACTGAGAGAAATCACGCCACCTCTCTCTCCCATAATATTTTCATCAAATAAAAGTGCATTGAAAATGAACATGAAAGGGAACTTCCGAAGTGAAAAGTGATAACAAAAGGCTAAAATGTGCTCTACAGGGTGTGTTTGGAATAAAGAATGGGGTGTCTCCTCTGCATGCTTTGGTGAGAGTGCTGGTTCTAGGTTTACTGCTAGGTGAAGGCACAGTGGAACTTTTTTTTTTTTTTTTAATCACCAGTTTCTTTTAAATAACCTTCTAGACTAATTTTCCCTCTTGGTGCCACTGCATCTCCACTAACACCATAGGGCTCTGAAGACTGCTCTTTGGGTGCCACCAAGAGCCAAACACACCACACGAACAGGAGGAAGACTCTGGATGAAGAGACAGTGCGGGGAGCAGCGACATCTGTGGCTGTTCCCAGCACATGCAGCCCCAGCAGAGCCTGATCATTCCAGACGTTCAGCGAATACACAGCGTCAGTTATTATGCCTGGCTGTGGTTTGGCACGATGCTGGTCCCACATTTGTTGCAGTGTCTCTTCTTGATTCTTGCCCTTGTCTTGTTCTTGGACTGTTTTTGTAACCAAGTGACGATGTGATTAAGATTTATCCTTTCAATAAATTTACTCGAGTCATTTCGCAGGCCACCAGCAAGCTTTGGGGAGGCCCCTGCGGTAGGACCAGTGGCAGGGCTTTCTAGATTTGAGTCAAGTGTATGCAAAATCCTGAAGCACAGACCCTGTGCTTTTCTGTCCCGGCAGTGGCTCGTGCTCAGCTTCTGGAAGAGCCTGATGCAGTCATGCTTGTTTACGCTTCCCTGTCTCCCGTCAATTTCCTCTCTCAGAAAAATCTCAATCATACTTTGAAATTACATGTTGTTTACACGAAATTATACGAAAATACATATTTGCTAAACACATTAAAAAACATCAAGCTAATGGGGGGAAAAGTCTAAATTGGTGTATCTGACCATTGCATTGGCATAGTAGAAGTGTTTTGAAACAGAGTAGAGGTGGGGTAGGGACTATTTCTGGCCCCTCCAGTGCATTTTCTGAAATCCACTGAACAATTTATTCCTTGCTCTGCATAAGTGCAAGTGTAGACCGATCCAGGACTCTCAAATGTTATGGCTTCTTTCATGAACAAAGTTTAAGGGTGGTCAGGGGATAGAAGAAAGAGCTACTGATACAAACTCTGGACAAAGTAGTATTTTGGATATAGTACATTAGATTTCAGAACCAAATGAGTGCATTCTCCAAAGCCATGTTTGTTGCCATTGGAGCCACAAACTACTTTACTGCTCATGATAAAAGATTTTATTCTTGTGGTAACTTTTACTGTCACTCTACCCCGATGGACAATTCCACCCAGTAACATCGCTATTTTATAAAATCATTCTATAAAACAATTCTTTATACATTGTTGTGCCCAGTACTGTCTTACCAGTTTCCAAGACTTAAATTGTTATTGACTCTTTTAGATTTGATGTTGAATTCTATTATAATCTCATGTTTAATGCAGGGGAGTGAAATCATAATCATTAAAAATAAAAAAAAATTAATGCCCTGCATTCTATAAACTACAATCTAAGCTGCAGTGAAAAGAATTTTAAATGAATGCAAATTGACAGAAGTTAATTTCACCTTTTCCAAGTCCAGGTCGTACGATTGGCCTCTGGACCTCAGTTTTCAGGGAACGTCTTGCTTGAGCTTGCTGTCAGCACCCTTGAGTTGTGTGTGGTGGCCTCGGCTCTGCAGTGACCCATTTCAGCACACCACTGGAAGGTGTTAGAAATCAAAACACATTTAATCTGAGTTCCTGTGCTAAACTCAGATCCATGGGTCAGCTGAACTTTGTTTTTTCAGGGTGTCTTTAATTGTAGAGTGAGTATTTACTCTGGGCAGTAGAAACTCCAGAAATCCATAAACAGCTTCTTACATCAAATCCTTAGTTTTGAGTTCTAGAGACATCTTCCCACATCAAAGTTTGGGGCAGCATTAGCCATAGACCCAGAGTACTCAGACCCTACAGGGACTTTGTAGAAAGAGTAAATGAAAGAGTGTAATGCCTGGAAGAGAGGGTTGAAGACAGGCCTGAGAAGCAGCCACATCAGCTTCCTCTTCCAAATGGTTCTCTTCTCAGGCCCAATCTCCTTCTCATCCTGGTTATCTCCTTGAGGCTGGGTTCCACCTAATCTCAATTGTCTCTGGACTCTGGTTTCCCTTTATGCTCAAAATTAATGTTAACTGCTGCTCAGGGCACAGGTAGATTAGAAAGGGCTTTTAGAAACTTGGATGAGAACAACTTAAATTTAGCTGCAGGGTACATTTAAGATGCATTTGCAAATGCAAGAAATCATTATCTTTTTCCAATTTATTTAAAAATGTAGCAAAAAATGCTTTTAGGCGATGAGTTTAAAAGACTACAACCACTTTTTTTTTTTCTGCATAGACTAAGGGAATATGGGATTGGAACCCATTAAGTTTGGAGGTGTTGGGGGCCATGCAATGATTGCAGACACTGGAGCTTAACATTGGTGAGTCAGATGTGATTTATACCCACTTGCTTTTCACGATTATTCTATCGCAGAGGAGACCAGCTCTGTTTCCTTGGTTATAAAATGATTATGCTTTTGGGGTAGTAGAATTAAGCATCCCTCTTTTCCACATTTGAAGTATTAATGCAAATTGTATCTTTTTAGTTTTGAGGAAACAACTTTATCTCTCAATTTGGACAGATCATCTAATACACCTGAATGAAGGAAGCTCTAAAGCAGCAGTTTTCAAAGTAAGACTCAAAGTAAGAATTACATCTAACATCATAACCCATTACCCAAGTCCTACCTATGGGAAACTTATACTTACTGGGTTTTATTCTATTTTCTATTTTATTCTACCCTAATGCATTGAAGAAATGTTGCCTATGAGGCACTAATTTGATTTCTAGCCTACTAATAGTTCACGACACATAATTTGAACCCTCCAAAAGATGTTCTTTTTCTGACTATACTCTCGGTTGAACCAATTAGTCCTAGAGTTGTGTAGGGGCCTGAGTATCTGAGACCGATGAACATGGGCTATTCTGCTGCTCCTGTTTGAGTTCAACCACAATTAGGCACTTTGACTCATAGTAAGAGACATACAAGCCCTGCTGCCTCCTTTATACACAAGAAAGTGTCTCTGTGCAACCTTTGATGATGAACAGGAGAAAGCTGCTCTCCAGTGGAGCCCACGAGGGCCACGTGCATTTATGAGACTGTTACCTTGGCTACACTACTTCTCTAAGTGAGAAATGCTCTCTGCCTGCACAAGTCAGCTGCAACCATTTGCATAGTCATGTTCATGGTCAGGGAGCCACTTCTGCCCCTGGGTCTGTCCATACACTGATATGGAACAGCAGAAAGTCTCAGCTCTATACTCTGTTGCCGTGAGGACCTGATTTTGGTGTATTTGTTTGCAGTTCCCTGGCTATCTGCCCTTTCCCCTGTGCTTTAGCCAGCTAGAATTGACCTCTGGGGATAGTGGACCCCTGACTTCTGCTCTGATTACCAACACTTGGCCTCAGAGAATTTTATCCTGCTTTATGTGACCCTGTCTGCTCCCCTCACTGAATTCATGGAATTATGCCAACATTAATTTCTTAAGCCATTACTAGCTTTTTCTTTTGCACTGGGATAAACCATTTTATTCTGATGATAACACATCACACCGCACAGGGACCCAAGCCCATCTCTTCTGCATTCTCCAAGAATCACTGCCATGAATAGTGTTCCTGCCAGCACAGATGGAAACATGCCCACGTATTCTCTGGAGGCTGCAACTGAGTCTCCCGGAGCATCACTTGACTTGTCCTCACAATGCGCAGTCTCTCCTGCACCATGACACCCCCTGGCCCTGCGTGCACGTGTTTCACCAGACTGGCAGAGAATGGATGGTCCTTCAGGTCAATGTAGTGTTCTTTGAGAAAGTCTTCAGAAGTCTGCATGAATTTCAAGCTGACACAGTGGGATCCATTCTGCTGAACATGCTCGATGATCTTTCTCATGAGGCCCTACTGGGCTTCATCGGGTTTGATGGTGATGAAGATGCCCTCGCCGCTAGCTACGGTCTACTCCGGCTGTGGTGGCTCGAACTCCAGCTGCCGCCGCCCACACCAGAGCTGTGTGTGGGCCCCACATGGTTCCTGGCACTCGCCGGCTAGCATCACTGGTCATCTCTGTTCACAGCTCCCAAAAGACAAGCAGTGACATTGCCACCATTAGTGGGAAGTTGTACAGTTAATACATATTTGTTCTATTATTTCTGTCAAAAAAATAAGCGTGAGCAATCAGTGATACTATTGTAAGCTTATCTTAGGATTTCTGAAAGAGCTGTTTTCCAGCCCCACTTAAAAAGTATTTTCTAATAACCAAGTATGTTTTCTATATTTCTAATGGTTATCTGATAGCTGTCGACAATGTCAAAGCAGCATTCTTGTTCTCGGGGACCATTTTTTTTTTTTAAGATTTTTTTAAATTTATTTATTTGACAGAGATAGAGACAGCCAGCGAGAGAGGGAACACAAGCACGGGGAGCAGGAGAGGAAGAAGCAGGCTCATAGCAGAGGAGCCTGATGTGAGGCTCGATCCCATAATGCCGGGATCACTCCCTGAGCCGAAGGCAGACGCTTAACCGCTGTGCCACCCAGGCGCCCCAACGGGGACCATTTTTTGATTGTTGTGTACAATCATACAATAAGTATTGTTTTGATCACAGGAGGTAGGTAGGAGGTCATGGAATGATAAAGGGGGAAAATGTTGGGTTAACTTTCATGCTTATTAGGACAAAGCTGACATTATTGTCATCATCTCCATCATCATCATCATCTTCAATAACTTACACTGATCATCTCTCTATTATAGAAATTTGGCCCAATCTAAGGTGAAATAAATGATTTTAAATGCCACTGTTGCCAAAAAGTTCACAGCAAATAAAACTCCCAAGTCCACTTTGGTTCATTTAAAATTTTCAAGCTACCTGACATTACCACCAGTTTCTTTTTGGATAATGCCAAAACAAACAAACAAAATGGTTTTTATTGTTGTTATTTTCAATGTTTTATGTGTTGGCTTTTCATCAAACCTGCGGTATCTTCTTCTCCGATGTCTGATGCATACAGCATCAGGATCCATTTACAGCTGGTGTGGTTATCAGCAGGGTACTGGGGGCCCTGGTTCATTGGTCTTATGCTCCCTTTGGACAGCATTTTCTTCTGAAAACTTGACCCGGAAATTGCCTTTGCCCAGAGGTGTAGCTGCTGATGGTGCCTGTGTTTGTGGAGCCATGGGAATGTGAGGACAGTAATTTGGTTTAGCCCAGGGGGTAAAAGACAAAATGCTTGTCCATCAGCATGGCACCAAACATTTCATATGAATGCAGTTGGAAGTGCTGGGGCAAGTCTCTGGAGGCCCCTGACAGGGAAGGGCGACTGGGAAACCCTCTGGTCCAGGTTTGGGGGGCTGCTTATTAATCGGTATGGAAGCGTTTCAGTACCCCAGTGTGTACTCCTGGGTACAGCCTTCCCACTGCCTACTGGCTGTGTGGATCAGCTTGGATCAAGCCTGTTGCAATCACGGCTTTTTTTCTGGCTTCAACACAGGCAAGGACATTTTTCATGCCTAAGTATGCTAAATGCTAAACACCACTGCAGGGAGGTATGTTAAGCCAATTCTGATTCCGGGATTAGTTTTTAGGTTTCCTCCCAAATGACCTGGACTGATATGGCTGTTATTTTTCTGAGCTGCATCCAGGCTCAAGTGGGAGGGATGGACAAGCAAGGAAAACATTGAAATCTTTGACCTGCCCTTTAATGATGGCCTCACTGATGTGATATTGATTCTGGGTGAACGAAAAAATCCATTTTCTTCTACTTCTTTCAAGTCTCAGTTATCTCATTATTGACATGAAGTCATGGTGGATTTTACCAGAATATTTTTGGGTGAACTGCAAACTTCTTTCACTAAAATGGCTCTTTCTTTTTGAAGGAGACTTACCAAAAATGGAGGCAATTCTTCTGAGGGGGTCCTACGTATGAACTGGTACTTTAGACCCGGTGCCCAAAGGGACTGGTCTGGTTGGAGGATCACGCATCATTCCCAGAGTCGGGCCACCAGTGCAGCCTGAGCGCGGGTGAGGACAGCCCTGCTGGCTCTGCTAACTTTCTCTCATCAGCCTTGTTTCAATTACAGGCTGAGCAGGGCTCTCCCGCAGCAACAGCTGAGACTTTCTGGCCTGCCGTCTGTCCTCCTGGCTGCTTGGCTTGGAAAGTGGCCATTGTCATCTCTTCATTTACTTACAATACAGGCCCTAGGCTTGTGCAGCAGGGCAGGGGAAGGAGATCCCCAAGTGTAGCTAGACAGGGCATTCAGCATAGCACCCAAATCCAGCCTCTGAGGCAAGAGAGGAAACATTTGTATTTAATGTGAGATGTGTTTAGAGAACAAATATGCCTTTTGTTTCCTAACACAGACTTTTACTAGTGTTGCTTAATAGTATCATTTTAAACTTCCCATTTTGGGGAACTGTCAAGCCTAACAAAACTAGAAAGAATAGACTAATGGGCCCCTGTGTACCCAGCACGCAGCTCTTGCTGTCAGTGAACTAGGGGCCAACCTTGTTTTACATATTCCTCAACCAAAAGAAATACTCAAAACACTGATATTTTCAAAAGAGCTGATTCTATTTAGTGATGATTTGGTGGAGTGAATCTATCACAGTGAGAATCCAGAAAGGCGTCTGTGCCTTTGAGGGAGGCTGTCATGTGAGGGACACACAGAACATGTGTATCAGGGGACCACAGAAAGAACGAATTATGGGTAAGTCAAGATTTTAATTTTCACATGACAAAGACTTCCAAACAATGTCATTGTGTTGAGTAAAAACGTGAGGGAAAAATGAGATGGAGGAACACAGTTGACTCTGGAAAAATAAAATGTTATCCAAAAAGAGAGAAAGAGAGAGAGAAAACATACACAATAGTACAAACAAAAGGAGGGTGGAATTTCAAAGGCATCTGTAGCCACAGACTCACAGACGTGTTTTTTTTTTTTTAAAGATTTTATTTATTTATTTGACAGAGAGAGACACACAGCCAGTGAGAGAGGAAACACAAGCAGAAGGAGTGGGAGAGGAAGAAGCAGGATCCCAGCAGAGCAGGGAGCCTAATGCGGAGCTCGATCCCAGGACCCTGGGATCACACCCTGGGCTGAAGGCAGATGCTTAACGACTGAGCCACTCAGGCGCCCCTCACAGACGTGTTTGACTGTAATTCATAAGAGCCAACTAGAAGACAGCAGGTAAAGATAAATTCTCTGGGAACAATGAATTTAAGTCCCATGGGCTAAAATCTGTAAACACAGAATATTTTATCTCCTGGAGGCTGGCCGTAACCATAAACTCCAGGGATAGATGTTTCCCAAAGCCTACTGGTCTCTTTTCTATGTAACATCCCATTGGGTATTCAGTTTGAATATTCTATTTCTGATTTTGTTGTCACAGGATTGTTTTTCAATTAGTTCCTGTGATGTTGATATTTTCGATAAAATTATTTTCTTAACTTACAGTATGTTCTTTTGGGCACTTTTTCTCCATTTTTAGGATGTGTCTTATTTTCCCCTATGACAGCATATCCATAATTAAGAGAATGCTATAGTCTCACTAATAATGTTTTTATTCATTCAATAAACAGTCGTTTAATGTCTATCCTGTGTAAGTTGCTGGTGGAGGCAGAGAGGTCATGCAGGCAGCTCTGGGGGCCGGCGGCTGCAGGTCAAGGCAGCGTGGGATCAGTGGAGCCATCCCAATGGCATTGGTGCTTGGAGAGAGGAATTTTTCCCTTGGCTGTAGTGGGCGGTGTTCAGGGCTCTGAAGGCACATACTCTAAGCACCTGGCAGAGACGCAGTGGACAGTAGGAATCCACCTTTGCAGAAACACTACTTAATCCAAATTCTGGCCCTGTGCTTATTGATCATGTAAATCTTGGACACATTATCTTCTCTTTGCTTTACTTTCCTTATCTAGGATGCTCACAGTCGTCCCTACCTCTGAGGGTGCTTGTGAGTGAAAGTATGATGAGGCCCGAGTAAGTGGTCACCAGTGTCATCACTCTGTTTTGGCACAGTGGGACCAGTAGCCTTGTGGCCAGGGGACGGACTCAGAACCAGCCAGGAGACGCCCATAGTCTTGGTAGGTGTAGGGGAGCACAGGCTACCAGGGAGCAGGGAGCAGGGAGTTCGGGAGTGCCACTCTGTTCTTGGGGTTGATGGCGAGCAACGTCCTGAAGAGTGTGGGAAACATGATTCAAACAGAAGGAGGACACTGGTTTGAATGAACCTTGCAAACAAATGAAGACTGATTGGCTCCCAGAGTGGAGCGCACTGTCCTGAAGCACGTAAGGAGGTAGGCAGGAAGCAGTGTGTCCTGAAGGGACCTGGTGTCTCCCTGTCAGGGAACAAAGAAACATTGGCGGGCTGCATTTGAATCCCAGACTTGTAGACCTTGCAAGTCATCTGTTCTTCCTCTCACAGATGGAAAAGGTTGGAGAGGTGGAGTGCCAAACCCAAGGCCACACAGCTGGTCAGGAGAGAGGCCAGCACTTGAACCTGGTTTTCTGACTTCTTCTTTAGACCATGGCTTTGTTTAGGTTGAAATAATACGGACCTATGAAGCGCCTACCCCCTGCAAAGTTGCTGGCTTCTCTCTTTTGGACAAAGAAGGAAAGAATCCAGGCTGAGGGATAAATTGGTTCAGCACTGCCATTGCACATAGTGGCTAAGGCTGTTACTTTATATCCAACCTTCTTGTAAGGTCAGGGAATGACAACACATTATTCACTCTTTGATGTTTGCTAAGCAAATATAAAGTTTGTATGTTGGCGGGCACCCAGTTTTCAGTTTGAGAACTTTCCAGTTGTAGTTTTTGGAGTTGTGGATGAGGTTAAGAGATAGACAGATGTGATAAGAAAGGGATATATCAGACATATGCAGAACGAACCGTTTTTTAATTGCACTGAAAAATGCCTTTGCCCTAATGTGTTTTGGTTAATGTCTCCCATTGCTTTTGTAAAGAGGATGTAAACATAAGCCCTGATAATGGAGCAGGCTTTAAAATAGGTGTCTATTCTTGGTTTGAAGAACTTCAGAAGCGTGCTTCTTTATTAAAGAAAAGACTGCATGCTTTATGCTTTGAAGAAAATGACTGCAGGTTTGGTAGAACTCAGGACAATCAGAAGCCAGGCATTTGCTCAAAGTGAAGACTGATTGGGAGGGTAAGTGACTAAGACTAACATGGAAAAGAAATATCTCTTTTTGTAACACTATTTTCTATTTATTTCTAGGAGATCCTTTGAGTTGCATTGTATCAAGGCTTCATTTCCTTGTTGTTTTGTTAGTTTGTATTCTTTTTTGCCTTTTCTTTTCTACACCACAATGGAATTTTAAACTGATCGAAACCTGAGAGTTTATTCAACATGACGCTAAGGAGAAATCTGCCTGGCACTACAATCCTTTAAAGGGGCAAGGAGAAAGGAAGTGAGGACAAAGGGCTTCTTTTCTTAGGTTTCTTAGGCTGTGACTCAGCCGAGAGAATGAGTGAATTACTCAATTTCACTTTGCTATAGATTTTCCATTTGTGACACAATTTTAATAATACCTGGGACTGTTGCCTGTAAAATAATTTTATCCCCTCAAAAAAAGTGAACTATCAAAATATGATATATGATTAGGTAATACATAGCTTTTGATTTATACTAATATGCCAAGTTTAGCAATATATATATATATATTTTTGGCGAGCTTTCTGAAAGAAATAATTTGATTTTCATACTTACTTGGGCTTACCAGCCCATGATGACCACAATGGCTACGTGACTCAACAGAACACAAATTCTTCTCTAGGCTCTAATTGTTCTCGGCAACTGAATATGTAGATGATTGTGTTCAGTTTCACTTTTTTTTTTTTTTTGGTCTTGTCTCATCAGATACGCATTCCGAGAAATTACCTTAAGATTTGTTTCACCATTAAAGCGACATTCCCAGCTGTGCTCCAATCAACTGGATAAAAGCAGAGAACCTATCAGAAGTTGTTCCTGGTCGACTATCACCTTTCAAAGTATGTGTATGTGGGAAAAAGCCCTCATCCCTCTCCGACTATTGTTAAAAATAAGTAATGATGTATTATAAGATGCTTTTCATGCCAGAGGGTTCCGAAACATTTTGCAACTGCACATATAAACAGGAATTACTTCACCAGCCACTGAAATGTGGCCACCTCTTGGACAAAATGTGGCAGCTGTTTAATAATGCATAGCAACATTCCAAAACAGTCGAGGCCTGGAAGTGAGGGGCAAACTTGCATCCAACTAAAATCACCTGGGAAATTTCCTGGGCTGAGTCGTGCTGTGTTGGGAAAGATCTTTTGTAACCACAAGAGGCCAGGACATTAGTTTTACGTCTCCCTAGGAAATTCGGCCCAATTCTGTTTAGTGCTGGCTCATGGTCACCTGCTAAATCATCCAGATCTCAGACCACAAAATGATGGACATTCCTCTGAAGTGTGGCCAGTTTTCCACACTGGCTGATGGAGGAGGCTGGGCTGTGTGGAGAGGTGGCCTTGAATGAGGATCCTGGTGACCTGACCCCTGCAACAATATTTGGAACTGTTAACGGCCCAGGGGGATGGAAGAGAAAGCTTTGTCCAGCTCTTCCTGGTCACTAGAAAATGCATTCTCTGACTTTAGGGGCATTTACCACGAACTTGTCAACTTTGAGTCTACACTGTTCTTCATATTGACCTACCCAAATATGCCACAGAATGTCAAATAAGACCCAGAAGAGTCTCTTTTTTAGACCACTGTTTCATTGGCAAAAATATCTTCTCTTTTAGGCAGAAGAAGAACTCAATTTACAAGTAGATGAATCTTTTCTAGATTGATTTAATTAAGGGAAAAGCCACACTCATGACCACTTGTATTCCCTTGTGCCTTTTGTTTTCCCAGTTTAGTATAATTATTTTTAAGGCTAAAAGAGGGGAATGAATAAACCTCTTTGAGAGGCAGTGAGGGCAGTCTCACAGGGAATTATAGCTGTACACACATCCATGAAAAAAGAAGAAAGATTTCAGATGAATAACCTAATGATTAGGTTATTAGTTGATGCTTTGGAAAGATCGATAAGGTTGAGAAACTTTAGCTAGATGAATAAAAGGGGTGGGCAATCAAGAGTGGCAGGGATTTGTTTCATTCTTGGGGCTTGATGGTACCAGCCTGGTCTCCTGACTCATCTGGAACTGAAAGCCTTTGTAGGACTGTCTTAGAAGATGGAGGGTGGTAGAGGTGGGTCCAAGGTCATTCCTGTGAGGCTGTGTGATACATGTCAGATAAAACAGTATGTTTTCCGCACCCCAGTTATTCTTCTATAAACAAAAAGTGGGAATCAAAAACATCAAAGGCAATCTTACGGAAGAGAGAAGTCTGGGGTTGGGCTGGAGGGTGGAAGGTTTAGTAAAATCAGGAGGAACCAGTGGTGGTGGGATGACCTTTAGAGAATGATTGTCTAACCAAACTCTTGGCTCACAGCTCTTGCTGGTGAATCCATCCCTTTCCTTGCCCTGAATCACTCTTTGGGACCTGCAGTCTTGTCTTCTCAAGATTCAAGAGTCAAGACTGTTGTTCAATTCACCATATTCTGGTGACACCTCTGATTCTCCATGGAAAATTCCACTTTCCTCACTAGATCCAAATTAAATATTGACTTTGCTAATTTTAAATCATTTTGCCCATAGACAAATGTGCTTTTCTAAGGACATTTTGAAGAAATGTTTGAGCAATCACAAAGATGCCACTCCTACTATGTGAAGCTTCACGGACATGAGCAAAAGACAAACGCCTGTGGCAACCTTCCCTGGGCAGATGGACAAAGTCCTGGGCTCCAGAAACACCGTCCCTGACCAACACTGAAGAAAGTGCTGGGCCTTTATGGGTGTGTCAAATTGTGCCTGTTTTGTTAAAGCGATCCTCTTTCCCTCACCTGCAACATCAGATCCTTTTCTGAGTTCCGATACTTCCTATCGTCCTCCTCAGCTCTGCTTGGGAAGCACAGCATTTCTCCCCGGACCATCTATAGAGACTGGTTTTTTCCTTATCTAAGCCACACCCCATCCAGTTTCTATAGTGCCAGTGACTTATTCCTAAGATGCAGCATGGTGGTTCAGTTCCAGAAGGGCTCCCCGCTGACCAGAGAGTGGACACCAGAGGCCAGCGTCTGCCATTTGAGAAGCATTACAATCTGGGGAGGACCAACCTTTCTAGACCCATGTCCTGATCCTCAACCCCCTCCCCAACACCATGTGCCCAAGCCAAGCAAGGCTTGTGATTTCCTGAACTTGCAACATTTTCCTTCTATGCTTCCAAGTCTTCACATGATCACTGCTCTGACTGATGTCTTGGCTGCAGTTTCATGAGGGACCCTGAGCCAGAGCCACCTGGCTAAGCTCTTTCCGGATTCCTGGCCCACAGCACTGGGATCAATGAATGTCATTATTTTTAAGCTGCTACTTGGGGGAAATTTGTTACAGGGCAGTGGATTCCCCTCCCTGGCCTGCTAGTGTTATAGATCAGTAGAAGGACACAAGCAACCTACCACTGTGCTGCTCAGAGTAGGCAAGCCGATGAGGCCAACGGCTATGACAGAATGGCCCTCACCACACTTGACACCAGGAGCTTGGTGTCAGCATCCTTCAAACCAGTGTCTATGTGTGTTCAACAAATGGGTACTTAGAGGTGTTGTTGTGCTCTCATCAAGTTTAGAAATGGACGGAGTGCAAATGAAAAGAGACAGGACCTGCAATGCACATGAGTCATGAGGTGGAGAAAGCAGAAGCCACCGAGGGCCTTGCTGAGAGAACGCATATGTGGTGTCTGAGCTGGCTTTTCTGCTTCTCTCTGTAAGGAGAGGACAGCAGTGTGGATAGGAGAGTGGATATTTTGAGAAGAGGATGGCTATTTTGCAAGTCTTCACAAGAAATAGAATGTGTTCATGTTCATGTGGTTTGTGTGGCAGCCATCGACCGAGAGGTCAGGCACTGCAATGGCCAACGGGAGCCATGGCTTGGGTTCTCTGCCAGTTGCCTTGCTATTGCTCCACGTCAGTTGCAGCTGCCTGGGGGGCCATTTCAGGAGGGGCAACTGAAGAAAGCAGCAAAGTCCCCTGGTGTATAGCCTCTTCTCTGTGACCTGCAAACCCACAGCCTTGTATGGGAGTGTGGCCCCAAGTGCACTGTGTCCCCTGTCTCCTTTTTCTGTTCCTTTTCTCTGGCCACCATGACCAGGGTCCCCCAGGTCTGACAGTTACTGGGGACTGGCTCAGTATGTTCTCGGTGTTCACACCTTTCCTGAGCTATGAAGACTTGTGTATCTTTACATATCTTCCTTTATACCTTACTCAATGTGTTTTCTCACATGGGAGCATTGTTACTATAAGCCTGTCCTCTGTGAAGGACGCCTGGGGTGGCTCAGTCTGGTAAGCGTCTGCCTTTGGCTCAGGTCATGATCTCAGGGTCCTGGGATCGAGCCCCTCGCTGCTGGCCAGGGAGCCTGCTTCTCCCTCTCCTCCCCACTTGTGCTCTCTTGCTGTCTGTCTCTCTCTCAAATAAATGAAAAGAAGAAAAAAAGAAAGAAAGAAAGAAAAGATTCTCTACCGTGTGCAAGGAAATCTAGATTTTATTCTAAAGAGGATGGGAAGACCTCGGCCGATGGCATAACAGAGATACTGCTCTGGCATGTTAGTGGGGTGGGGACTAGAAGGGATTGAGACTGGAATTTGGGGGGTCAATTAGGAAGTGGGATAAAATAATCCCAAGGAGACATGCCCGGGTCTGATCTAAAGTGTTGGCTAGAAGCAGTGGTACCTGGTGGTGGTCTCATCTTCTCTTGCAATGTGACTGAAGTTGATGTGATTGGGACATTGCTCTGTGACTGATTTGGTGATCATTTGTGAGCTGCACGCCACTTTGCAGGTGCTGCGCAGGAAATGGGGTGGGAAAGGTGAGCAGGCCCTGGTTCTGCCCTCAAGGGGCTCACCGGGGCTTGCTGTGAGACGTCCCTGCTAATGTGGGCAAAGCAAGCTCGCTTGAATGGTAATTATGCATTTCACGCAGGCTTAATACGATAGTAGACACATGAGTTTAAAGCAGGATAATTACTTAAAATTGAGGCAAGACATTTCTTTATATCCTGTAGTTATTAAATTTTAGTGACCCAGATGGCATCTTTTAAGACCTTGTCTTTGAGTCATTTATAATATACTAAACTTAATTAAGGCAAAAAAAAAAAGTCACAATAGTATTATCTTCCGTTCAACCAACCCACCTCGATAGTCTCTTCCAGAAATCATTTTTTCCACACTCAGTGCAGGAACAGTAAGCACTTATGCAGTATTTTTAATATTCAGGATAGTTTATACTTACTAATTACTAAAAACAACAACCCCCCCCAAACAAAAACAAAACCCAAAACAAAATCCAGTGAAACTTATTTTATTTTCCAGCATTCATTTAAAAAAAAAATTTGTTTTGTGTTTTGGATAGGAACACTCGATCTCTTTTTGTGTGAGTTTTATAGGATTTCCCTTTTTCAGCTTTGTTGTGCCTGCATATACCAATATTCTGGGGTGGATTAGCTGGGAAGGGGGACTGAGGGAGCTGCTGGCATGGCTGGCATGGTGACAATGTATTTGTGGCAATGAGGAACTCTCTCTTGACCTGGGCTGAGGTGGAGGCCTGCGTGTGCTGGCTCGGCACTTTGGGCCCGCCCGTCCCAGCGCTCCAGGCCTGGCTGGCTCCTGTGCACTGTGGTCAGGGGGCAGGAGCTGGGCTGGGCTCTCAGCCATGACTCAGCACCTCTCACAGACCCAGCCCGGCCACAAACCAGGCTTGGGAATGGGTTGACTGACTGACTAAATAAAAAACATGAAAAACTTTCTTTTTCTGTGTTCCTCTCACAGCAGAGGCATGTGGGGGTGTGTGTGCTAAAAATTGTTGTTTTTATAATAGTAGGCGTGACCATAATGATGACAGTAGATTTTCAGTACTGATAGTAGGGAAAGTGAGAGAACCAAACACCCTTGTTTATCCCAGGGGTTTTATCAAAGCTCTGGTTGGTAGTTCCTGCCTACCCGCAGACACAGTTGCTCCTGCATGAACACTAAAGGAGCCCTGGATTTGACTTCCAGCCACTTTCCCAAACTCAGCTTCCATAAACTTTCTACAAGAGCCTTCCTCATCCACTCCCCTCCCCCTTCCGCCTCCACAGCTTTTGGCCACTTTACTCCCCAGCCTCAGAATGCTCTTTCCCTTCTCTCCTCATTGTTTGGAATCCTTTGACCACCTCTTGGACTCTGAGCCTTATCACAGTGAGTTCCAGCAAAGTGTTTAGCATGACTTGGCCCACAGTATGACTTGGCTGTCACGGGGCCCAGCAGTTACAGTAGTTGGGGGCTGGGGGGAGGCCCAGTCCGCAGGAATTCACATAGAATAATGAGCTGCTCAAATAAAAATTGCATTCTCACTCCTCTGCACTCAGAATCATTTCTGTCGTTCTAGATTAGTCAGGTCTAAAGATGACTGACAAAACTAAAGTCATTCCTTATATAGATGAAATATCTAAAGTCATTCCTTATATAGATGAAATATATTTTGTGGATTCCTGCATTTTCTTCTTCTTCTTTTTTTTTTTTAGTAACTTTTATTTTTTGAAAATTGCCCAGGCTTTAGAAATATTTTTCTTTATTGCCTTTCTGTTAGGTTTGAATTGGTGTATGTCTTCACTCACTGTAAATCCCCTGATTCTTTCAGGTTCTGAGGACTTGAGAGCCAGACTCTAATCACCTTCCCGAGAACACAGTCTAAATGTGGGTTCTTAGAATTCTGTCTTTTCGGAGCTTAAAACTGAAGATCTCCGATGAAAGGAAACATAATTCTAGATATTCTCTCTCAATGTGTTTTTATAGATTTAGATCCCTTATGTAAATTGTAAATTATTTTGATAGGTAGTTATACATAGTCTTAACATTCAGGTCATGAGCCTAAATGTCATAGAGCACCTTGTTGAGGGGGCTGCTGTCGCTTTTTTCATTTTATGGGTGGGTGGGGGATATCTGGAGGTAAGAAAGGTGGTGAATTCAAAGAAGTTGCAGGTGATGAAACTTTTCGTAAATTTGAGAAGGGACTGAGTGAGCCAAGTTTAGCAAAGCCAGACTTGTTCTACCAAAAAAAAAAAAAAAAAAAAAAAGTCTGTAGAAATGACAGAGAAACCAGCAGGGAAGTTCTGGAAAGATAGGGGAAGATGCCCCTGGTACTATTTCTTCTGTTCTTCTTCTTTTTTCTGCCTTGGTTAAATGAAGGGAGGGGAAGCGAAGACCAAAATGACTTGCTTCCTTTAGAAACTGCTCATCCATCCACCTGACATCATGAGAGGAAATCTCCCTGCCTATTTTTGGGGTGGTAATTCAACCCCGAGTGTAAGAACCGAAACCCTCATCTACTTTCTCAGGTCACCAAGAACTGTTGTGCAGATCACTAGCTCTCTGGCCGTTTTCAAGTAGTTGTTTGTCTTTCTAACAACAACCTCCATAAATCAGTCATAGCACTGGGGTGTCCTCGGGCATCAGAATTAAGTGTGAGCTTTCCCATCATTGAGAATCAATTAAAATAAAGCAGGAGGATCAGATGGCAAGGTGATGAAATCACAGTCGAAGGGGGTGAACAGAAAATCTGAGGCTTGGTGAGGCCCCTGGTTCCCCTTTGTGAATGTCCTCTCTCCACCGAAGCTGAGGGTTTGTTTTCACTTCCTATTTTTCTTGTAAGTTGTCATTCTGTGTGTGTGAGTGTTGACCTTCCCCAGTGTCATCACCAAACCACCTCTGCATCAGGACACCGGGGACAGCTTCAGCTTTAGAAGAAGGATGCCGACTGTGATTTGTTTGTCTGTTAGGTTAAGAGTCATCTTACTTTCATGAGATGGTGATAGTGGATGGAAAGTGAAAAACTTAGTTCAACAACTGGAGCTGTGTTTTCTTACAGGTGGGAGAGGGTATGTTCAGGATGTTTGAAAGGGATTTATTTTCCTCGAGTGAATGAATTGATATTTTTGGCTGATTCTTTTGGGGTCATGGAGATAAACTCATGTTGCCCCTTCTTTATCTGAATAGAGCTACCAGCGTGTGTCCATAAGAGAGATGAGCCATAGTCAACAAACTGTTCTCACTTTACATTCATTTTTTTTCCCTTTTTCTGTGGTATTCCTTTCCTACTTCTGTCAGTGTAAGAAATATGTTTCAGTAGAGAAATGTATAAGAAAGTGTTATTATGACTAATTTTCTTTTATTTCTGGTCTACATCATGGAGAGATATGATGTTTTTAGTCTATGTTAAACTTTTTCCCTGAGGTTTTTGTACTCAGGCATTTACTCATTTGGAAAATGTTAGTGTAAAGTACAGGGACTTTGGAATCAAATCTGTTTCTCTCATTATTAATAGGGCAGGTTGGCTAGCCTTTCTGATGCTCAGTTTCCTTCATCGATGAGGTGGAAAGAATAATATCAACGGGGCAAGATCATTATGGATTTAAAGACAGTGTGTGTATAGCCCTTGGAACAGTACCTGATGGACTGTGGGCATTCGGCGAGTGGAGCCATTAGACTAATGCTCTGATGCTCATGGTCAGAGCACTGGCAACACTAGACATTGCTGCATTGACTTTGTTACCACAGTAGTAAAGCTACTGGTGGTGTGCATACCTTCTTCTTTGCCCTCCACCATCACTCATTTGACTATTTTTATCCAGGAACAAAAGGGAGACACTGAGCTCTCCCTGCTTTTAAAGTGTAAACTGAGAGTCCTGTGATTTTTAACATAGTTGAGGTGTTTTGTAAATGGAATACTTAAAATAAAGATTCCTTATGATTTGGGTCATGGAAATTCAATAATTCGTGGCTGCCTACAAGACAGTGCGCTGTAATATCCTTATTCAAATAGATTTAAAAGCTATTCCCTCTCTGACAGAGGTGAATCATTTGCAATGGCAATTATTATTGCTTCCAAAGAAATGACTGCATTGTTGCTGAAAATAATCAGGCTACATTTCTCGGTAAGTTGGTAAACAATGAAGGTCACCAGAAAATGTTAACAATGACGAGCTTTCAACACCCACATCATTTTAGTGTCTGACATTTTCTTTCTGGTGACTTCACTGGCAATCTTTGTATCAGTGACATTTAACTTCTGTACCTCATAGAGTAAGCTTTCCCAACTAGATCTTTCATATCAAACCCAGTACATATTGGTCACGCAAAAGAAATCAGAACACCAATTCCCTTATTCTCGTTTTGATGGCATAATAGTAAAAATGGCTGACATCATGGGTTATAGGCAAGGGTGAGCAATTAAATTATTGCACTCTTGAGAATTGGGTTTTCTCTTGGTCTCTCTCAGATGGGAGGCATTTGTTTAGAATAGGAGACATTTGGCCTCTTATCTAATCCTGGGAAATGGATGAGGATTTGAGTGGGAATAGGACATAATGGGGAGCAGAAGCAGATGCCCACCAGGCTTGGAAGGCTCCAGAAAGGTAGGGGTGAGAGTAGGAACAAGGACTATAAATAAGCTAATTCTGAAAAGGGACAGGGAGTTTCTGCAATTACAATCACGAGCTGATTATGAGGCAGTACACTTATGTTAGAAATTGGACACAGGGGCGCCTGGGTGGCACAGCGGTTAGGCATCTGCCTTCGGCTCGGCGTGATCCCGGCGTTCTGGGATCGAGCCCCACATCAGCCTCCTCCGCTATGAGCCTGCTTCTTCCTCTCCCACTCCCCCTGCTTGTGTTCCCTCTCTCGCTGGCTGTCTCTATCTCCGTTGAATAAAGAAATTAAAAAAAAAAAAAAGAAAAAAAGAAAGAAATTGGACACAGTTGGGCTCTTTGGTGACAGAAAAGGGCTGCAGGCAGGGGTGGGGGTTATAGTACAGGAACTACACCCCTCCCTTACCATTTCCTACACCGCCCCCTCCAGTGCGATGCAGGAAGCTTTTGAGCACGCGTTTATCATGGGAGCTGTTCAGGGACAAAATGATACCAAAAGTGGCCGACAAAGAATGCAATAGTAAAGGCTTTTATAAGGAATTCTTTCTAAATCCTTTGAAATCTAATTCCTGGGGCTTCTAGATTTCTATTAAGAGTCTCTCTATTTTTCTAGTTACAATAAATTATTTAATATCAAAATTCTAATAAATGTATGTATATTTTTAAAGATTGGAGGATCTATCTATCATCTATCTATCTATCATCTATCTGTCTATCCTGCTTTCACCATGAAGATTAATATGTCCCTCATCTGTGCAGAATAGACTATGAAAGAGTATCTAGAAGTGGTCATTCAGGTTAAACATTGCTTTAAGAACAGGGAGTTGAAAAAGCTGGTTTCTCTCTTAACAGCTTTTCAAGGGTGTGTGGTGCCAGGTATAAAGGTGTGTGGCCAATGAATGTTGGGGATGAAGGCTGTGGATGCTCCTCTGAAAATCTCATCCCTGCTGGACTATAGGACCTTAACATTATCAGCTCAGATGGCTTCTCTGTGACAAATTTAAAATGTGTCTGGAGATGTGGGTGTGTGTCACTAAGTTGAGCTCTTAATAGGCAGATGAACATCTCACCAAAATTTTCCCTGTATTGGAAGTAATTGGTGGCATGATTCTATCCTAATCGACAGCATCAAAACCAAGACCACGTACATATAGTGACTGAATTGACTCCCACCCCTAGTATTCCAGATGGTTCCTGTAGCTTAGGCTTACTTTCACTTATGTGCATTAATTGATGGGCAAGTACAAAAAACCCTTGTGTGCTTGATGTATCATCAACAGAGGCCTTCTTAAAGGATTCATTTTCTCAGTAAAGGAACAAGATAAAAAAGTTTCAATTCTGTTTCCTACCCCTGAATTACAGAATAGTGAATTGGAAATGGTCCTAGGCCTATAATCAGAAGCTCTAGACCCGAGTCTCAGTTTTGTGAGGCAATAGCAAAGGACCTCTTGGGACCCACAGCAGATTGCTAAACCTGCTGGACCCTGGGTGCATCCAGGGTGACACCTGGCATGGTGCCAGCACTTTCACAAACATTGTCATTTAGTAGTGCTAAAGCCACCAACTCCTTACTTCCTTCTGCATAAACTAGACTGATGAAGACCAACTAAGATATAAAACACAGATTTATAAAATAGTAAAATAAGTAATGCTCTCTTTTGAGTGCCTTCTATATGCCAGGCACTTAACACATATGATGTATGTCAAGCATGTTCCAGGTATCATCCTATTTAATCCTTACAAGTAACACTATGAGGTGGGTACTGATTGAGATGATAAACCTCAGGTCACAAAGCTAGTATGTGATGGTAAATCCTGAGCTATAGATGACAAACGTTTTTTACCAGATCTATATTTAGCTTCTTGGAATTCTCTTGGAAGACACTTTTACCCCCCCTGGAGTGATGAAGTAATAGCACAATGAGTAATGAAGATATTAACATTTCTAATCATTCTTCAGGTTTGATACTTCTATAAATATTTCACAATTTTCTTTTTATGTGTACCACAGAAGCCTCACATAAACCTAGAATGTTCTTCTGGAAATCGTATTTGCATCTTACCTTCAGGAGGTGACACCTTGTTTCTTCACCCACTGCCTCGTCCGTTTCCAACCATACTCCCTAAAGCCCTGTGGGTCACTAATGAGTAGCTCCAGAATTTTCTCTTCACTTTAACCCTACCATCAAAGGGACAAACTGATGAAACTCTTAGAGTCCACGTGTATGTGTGTCTCCTAACTGAGGGCATGTTTCAGAATTTGGAAAAACTGTTCACTCAGATAACAGTCTTATCAGATGTTCTGTTTTGATTTTCTTGCTCTTGCTGCTGTGCTGTTACTTTCCCTCCAAAGATTGAGGTTAAGAGAGAGAAACCTTCAAGAGTCTGCTTCACTAAAGCGTCTGGACTGTTCTGGCAGAAGAACACCTACAAGTCCAACATTGTATGTGGACCTCTCGAAACAGTGCATAGCTTTGCCACGATCTCATTGAATCTCTTGTGCATAGCTTTGCCACGATCTCATTGAATCTCTTGTGCTCTCCAGAGTATGTCTTATCAGAGATAGAGATAGAGATAGAGATAGAGATAGAGGAGTATGTCTTATCAGAGATAGAGAGATAGAGAGAAAAGACATAATCTGACACGGCTAAAGTTTTAGGCAGACAATAACGTAGGAGGAAGTTATTGAATATGTGACTAAGATACAAAAGCTCAGTAAAGTGATACCCTTTATGTTCTTAGTCAAAAAAAAAGAAAAGTGTTTTTTCCTTTGTTGCTTACACTGACTGCTTAAGTACCTTCCCAAACTCCAATTTCTTTACTGACCCAAAGGTCTAAATTCTTTTCTCCCCTCCTTTAGCTCATCAAAATCCAGCTTAGACATTTCATATCAGAGAGCTTTTTTTTTTTTTTAAAGATTTTATTTATTTATTTGACAGAGAAAGACAGCCAGTGAGAGAGAACACAAGCAGGGGGAGTGGGAGAGGAAGAAGCAGGCTCCCAGCAGAGCAGGGAGCCCAATGCAGGGCTCGATCCCAGAATGCTGGGATCACACCCTGAGCCGAAGGCAGACGAATGACTGAGGCACCCAGGAGCCCCTCAGAGAGCTTTCCACTGTGAAGAGAAGGTGTTTCTTCTGCTGTTGGAGAGAGCAGGAGGCAGGATCTTCAATGGTAGAAGGAAGGTGTAATGAGAGGAAGCCAAAGATAGCATGTCTCTTCAGGTGCTTGAAGTTGAGTGGCCAGCTCTGGGGCCTGCTGATGTATGGTCAGGGCTCCCCAGGACTGAGGGCAGAAGAAGCCAGTTGTTGAGGAGAAGGGCGACCTGCGCTTCCATGAACAGGACTGGAACCCAAGACTCACCATGAGTTCACTAGGCGTGCATGGAGAGTCCAAGCTGGGACAAGAAAGCTTAGAGACTGTAGATGTCACTACCACACACCTAAGGACCAACACAAGGTCAGAGGGAATTGGGCTTCCCAACATGAAGATTTGCCAGTGATCTTCTACTCCTCACACCTGGGTGCCATCTTAGGGGTTTGAGTAGGAGGGAGTAGCTGGTAGGAATAGGGCCATTTTATTTTATTTATTTAATTTTATTTTTTAAGATTTTATTTATTTATTTGACACAGAGAGAGGCAGCAAGAGAAGAAACACAAGCAGGGGGAGTGGGAGAGGGAGAAGCAGGCTTCCCCCTGAGCAGGGAGCCCGATGTGGGGCTCCATCCCAGAATGCTGGGATCATGACCTGAGCTGAAGGCAGACGCTTAATGACTGAGCCACCCAGGCACCCAGAATGAGGCCATTTTAATGTGATAGAAGCTGGGTATTGCTTTAAAAAGAATGTTTCAATGATCTGATTCAAAAGCCAGGCTAATAACAATGCTTCACATTTTCAGGCACAGTTGAGTTTAAATGCATAGTGAGTGAAATGTTGCAGCTTCTTCACACCTGTTGCTTCCAGATAGTGAGTCTGCAGACAACATATCATCAGAGAAGAGGCTGAGTCCCTTTTAGGTCCATCCAAATCACACCTTAGGGCAGTCTTCTTTGCTATCTGTCCCTAAGTGACCTAGACCCTATAATCTGTTTAAAGCTTCCATTGATAGTAAAACATCATATGCTAAATGAATCAGCATCTCAGAAATATGTTGGATAAACCAGAGGTCTAACTCAGAGACATTTCTGAGTAGTCAGTAAATCCCGTTTGGTACACTAAATGTTTTTCTGCAACTCCTCACATCCTTTCCTATGGCCTTATTTAGCTCCTTCCTTTGTTCCTCTCTCACTTGGTCCCCACCAGTAATCATCTCAGACTTTATATGGAATGTCCTGCTTTTCCAGTGTGGACTTCTTTTTGGAGGCTCTGAAATGAGAATGACTCACCGACATGAACATGTCTCAAACACTGGTATTATGGCCTCACCACCTTCCGATGAGCTCCTACCCCATGCCTTCAGTGCCCGTGCTGTCACTGTCTGACCCCGACACAAAGTTCAGCTCCTCTGAGCTCTGGGGTCAGGCCACACTGAACAACTGAAATTAGAATTTCACCTTGCTCTCATTCAGCCTAGAGCGGGGATGAGATCTACAGATTTGGGCTTGGAACTAGGAAAGGTCTGAGCCGGTCAGCTGGGAAGAAAGGCCAGGGGCATGGCCCTCTGTCTTACTCCATCCTGTTATGTACAGTCCCTGATGTCACAAAGTGTAGACAGCAATAAACTATTGCCACACATGCCCTTAGTAGCTCTTAACAGACATTCTGGGAAATATGGTTCAAGAAACACCGTTGTACTATGGAATTATTTTACACAGGTAACTTGTAGGACCCAAGTTTTTTTATTATTTTTTTAATGTCATAAAATTTCCATGACTTCAGCACCTGGGAAAGCCATAGAGGCCAACTGGGCATCCCATTAGACAGGCCTAAAGGAGAGCAGATGGAAATTCTGAGAGTCAAGTAAGAACAGATGGGAGCTCTGCAGGTGAAACTTGAACTTGAATATTCCAAAGTTCACGTTGTTGAACATAAAACCCCATTACGCATGTTCCAAGAAAGAGTTAAACTGACAGGCTGCATGCTGACCTCCCCCTTTATGAATTTCCAGTGCACTTAGCTGTCAACATTTTCTGTGGCAGGGGTTAAAGAAGCACTTCCTTCAATGCTGCCTGCTCATTTACAAATGGCAAATTTGTAAGCTGTGCTTTCTCTTACCTGGGACTGAAGGAAGGTGGCAGTGCTATAAACAGGGAGAAAGGATTGGCCTTTTTCTTTTCTTTTTTAGCCAGTTGTTTGCCTCTCCCCTATAATTTTCCCCTTCTCCATTTAGACAGTGGTGCACCCACGGAGGCCATGCTGGCCAGGCAATCTGACCTGTACACTGGCCAATCAGAAGCCTTCTGGTATTTTGAAAAGATGTCACCTCATCCCACAAATGTCTTCTTGCGTGAAAGAGGCCAAGCTGTCTGACACGGCCATAGTTGGGGCAAGACAGGACTGAACACGGTGCACTCTTCAGTGGGGCTGGATGGATCCACCACCTGCTGTGTCTTCAGATGGTAGAGAGCTCTGCAAGACACGGGACAAAACTCGGTGCTAAATTCACCCAAGTCTTTTGTGAGGCACCTGAACAACCCAAAGGGAAGCTTTTCCTCTGGTGAAGGAGGCAGCTCCATACCTTGATGACTTGCCTTTTGATGTCGTACTAGAAGGGAGAACCCATGGAGAGCTGGGGGTCGTAGTCTTTAACAGACGACACTGTGCTCTGTTGGGTCTCTTTGGCTGGTGGGCCCAGCACTAGCTGTATGGGATTCAACACTAGACTTTCCTAAGGGAAAGATGATACATCTTATTTTGAGATTAAAATAATCATATTTATTGCCTTGTCAAGTCCCTTTTACATTATGGCTTTAAAGATTTTATTTATTTATCTGACAGAGATAGAGACAGCCAGAGAGAGGGAACACAAGCAGGGGGAGTGGGAGAGGAAGAAGCAGGCTCATAGCCGAGGAGCCTGATGTGGGGCTTGATCCCATAACGCCGGGATCACTCCCTGAGCCGAAGGCAGACGCTTAACCGCTATGCCACCCAGGCGCCCCTACATTATGGCTTTAAAAAAGTATGCATACCACCTGAAATTTTGTTTGAGAATACAAATATCCAAGGACTTCGGACTTCCTCTTCCTTTTTTTTTTTAAACTACAGTTTTACTGAGATACAATTCACATAATAGACAACTTACCAATTTTACATGTACAAAACACAACTGTATCTATACCTAATTTTAAAATATTTCTAACATCTGCAAACAAAACCCCAAACCCATTAGAAATTACTGTCTTTATCCTCTTGCCCCCAATTCTGGGGAAATACAAGTCTACCTTTTCTCTGTATGGGTTTGGCTATTCTCAACATTTCCTATAAATGAAATGATACCTGCTCTCTTGTGATCATGTTCTTTCATTTAACATCATAGCTTCAAAGGTCATCTGTGTTGTAAGATATATTACTACTTCATTCCACTTTATGGCCCAAATAATATTCCATCGTACAAAAATACCACATATTATTTATCCATTCACCATTTGGTGGACCTTTGCGTTTCTACCTTTTGGGTAATATTTCTGTGAACTTTGGTGTACACATTTTTTGTGGACATAAATTTTTGTTCTACTTCCGTATATTCCTAGGAGTGGAATTACTGGGTTATAAAGTAACTTTACAACTAACATTTTGTGGAACTGGCAAAATGTTTTCCAAATTGGCACCATTTTACATTCCCACTAGCAATGTTTATTGGTCCCAATTTCTTTACATCATAGTTAATGTCTGTTACGTCTATCTCTTTTTTTTTAATTTAAATTCAATTAACCAACATATAGTACATCATTAGTTTCAGATGTAGTGTTAATGATTCGTCAGTTGTGTAAAACATCCAGTGCTCACCACATCATGTGCCCTCCTTAATGCCTGTTACCCAATTACCCCATCCCCCCACAAACCTCCTCTCCAGCAACCCTCAGTTTGTTTCCCAGAGTCAAGAGTCTCTCATGGTTTGTCTTCCTCTTTGTTTCTCCCTATTCAGTTTTCCCTCCCTTCCTCTATGGTCCTCCATGTTATTTCTTATATTCCACATATGAATGAAACCATATGATAATTGTCTTTCTCTGTTTGACTTATTTCACTTAGCATAATACCGTTTAGTTCCATCCATGTCAATGTAAATGGTAAGTATTCATCCTTTCTGATGGCTGAACAATATTGCATTGTATATATGAACCACATCTTCTTTATTCATTCATCTCTCAAAGGACATCTTGGTACCTTCCACAGTTTGGCTATTGTGGACATTGCTGCTGTGAACATTGGGGTGCATGTGCCCTTTCGTTTCACTACATCTGTATCTTTGGGTAAATACCTAGCAGTGCAATTGCTGGGTCGTAGGGTAGTTCTATTTTTAACATCTTGAGGAACCTCCATACTGTTTTCCAGAGTGGCTGTACCAGATTGCATTCCCACCAACAGTGTAAGAGGGTTCCCCTTTCTCCATATCCTTGCCAGCATTAGTTGTTTCCTGTCTTGTTAATTTTTGTCATTCTAAGTGGTATAAGGTGGTATCTCATTGTGGTTTCGATTTGTATTTCCCTGATGACAAGTGATGTTGAGCATTTTTTCATGTGTCTGTTGTCCACTTTTATGTCTTCTTTGGGGAAATGTCTGTTCATGTCTTCTGCCCTTTTCTTGACTGGATTATTTGTTTTTTGGGTGTTGAGTTTGATAAGTTCCTTTTGGATCTGGGATACCAGCTGTTTATCTGATATGTCATTTGCAAATATCTTCTCCCATTCCATAGGTTGCCTTTTAGTTTTATTGACTATTTCCTTTGCTGTGCAGAAGCTTTTTATCTTGAGGTCCCAATAATTCATTTTCGCTTTTGTTTCCCTTGCCTTTAGAGGTGTGTCTTGCGAGAAGTTGCTATAGTGAGGTCAAAGAGGTTGCTGCCTGTGTTATCCTCTAGAATTTTGATGGATCTTTGTCTCACAGTTAGGTCTTTTATCCATTTTGAGTTTATCTTTGTGTATGGTGTAAGAGAATGGTCCAGTTTCATTCTTCTGCATGTGGCTGTCCAGTTTTCCTAGCACCATTTATTGAAGAGACTGTCTTTTTTCTGTTAGGTATTCTTTCCTGCTTTGTCAAAGATTAGTTGACCATAGAGTTGAAGGTCCATTTCTGGGCTCTCTATCCTGTTCCACTGATCTATGTGTCTGTTTTTGTGCCAGTACCATACTGTCTTGATGATCACGGCTTTGTACTATAGCTTGAAGTCAGGCATTGTGACACCCCCCAGCTTTGGTTTTGTTTTCAACATTCCCCTGGCTATTTGAAGTTTTTTTCTGGTTCCATACAAATTATGAGATTGTTTGTTCCAGCTCTGTGAAAAAATTGATGGTATTTTGGTAAGTGTTGCATTAAATGTGTAGATTGCTCTGGATAGCATAGACATTTTAACAATATTTATTCTTTCAATTAATATGGAATGTTTTTCCATCTTTTTGTGTCTTCCTCAATTTCTTTCATAAGTGTTCTGTAATTTTTTGAGTACAGATCCTTTACCTTTTTGGTTAGGTTTATTCCTAGGTACCTTACGGTTTTTGGTGCAATTGTAAATGGGATTGATTCCTTAATTTCTCCTTCTTCAGTCACATTTTGCATAGAAATGCAACTTATTTCCGTGCATTGATTTTATGTCCTGCCACTGTGCCGAATTCCTGAGTGAGTTCTAGCAGTTTTGGGGTGGTGTCTTTTGGGTTTTCCACATAAAGTATCATGTCATCTGCTAAGAGTGAGAGTTTGACTTCTTCTTTACCAATTTGAATGCCTTTTATTTCTTTTTGTTGTCTGATTGCTGAGGCTAAGACTTCTAGTACTATGTTGAACAACAGTGGTGAGAGTGGACATCCCTGTCGATTTCCTGACCTTAAGGGAAAAGCTCTCAGCTTTTTCCCATTGAAAATGCTATTTGCTTGGGCTTTTCATAGATGGCTTTTATGATATTGAGGTAGATTCCCTCTATCCTTACACTGTTGAGAGTTTTAATTAAGAAAGAATGCTGTATTTTGTCAAATGTTTTTTCTGCATCAATTGAGAGGATCATATGGTTCTTGTCTTTTCTTTAATTAATGTGATCTATCAGATCAATTGATTGCAAATGTTGAACCACCCCTTAGTCATGGTGAATAATCCTTTTAATGTACTGTTGGATCCTATTGGCTAGTATCTTGGTGAGTATTTTTGCATCCATGTTCATCAGAGATATTGGTCTCTAATTCTCCTTTTTGATGGGATCTTTGTCTGGTTTTGGGACAAGGTAATGCTGGCATCATAGAACGAGTTTGGAAGTTTTCCTCCCATTTCTATTTTTTGAAACAACTTCATTAGAATATGTATTATTTCTTCTTTAAATGCTTGGTAGAATTCCCCTGGGGAAAGTCTGGCCCTGGACTCTTGTTTTTTGGGATGTGTTTGGTTACTGCTTCCATTTCCATGCTGGTTATTGGTTTGTTCAGATTTTCTATTTCTTCCTGTTTCAGTTTTGGTAGTCTATAAGTTTCCAGGAATGCATTAATTTTTCCAGATTGCCTAATTTGTTGGCATATAGTTGCTCATAATATGTTCTTAAAATTGTCTGTATTTCCTTGGTGTTGGTTGTGATCTCTCCCCTTTCATTCATAATTTCATTAATTTGGGTTCTCTCTCTTTTCTTTTGGTTAAGTCATCTATTATTATTAATATTAATATTACAGTCCTTGTGAATGGAGTGATAGCTCATTAAGGTTTTGATTCACATTTCCTTTACAACTAATGGTACTAAGCAGGACAAATGATATTTATTTAAAGAGACAGATTAGAAAAAGTGAAAATTCACTTAGTTGCTTGAGGTTCTGAATATGGTTTTAAAAATGTGTGGGGTGTTACACATATAGATACTTCCCAAGGAGTGCCATGAAACATATTTAACCATCATGATGGCATTATGATAGAGCTAGTTCCATGGAAAATGATGCTGGCTTTTCACAACTAGTATGACAATACCAACAGACACCAATGGAACCTCAGCTTTGCTGCTAAATATGTCCACAGAGCTGTGTTACTGCCTGAGTACTGGATTTAAAAGTTCAGTGTTTTAGATGGTCTCTTTAGAGTCAGGATTGATCAAGGAGTCATGATTGATAAAATAGTCACTATTAATAAAATAAAATAAAATAAAATAGGGAAAATAATGCCTGATCCTAAGTGCTTAGTAAATAGCAGCTGATACTCTGATACTATACCGTATCCTTTAGACTACAACATAGTAACTGTTTCATTTTTCAATTAATTTTTCTATTTCTATGTTGAGTTTTTGAGATGTACCTAGCTTCCTTTGAGCATTGAATGTATAAGAAACAATTATAAGTGTCAAGTTGAAGGTTGCCGGATAAAATACAGGCTACCCAGTTATTTTGACTTTTGGACAGATAACAGAAAATTGTCTAGTATGTGTCATAAAGATTGCGTAAGATATTATATTACTAAAAAAATTATCTGTTTTTTATCTGAAATTCCAATCCGATTGGATTTTTATTTGCTAAATATGGTAACTCCAGCCAGATTTGAAGAAGCAATGGTTACTTTTGGAATGCTTGACGTATTTTAGGAAGGCATGCCACTCAATATATAGAACTTTAAAGCTCAAAACTTCGGGTAAAGCACTGAAGTGGTGTGCGTAAGTATCAACCTGCAAGCTGAGCTATGGTATTTTATATTCCACTATGATTCAGGAACTCTCTGTGCTTTTTTCCTTTAAAACTTTATTTTATCTATAACTAAACAGTTTAGAACCACGTAGGAGTTGTAGAGGCCATAAATGACTGGTTTCCACAAGGTTTGAATGAAATACCCAAACCTCACAGTCTCATTAATGAAAGTAGTTCATGTGGCAGAATTGGGGTTAAAATTCAGGCTATTCTGATTCCAGAATTCCTGCTCCAGATATCCAGGGACAGACATCTCAGAAACCTGAGATTAAGTGAACACATAAGAGGTAAAAAATGAATCTAGTTCACGTCATGCTCTTTGAAAAATGGAGGACTTACAGCATTAGTGATGGATATGATTATGTGTCTGTATCATTATTGTTCTTAACTTTTCATATCTTTTTTACAATTCCAAGTAACACCTGGTGGCCAAGGAAATACTTACTCCAAGATCAAAAGAATCCAAGAAATGCTTACTAAAAATTTTTGTTGGAAGACATTTGTAATAATATTTGCCCCAAAAGCATGATTAATCAATTGCACATTTTTCTTTATGTGTTGGGTGCAAATATCATTACTATTTAACGAAGATTTAACAGACCAGTACAGATAACAAACAATTGGGTCTCTGAAGGAAAAGTATTCTGGTTTCTTAAGTGTGCTTACTTGGGTAGCCCTGTAATTTGGCAGGGCAATAGTGGTTAAAAACTGTATGGCCAAAGGACAATAGAGCATTTGAACATAGGCAGGAAAGACATGGAAAAGTAGAAGAAAACAGGACCTCTTGAAGTGGAACCTGGAGCACCACCATCATTAAGATCTTACAAAAGATCCCACTGACAGGTTGAGGGAAAAATCTAGAATAAAGAACGTTTTATTAAAATTGAGAGAAGGAGGCTGGCTTAGAACAAATAGTGATTTTAGCTCAAGTTTTTAATATTCAGTATTATATCACAAATGTAACTGGTGTTCCCATGTAATAATTTCTGGTGAAAAGAATTTCCAGTCTGTAGGGTTTCAAAGTTCAACACACAAATTCGTACATCAAAAAGTCTAGCATATCACTTTTCTCAATATGTCTAGAAACCCTTGACTTAATGGGGTCAGATACTTGGGGCTGAAGGACTTCACCTCTTCTTTTGTTGCTCTTCTGGGTGCAGTGGATTTTCAACAGTCCTGTCTTGGAAAATGTGACAGGGCTGGGGATTCTGTTTCACTCACGGAGGCCAACACTGGTTCTGATAACTGCCCAAGCCAAAGTGGCTCTTCAAGTTATGAGAAAGAAGAGAAGGAAACCCCTCAGCACTTGCTTTGGACTGCAGTGATCAGTTTCACTATTTAAACACTTGATCAGGAATTCTTTTATTCATTTATTCCACAGATATTAATTAAGCATCTACTATGCACCACACCTGTGCTAGGCACTGTTAAATGATGAACAAAACAGGCATTCAACCAGCCTCCTAGGTGTCTGATGTTTGTCAGGGGAGACCCATACTTATTGGTAAACAACAATGAAGAAGATAAGTCAAGTTTTTAAAAAGTAGAACAATAAAGAAAAACATTGGGGTTCTACATTTGAGAGACGGAAAGGGGAATCTATTAAAATATGGTGTTTAGCGAAGGCTTTCTATGGGATTTCTGTGATTTAAAATATCTCTGAAGGGCTTTGGATCTATCTCAATATTTTATATGCTCCCAGAATTTTCCCTCTGAAGCAGAACCAAACAATTTTACTCAATGAAAAGTAATTAAAATTTGGATATTTGATGAAGTTGAAATGTCACATAAATGGAAACTGTCAGTTTCAGGTGCACAGCAAACCTCTCCTTCATTTATCAAATTGCTGCTGGTAGTTTCTATTTTTAATGTCTCACAAAGCATTTTTCATTTTCAATGCACTTTCAGCATCTCAGTGAGGTATCTTTTTAATTTATAGGAAAGAGAAGAATGATTTTAGATCAGAGACATTTGAGGTTAACATCATTTCTGTGGAACAGCTAGTCTGATAAACTATTTTCTCTCTCTCTCTCTTTCAACTCCCCTTTGTCCCTAATTCTGGTAAGCACCCCACCCCCACTCAGCTTCATTACCTTTGCTCCTCTGCAGAAATATTTTGCATTTTTATTGATCACAGAATCCTAAATTTTAGAAAAATTTTGGGAAAAAAACCCCCACACTTTAGAAAGTGTGCTCAATTGCTGGAAAACTATGGGTCTCCCCAGACGGGAGAAATGGAGAAGCTTTATTCTTCAAGTCAGTAACTCCTTAGCTCACACCTTAGGATGGGTCTCAGGAAAGGATGGCACATTTCTTTCTAAACTCTGGAGAGTTCTTGAGGAACCTTCTGCAAAGTGACAGGTATTTGCAAGTCCCTTCAGATTTTTTTTTTAAAAGATTTTATTTATTTGAGAGATACAGAAAGAGCATGTGTAGGGGGAGGGGGCAGAGGAAGAGAACATTAAGCAGACTCCCTGCTGCACACGGAGCCAACTCGGGGCTTGATCTCACCACCTTGAGACCATGACATGAGCTGAAACCGAGAGTCAAACACTCAACCAACTGAACCACCCAGTCTCCCCTAGTCACTTCAGTTTTTAAGGATGAGCACTTCATGTGAGTAATAGTTCTTACAGTACATTAAAGGCTTTTAAAATTTTCTTCTTCCTCTACAGGACAAATCAAAGGACATTTCCCATATCTCAGGCTCTTGTTACCTCTGCTCATTAGGAAAAGGCTATGTTTTCTTTGAATTCTGGTGATGGTTCACATACCTAAACAATTTTGACAGTTTTCAGCTGCTGCTGCTTCTGCAAGCCAAGAAAACGGAAACTCTTACAAGGCACCCTCCCACCTCCACCACACACACACACACACACACACACACACACACACACACACACACACACTGACACAAGCTGATATACTGAAAATACCAAGGCTTTTCCCAGGCAAGGAGAGATCTCAGGTCACAGGCTTATTTTAAACCATGAATGACTATAATTTGTAGTATATTGCATATAGCAAACAAAAGGTTTTATTTTTAAACCTTAAAATATCTTTCTTTCAACAAACTCAAAATGATTTCATTATTTCTCATATCACTGTAAGGTTGGTAGAGCAAATACCATAATTTTTCTTTCACAGTTGAGGAAATTTGCCCAGAAGTTGGTGGCTTCCTCTTGTCCTGTGGTTGACTGCAGTGGTAAGGCCTCTATTCCTAATCTAGTGGTGGTTTCCAGGAGAATCTGCTGCTTCTAGAGTTAAGTTATCCTTTCTTTGGGGAGACTTGAAAGTCTTTCCACATAATTCTAGAAAATTTTTTTTAAAGATTTTATGTATTTATTTGAGAGCGAGAGAACATGAGAGGGGGAGGGTCAGAGGGAGAAGCAGACTCCCTGCTGAGCAGGGAACCCGATGTGGGACTCAGTCCTGGGACTCCAGGATTATGACCTGAGCTGAAGGCTGTAGCTTAACTAACTGAGCCACCCAGGCACCCATAATTCTAGAAATTTTGAACAAATATCTTACCTGGCCATTTATTGTTTTATAAAATAATTGCATAATAATGACATTGAATTCTTCTTGCTTTTGATTCCATCACAAAATCGAGCTGTTTCAAAATTGGAACATGTTCAGTCTATGGCTTCAGAGATTGTAATTCCTCAGAGTTTTATCATTGAGATCTTCCTTCCATGGATAGGAAATATTTAGGGATAGGGAATATTTAGGGATAGGAAATATTTAGGGATAGGAAATATAAAGGGAACAACTTACTAGTGACCTGTGGATGGCCATACAGGAAAATTTTTATGCTTTTCTGCCCTGTGAGATTTTACTTCAGCATACGATCGATTTGATGGAACTACTGTTGTCCTGCTAATGAACAGCTGGTTTTCTCTCTTTCCCCCTCTGAATAAGTGATTCAGGATTTATTTTGGTCTTGTGAAGACACATTCTCAGATTGTGATGGCATACACAAACCATTTGACCGAATTCAGTAAAATTAAGGGAAAATAACCCCCAAAGAAGAAAGGGGACAGTTGAATTCCATCAAGCTCTTAATTTTATTTATGTGATCACGAGTAGCTAGTTTGATTGTGTTTGCCTCTTTCAGATAGGCATCTCAATATCATAAACTATTTAATTATCAAAGTGGACCCTTGTGTCCCCATCTCCTTTCCCCTACAAAATGTATTTGTCATGAAAGGGATCTTAATTTTTAGCATGATTAAATTATCAAACACTTAAATTAAACATTTTAATCAGGATTTATCTCTTACAAAAAACATTCTGTTTCTTTAACACTGCAGTGGGTGTTTCATTAAGTATCATAAACAGTTTACTTTACAATTTAAAAAGAAAAAGCAATAACTTGCCCTTGCTCTCGAAGGGTTTTGTAGTTGTGGCTTTCTAGTGGCTGTGGGTTGCTGAAGTCAAAGGTCATCAACTTTGCAGTTGCTGAGAATGAAGCTTTTGGCTTCTGCTTCCTGGTTTGTGGATGAGATGAGGGAAGATAGGAGGAAGGGATAGGTGTGACATGGAGCTGACAAACTTCGAGGATATCTTGACCTCACATTTTGCCAAAGATTTTAGGAGTGTGCATTTCGATTTTAAAGCAAGGGCATTATTTACTCATGGGGCAAATGAGGGAACAACCGGTGTGACAGGCATTTGGAAAATGTTTAAAGAGCATGAATGCAGAGTATCTGGAAGTTTAGGAGAGAGGACCCAAGAAGCCTGTCTCATTTACTATGTCCGTATAAAAAATGATTCCAAAACTAAGTGTCTTAGAACAATGGCAACATTTATTTTGTTCATGGATCTACAGTTTGGACAGGCCATAGTAGCAATGGTCATTTCTGTTCCACTTGGTATCAACTTGGGTGGTTCAAAGACTGGGCTGAAATCCTCTGAAGACACATTCACTCCTGGCAGTTGGCCAGAACACTTACACATGGCTCTTGGTAAAGCTTGCCTTTCTAATGACATGGTAGCTGGATTCTAAGGGCAATAATCCTGCGAGAGAGAGAGAGGAGGACTGAGTGGAAGACACACCACTTTTTTGACATAGTCTTGGAAGCCATGTAGCATTACTTCCTCTGAGTTCTAGTCCAAGAAGTTTGCAAAGTCATGTCTAGCTTCAAAGAGAGCAGAAATTGATTCCACCTCTTCATGGGGAGTGGCAAGTTTCCAGAGAAGCAGATAGAACGAGAAATGTGACTGTGGTCATTTTTTGGAAAATGACCAATTTTCTTCCAGAAAGTCCATGAGAGAAGCACCAGGTGGGCTGGTAGGAAGACTGAGGCATATGCTGCTCCTACTTTGCCTGCACCCTGGCCCACACTGAAAGAGAGGGATGAGGCAGTGAGCTTCTTTCCTATAGCTTTGAATAAAAATATAATTAAAAGTTGTTTTTGTATTACTGTAAATTTGATAACAAGCTTTTCTTAGGCATTATCAAATCTAAGCATCCCAACAACAACCTTGGGAGGTGGGCAAGTCAGGCATTAGGCTCTCCAATTGGAGGAGGAGGAAGATGAGGACCAGAAGAGGGTGAACAAACTTTCCATTACCTCAGTGTTAGCAAATGTCAATACCGGGGCTCACACCCACATTTTCAGAGCTCAGAGCCAATGTACTTCTTGTTCTAATCATGTCAAACCTGAAAATAGAAGGAAAAAAGCAAATAAATGATCAAATGATGATCAAATAGGAGTATTCTGGGATTGAAGTAAGATGGAAGGAGAGAAGAAATTATAGAGGGACTGATTAGGTTAAAATATTCAGAATTAATCTTTTGTTTTTTTTGGCCACTTATAGTGTTTTGTGTTCAATGGTGATGTATTTACAAATTGAGCACTTGTTTATTTTTAAAAAAGTTTACTAAGAGCCTATTATGCACCCAATACGAGGCAGGTAGAAGGATAAACTGTGTGATTATCTCTTCGAAGGCTCAATTACACCTCACTGGGAGAAACAGACACATAAAAAATAATGGGATATGACCTTTCTAAATCATATTAACAAAATGGTAGTTATTGTATTGAGCTCCCTTCCCATATCAAAAGTTCATGAATGCTTTTAGAAAAACATGTTTGAAAATTATTCAATTAGAGTATGGAAAAACTTAATAGGGCTCACAAGGAATCTAGAAGTTTTGAGAGATTTCAGAAAGAAAGCATGTACAAGTTGATAGGAAAAAAGAAAAACATAAGATATACCCCAAAATAGAAAGAAAAGAAAATGTAATAGCTGACTCCAACATTTGTCCAGAACTACAATTGAACTGTTCTCTAAGATAGGAATTCAGATATGAGATGGTCTTGTAGTGGGTACAAGGTCCAGAGGAACAAAGATATTGGAGGAATAACCCCAGTCACTAGATGTATCTATTGAAAAAGATTCTTATTTGGGCTGTAGTCAGGAGAAACTCTCAGCCACAAAAATAAATAGACACCAAAAATCACCAGTATTTGCTAAAAAACACACAATAACTTAGTGTGCACACACACACACAGATATACACGAAAATACCCATGAAAACAAAGTTGGTAGAGCCAATTAAAACAAAACAAAACTTAAAATACAACCATAGAGATATTCAGGGAGTCATCCCATCCATTAAACTAACATGTGATATGAAAACAAGAAAACTGGGTGTCTTAAAAATTCTAAATATGATCATCAGAAACAAAACGACACAACTCATTAAGTATGTTGAATGCAGAATAAGTACAGGTGAGATTAAATTATCAAAGTGGGCAGTTAGGCTACAGATTATCTACCACAAGAAGTTGGAGAGTTGTCACGTATGGAGGAGGAGTTAGAAGATATGGAAAATGATCTAGAAATGAAACATCCAGCTATCGGTTCAGAAGAGAACAAACATAAGAACTAGGAAGATCGGTAGGGGAAGAAAGGGATAAAGAAAGGGGGGGTAATCAGAAGGGGGCATGAATCATGAGAGACTATGGACTCTGGGAAACAAACTGAGGGCTTCAGAGGGGAGGGGGGTGGGGGAATGGGATAGGCTGGTGATGGGTAATAAGGAGGGCACGTATTGCATGGTGCACTGGGTGTTATACGCAACTAATGAATCATCGAACTTTACATCAGAAACTAGGGATGTACTGTATGGTGACTAACATAATAAAAAAACATTAAAATAAAAAAAAAAGAAGAGAACAAACAGAATGAAGAGTAGAAAATTTCTAAAAGCTGAATAAGGTCATGACTCCTGAAACGGATGGGAACCTGGAACAAATAAGATGAGCGAAGCAAGAGGCACACCTACACATGGTCTAGTGAAATTACAAACACCAAGCAAATAAATAACTTTAAAATTTTCCACCAAGAAAAGTTGGATAACTGAAAATTAAAGAGAATCGTATGAGCGTCAGACTTCTCATCACTGATACTGGAAAATAATGATGAAACAAGACTTTCAAAATAATTTGATAAAACAACTCAGAATACAGAACTATCACATACCTAGTTACTTTTTCATCTGAATGTGAAGGCTAAATAAAAACAATTTTAAGAAACAAAAAGCCTTCTGAAACTTACCAACTATAGACATTTTATAAAATTATTATTTAAGCAGATGTATAAACATGATTAAGAAAAATATGAGGATGATATGGGCTGTAAAAAACAAACAGTGACACACCAAGAAATCAGTCTAAGTTCTAGCTGAATTTAAATACTTGTCAGTGAATGATTAAAAAGAAAGCGAACCCCGCCTCCCTCAGCAAAAATTCAGAAGTTAAATCCCGTAGATTTGGGGAAATTGAGAAAAGTGAGGGAAAAAAAAGGTGTGTGAAAGTGCTGAGGTTCATATCCTGTCTGAGGAAGAGTATTGATGTGGAGTACTTCTAGGAATCAGCAGAAAAATCTGTTTCTATACGCATGTTAACATTTTAAAGCAGCTATTCAAAAATATAAACAAAATGAAGTTCTAAAATGCTAGGAAACTCTGGGGTAGGATTGATCAATTCAACAACAACAACATCTAAAAAATCAAGGGGAAAGATATCAAGGAAACACGGTAGATAAAAAATAATATCCACCTCCCTAATCCCTCAGAACTGTGGCAGTTAAACGCTAGCATGTGAGTCATCATGTAAATATGAGCGAGTCTCTTAAGAACAAGGTATCCTGCCTGCATATTTTTTACAACTTGCTTTACTTCATTTGATATTATGTTTTTGGCTTATGTCTCTGTTGATTGATAACAGTAAAATTTGGGTTACTGATATTAATTACTCTAAGGAATACATTGTATGAGTAAATCACATTGTATCCATTCATTGCCCTCACTTAGAGACACTTGCTTTTTCAATTTTTTTCACTGTTAGAAACAATAATTCAGTAAGCACTTTTACATATTTTTGTGTTCACAAGAAGAGTTATTCTGGGTGAAACCAGGCAATGGAATTAAGAGTCTCCAAAGATGACCATCTCCAGTTTTATGAGGCACGGCCTAACTGTTCTCCAAAGTACTACCTAATTGTTTAATTTATGTAAATGGATGTATTCAAATAAAGAAATGTACAGAAGCATGCATAAGGGTGGTACCGTTCGTCTCTGTGAGGAAGAAAGGGGAGGAGAAGATGGGGGGGGATCTTTGGGCTAGATCTGTAATATTTTATTTCTTTAAAGGGATATAATGTTAACATGATAAATTGTTATCTCTTAAAAGTGAATGGGGGGCAGAGCATGTTTTATGCCATTTTTTCGCCTTTATTTGAAACATTTTGTAATGGCATGTATTAGAAATTAGAATTGCCTGTGCATTTGGCTTGAATACAAAAAGGTATGTTGAGAAAAGTTTCAAGTCTAACTGACTGTGGAACGGTATGTAACCCTTTCTTAGGAGGTAAGAGGGGGTTGAGGATATCCAGACGAAGGGGCTGTGTGAACCAGGGCAAGAAGGCAGGAAAGAGCAGGACATCTCCAGGCTCAGGCTGCATTGGTAGGAGCTTGGCAGGAATTTAGATGCAAGGACTGGGTTTGGGACAGATGATTAGAGGTCCTGAAATTCTGGACTGAGCTGCTAAATGTCTTGGATTTTATCTCATGGGCAGTGGGGAGCCACGGAAGGCTGAAGCAAAAAGACCTGGGTTTTAGGAAGAACAAAAGAAGCCATCTGAAGGAGAATTGAGGTAGAAATAATTTAGTCAGGGAGGTACTTTAGAACATGCAATGATGCAGGCTAGGGAGGATGAAGGACCTGAAGAAGCAGTGGCAGGAGGGCCCAGACCTGGCGACTAATGGAACATGGGGCATGGACAGCACTGGGAAATCACAGAACGGTTCTCCTAGTTTTGATGAAGGAGGAGGGTGGTGCCATTAATTAAGACAAGAAATACAGAAAAGAGATGAAGCTTGGAGGAAAGAGAGTTTGAGTTCTCTGACTTTATTTTTTAATTTTTTTGAAGTTTCTAAGAAATTTTTTGAAAGGTTTGAAATGTTTTGAAATTTGAAATGCATGTGTCATTTGGAGATATCAGTAAACAGAAGGAAAGACTTTCGATTATCCAATGTTCATGAGATGTGTTTTGAGCACATTATTTTATTTATCCTGCAACAACTCACAACATGCCTCATGTAACAGGGGCTTGGGTTAAGTCATGTGTATAGGTTTGGGGCTCGAACCAGCTTTGCCTAACTCCCAAGGAAAGGGAGCAGAACTAGCTAGCGCATGCTGGGTGCCTTCTAGGGTGTGGCTGGTATTAAGCATGACCCACTTACTTAATTCCCCAAATAGCTTGGATTCTACTGTTATCCCCACTTTACAGATAAAAAATTCTGACCTTACATGTATTATGTAAGTTGTGGTCACTTAATGGNCCCACTTTACAGATCAAAAATTCTGACCTTACATGTATTATGTAAGTTGTGGTCACTTAATGTACCCGAAGATGGTGTGCTGGCTAAAGTCACAGGCTCTGGGATCCTACTGCCTGGTTTGCTGCAAAACTCTTGGTGTTCTTTGGGTGTTACGCCCCTCCTTTCGGTCTCAGTTGATGGCTGCACCTTCTCAGTAGTAATGGGGTCATACACATGCATAACCCACAGAAGAATGCTTACCACATAGTGAAGTGCTCAATACAAGTGCACTATGTCCTAGTATTAAACAAGGTCACACATCAGATACCATCACTCTCTTTGTTGTGGTGGTGTTACACCCACATACACCCAGCCGGGGAGTGGTGGGGCTCATCCTGAAATGCAGGTTCTCCAATCCCCTAATCCCATCATTTTCTCTCATGTGTCTCTGCCTTTCTTTAAGACTTCCAGGAGTATTCGATGCATGCTAGAGAGCATTCTCTCAAAAATGTGTGGAGCAAAAGTGTGTCAGTGTTGGAAAGAGGAGGGATCTTCCTTCATCTGGAAAATCCACATATCAGCCACTTTATTCACCCATTCTGTGTACAGTGAAAACATGGCTTGCACTGGGTTAAACCACATTCTTGTGCCCTCTGTTACTCTGCCTAGGATCTGCCATTGGCTGTTGAGAGTTATGTGTCTAAGTGTTCTCCCTGGGGCACCAAACATTGGATCCATACCTTGAAAGCTGTGAAGTTGTACAGCCCTGAGAGAACACTTAACTTTTTTCTGGAGAGGAGAATATCATTTTCAACACACTGCTGTGCAACTTGTGAAAGAAAAAAAATTTTCTGTGACATCAGATGACAGCTGGAACTTACCCTGGGAGAGGAGTAATGTGCCCTGACTCTGCTTTGAGGATAATCTCCCCAAGACGTATGGACCACACATGTGAAGTGATTACACTCCAGTTAAATTCCTTCCTCCTTCCTTCTGTGCAAAAGCTCCACTGTTTCTCTTTCATCCTAAAGAGGATATCTTCCCTCTGCGAGTTGGACGGTGGCCCCTGCCCACTGCCGTCTCTCATGATAAGCTCGCCTCTCTTTCAGATTGCACCTCTCAGCTCCATATTATGACATTTGGCTTTCTTCTCAGTTCAGAGGCAGCAAAACTCAACACTTGCCCAAGAGAAAATGCTAAGCATTAAATGAAGCATCATATATTTACCTCTTCCATGATAAAAGGACCAAGAGGAGCTGCCTTCCCCTCACTGAATAGCTGGAAAATGACAAAGAAAACATTTACTCTTCCTTCTTTATCGTGTTGGCAACTCAAGGCTTAGATTTTGGGAGAGACGTACTCAGGTTAAATTCTTTTCCCCTGGACTGAATGGTGAATAAATTACTTACCGAAAGCCTGCACAAATGTGACTATTTTCAGAATGTTCTATATGAAAAAAATCAGCTTCATAATTTTACAGAGAGGAATGATGCAGAGAGCATAATCTTTCTGTGATCACACACCCCCCCCAAAGTGATTTTATTTAAGAATTAAATAGTTAAATTGACTGCTTTTCTGAATTCTGGCATTACTGTGATATTACTTCTGGACCCATTGGCTTCCTTCTCATGTCTGTGTCAACATTTCTCCCATGGTTTTAGCCTCCTTCATCCACTTTCCTTCATGCACCTCTCAAGCTGTCGTGTATGGTTGACCTTGAACTGGTGCCCATGATTCTAATTTGTAATGACTCAGCTTTGTAGCACAGTTGGCCGATCCAAGGATCCCATGACTTCCATATTTGCAGCTAGTGGCTTTCAAGTACTTGAATTTTCAGACTCACAACAAATATAGTAACTATTTTAAAAATGATACAAATTATTGTGGCAACACTTTGTTAACCATGTCTGACTACTTTAGATTCTGTATTTAACATATTCATTCAACAAATATTTGAGAACTAAGGGCCCCAGAAACGTGCTGGAGGCAGGCATAGTGGGCATTGTTTCTTCCCACATGGAACTTACAGTCCAATGGTGACCAAATAGCCCCTCACATGAAGTATGGTCACAAGTGTTATAAAGGAGACACATAGTGTGTTATAAGAGCATGTTATTGAGGCGGATAGGGTCTAGGAGGGCATGTCTAGAGAGGTCACCCTGAAAAAGTGACACCAGCCTGAGATCTGAAGGGAATCTGGGAGTCCTCAGGTGAGGGGAGGACATTTCACATTCAAGGGAAAGCACTGGGGTTGGAGGGAAGTGTGGCCCACTTGGGACCTGGAGGACAGGCTGGTGGGTGGAATGCTGAGAGGAAAGAAAGGAGTGGCCATGGTGAGCCAGATTGTTCAGAACCCTGATGGCCTCAGGAAGGATTTTGAACTTCATCCAGAAGGCAGTTAGAAGCCTTCCCCTGGTCTCCAGAGCTTTTAGTGTTGGGGTCTCAGGTGCTCAATAAAGGAAAACCAGACAACATGTCCTGCCTGGAAAACATCCTGACAGTGGCAGAGCCATAATGGAGGGAAAGTGTGTCCTTTCAGAAGTTTGCACAGCAGAGGAGGGGTGGAGCTGAAAGGAGCTTTGGTGTCCTGAGGCTTTCAATCATTCCACACACTCAGCCTTCACATCCATCTACTCAAAAGTGTGGTTCTGGTCCCTTCAGTTTGGGTGTGTAAATAAATGGGCTTATGCCACAGGGTCTTTCTTGGACCCAGGGCTGCCCTGTTTCCTGTTTCCTCCCTGGTCACAGCCCACCTGGGGTTCTGGTCTGGGAATCTCCCAGGGGGTCATTCTTGTTCTGGATGATGTATGAGTAAGAGCAGACATTTGTCTTCTCCTCCCCCCCCTTCATTTTCCCTAACTTTTCCATCCTATCTTTCATCTCTTTTCATGTTGTGAACCCAAAAACCCTCACAACCTTTTTGATGAACAACTTTTGTTGAGTAAGAAACAAATATGTTTGACTGTGTAGAGATGTGGGGGACTCAAAAACTATTATGAACCGAAGTGTAAGAGGTAGGAGTATAGAATTTCCGGAGAAGAATGGGGTCCGTGGTTGTGACCATAGGTTATACAAAGATGTCTTGAAGAGGGTTCAAAAACCCCAAAACAAAAGGAAAAAAATCTACAAATTGGACTGCATCAAATCAAAAAAAACAAAAACGAAAGCTTTTGCTCTTCGAAACACTGTTAAGAACATAACAAATGAGGCTAGAGACTGGGAGAACATATCATAAAGCATGTCTGACAAAAGACTTGTTTGGAAAAAACATAAAGAACTCAATAAGGAGAATATGAAAAATCTAGTAAAAACATAAGCAGAAGTTTGGAGCAAATCCTTTACTAAAGAAGTGATGCTTTATATCATTAGTCATTAAGGAAATGCACATGAAACCACAATGAGATACCACTACATACCAACTAGAAGGTCTTAAAAGGAAAGACATTGACCACATCGATGTTTGGGGATGTGGAGCAACTAGAAGTCTCACAAACAGCTGGTAGGAGGGCAAAACTGAACATCCAATTTTGGAAAATGATTTGACAGTTTCATGAAAAGTTAAACATATACCCACCATATGAGCCACTTATCCTACTTCAGGGAGTTCTCCAAGAGAAATGAAAGGACATGTCCACACTAAGACTTGGATGTGAGTGTTCATAGCAGCCTTATTTGTCATAGCCAAATCTGCAGACAGCTGCCATGTAGCCATCCAAGTCAATTGACACGTGCCACCATCAGGATACACCCTAAAATGTCAGACCAAAAAGAAATGTGCATCACGTAGATTCCATATGTAAAATTCTAGAAAATGCAAACAATATGGATCTAGAGAAATGGAAAGGAAATCAGTAATTTCCTGGGGATAGGAGTAGGGGTGGGTAACAGAGGGCATGAAGGAACTTGTAAAGGCATAAAGAATGTTATCTTGAGTGTGACGATGCTGTCATACGTGCAAAATGCATGTAGTTGACACTTAAATATGTGCGATTTCTCATTTAATTCTGCCTAAATAAATAATGCCAAAAAGTATAGAAGCTTTCCTTGGCTTCAAGATTTTTCTGTTCTGGGATACCTGGGTGACTCAGGCAGTTAAGTGGCTGACTCTTGGTTTTAGCTCAGGTTGTGATCTCAGGGTCCTGAGAGATCCCTCCCCACCTCAGACTCTGCTTCTCCCTCCCTTTCTGCTCCTCCCCCCACTCCAGTTCTCCTGTGCTCACTCTCTCTCATTCTCTGTCTCTCTCTCAAATAAATAAATAAACACATAATCTAAAAAAAAAAAAAAAGAGTTTTCTGTTCTGGTGGATCTGATCAGTTTTTGTTGACCTGATTTAGGAAATCCCAGGTAGGCATTTGAAATTCATCAGATTGTTGTGGCTTCACTGTTTGTTCCTTTTCATTGCTGAGTATTCTGTTGTAGGCATGAACCACAGTGTGCCTATCCAGCTGAGGCACAGATGGCTTGTTTCTGGTTTGGGGTGATTATGAATATAGCTGCTGTAAACATTAGCATATAGGTTTTTGTGTGAACAGAGATTTTCATGTACTTGGGCAAAATATCTGGGAGGCACTTTCCGGAGCGCTGATGCTCTGTCCATTTTTTTCCCAGCTTTTTTCTCTGTTTTATTTTTATTAATCTATCCTCAAGTTTACTCTTTTCTCTGTCATTTCCATTCTGCCATTGAACCCAGCCCATGAGTTGTTTATTCAAATATTTTATTTTTTAGTTTAGAATTTTCCTTTTTATTTAAAATGTAGTTTCTATTTCTCTCTGAGGTTTTCTATTTTTTCATTCATTTCAAGACTGTGCATTTTTACCTCGTGGAGATGATTATAACAGCTGCTTTAACACTTTTGTCTGATAATTCCAACATCTGGGCATCTGTTGATTGCTTTTTTTTTTTTCCTGCTGGAAATTTGTCATTTTTCTGATTCTTTGGATGCCGAATAATTCTGGGCATTTGAATATTGTGTTGTGAGACTCAGTTTACTTCTATCTTCTGGAGATTGTTGATTATTTATTTTAGCAGGCAATCAGCCCCTTTCAGTTGAGACCATAAGTTTTGTCTCACCTTCCTTGGGCTTTGACTCAAAGGCAGGTTCAGTTTGCAAAACGTTTTCTGTGGTATTTGGGTTTGCCCCATGCAGGCTCCCCTCAGGGGTTAGTCTGGGATCTGGGTGGTGGCTTGTATTGTATTTGGCTTTTAAAGCTTTTGCTATGCATCTGGGGGTCTAGTCTGTGTGCAGAAAGCTTGGAGGAGCCTGAGGCAGCTGTGGGATCACACACAGAATTTGAGGACACTTTTAACAGCCCTTCTTTCCCAGGGGTTTCTCCACACTCTTGGACTCTCAGGGTGTTTTGTTAGTTTTTACTTCCAGAAAGTCAAGTTCCTTTCAGAACTTTAGCCCTTGTCCTTGCTCAGATTTGGGTGTCTCAGGCTGCCCTCAGGGCAAAGTGGAGAAAGAAAAGAGAAAGGAAAAAAAAATAATGAGCATTTTCCCCAATCTTCATACCACAGGGATCCCTTTTCCTTTTTCCTCTGCTGAAAGACATAAGTTTTCTCTTTAGATATCAGAATGACCATCCCAGCATGTGCGGCTACTGGGGTAGTGCAACACTGGGATGGACACCAGCCTGGGGTCTGGGCCTGGTGACGAAAGAGAGGAAAAAGAGAAATACAACTGCCCCCGCCGTATGCTGACATCTTGATGCAGGGATGTCAAGAAGGGCTGGACAGATGCTGATGGTTTTTCAAGGAACCTTATAATCTGAGTAGAAAGAATTTTGTCAAGGGCTGCTCGATTTTCAAAGCAAGTAGGTAGAGGATTTGCTAAGTGTGAGCACAGGTTAGAGCAGCATAGTAAAGATATATGAATGATACATACAAAATGCGTAGAGTGAGACTTTCACTAACGTAAAGAAAGCATCTTTAAAACATTTTTTTGAGCAAGAATTGCTGAAACATATTATTTTCATGCATTTCAAAACTCCATTGTCAGAAACAAAAGTTTTTTATCTCTACTTCAGAAAAATCAGGTCAGAATCAAAGTCGAACAGGTGAGGTCCAGGGCCTGCTGGTTTTGACCAAACCATCTGGAGAAGGGTGCGGAGCTCCCCACTCTCTCTCCATCTCTTTATGGGAAGGAGAAGGAGGAGGAATGAGGATCAGAAAGCATAATCCACTCCTTTCAAATGGGAAGAAAAGTCATAGGGCCAAAAGAAAGGGTCAAAAGTAAAATATTTAGATGGTTTTACTGGTAGTTCATGAACCCAGTACCATCTGTGAACAGTCAAATAGAGAGTTGGATCATAAGTGATGTGTTATAATGTGTTTGGATGACAAATTTGTGCACTCCATGGTACAGAACTATCAGCCTCAATTATCTGGATAGTTTCCCCAATTGCCCTCCCCCTCCTTTTTTTATGAAAAGAACTCAACCAGAGTTCACATTGTCTTGCCATTATCATTAACAATATTGAAAATATTTATTAAACCAATATAAAGAATCAGCTTGTCACCTCTCTTTTCTGTGGAGGCTTGGACTAAAACTTAGAAGGTTAAGCGGTAGAAGATGCACCCACAATTGGATAATTATTAGTAAGAGTACATGAATTACATATTTAATGTGTGTGCAGGCCAAGGCCAAGTTCAGAACACTTTTAGAGTAGGTTAAATGCTTCATGGGTAAATGCGGTTAGAGTTAAAATAATTGACACCTTCCAAACAGCCTGGGGCAGAAGCCAAAGGAAATGGGGTTTCAGGAGCTTGCATGATAGAACTGAGGTCTGGTGCATTGAGGGGAATTTGGATTCCCAGGGGGTGAGCTTTCTCATGCAAGGGCCCCTCACTGTATTCACTTGAGAGAAACACAGCTCTATGGGAAGGAGCTCTTCAGCAGTGCTTGACTATGTTGAGGTCTTGGCTCTTTTAGGGAAACTAATGGAAACTACTACCCTTTCTTCAGAAAATACACATATGCAGAACACACACTCCCTCATGTGCGTGCGCGCACGCACACACACACGTGTGTTTATAATCCAGGGGGGTCAGCCTTGGGTTGTCAGGCTTATGAAAGCAGGTGCTTTGCCTGCGCCAAGCATTGTATCTGGCACATAGTAGACACTGAATGAATGTTCATTAAAAACATGAAGAAATGAATTTATTAAACAAATGTATTGAATGCTTGTGTCAGAAATAGGTCTTGGTGCTGAGGACATATCAGAGAACCAAACAGATTAGGAAAAAAAATACCCTCGCCCCCATGAAGTTTGGGAAAAGAGTGACAATAAACAAGGTAAACAAATCAAGGCTCTAGGATATAAGATGGTAAAAATACTCTGGAGGATGTAAAGTGGGGAAGGGGAATAGAAGGCTTGGGGAAAAATGCAATTTTAAGTAGTTCAGCCAGAGAAAATCTCATTCCAGGACACACCTGAAGGAAGTAAAGATGTAGCCATTAGCTTCTCAATGAATGATGACCAGATAGAACTGGGCTGGATGGATGAGTGGGATGGGGGAACTGAGGTTTGTTGGGATCACCTGCTGACGGGTTCTGAAATAGATATCGAAGCCACCAGACGGACGCCAGAGAAAGTCCCACTGAATGTCGGGAGGTGTGCCTGTGTGACGGTTGGTGGGCAGGGCACCCCCGAGCCCTTAGGCGTCTCAAGCCTTCTAAAGGAGCGTAACTATTGGAGTGAATAACGTTGGATGCACCTGTTGCCTTAGAGAGCTTTTGGTTTCTTGGGACAGCTTTAGGTGGGTGAGTGAGGAAAGTCTGTGAACAGGATTAAGTGTCAGATTCAGAAATTGTATGTACCTTGCGGGTTCACCCAAAAAAGCGTCTCACGTCGGCTGCCTGGACTGATTGTTAGGTCAGAATTCTTTCACTTTCTTTTTGCCACAATGAATGTTATCAAGATGGAAAATGGAAAACTATTGTGTAATATGTGCAATATCATAGGAATGGTAAATAGAGACCTGTGGGATAGAATGAACCCCTGGGTCATCAATTTAGGTGAAATTTCTAGCAATAAGAATAGAATTAGTTTCACCTAAGTGTGTGTTTCCTTTTACCTACGGAACAAAATCATTTGGTTTTGAAATTCTGAAAAGATTTGACAGGTACTTTTGGACAACAATAGAACCAAAAGAAGGGCTCAATTATCAGGACGTTTTGCTGCTTGACATGTAGACCTGGGACACGTCAGAAACAATGTGCAAAGGTGTCTTCCCAAGACCTTTACGCTGTGATCCACAGCTTTCAACATCTTTGGCAGAGATTTGACACTGTGAATTGAATTCAAGCAAGTGAAGTCGATATGAGTTTTACCAAGAAGGAATAAGGAAGAATGTAGTAGCCCTAAGCACTTAAATACTTAGACACTGTGTTGTCGAAAAAAATGAATATTTGGCTGTCTTTGCCAAGTGTAGATTTCTAATGATCTGTTCAACTAAAGCATTTATTTGAGAAACAATCAAACACCTAGGATGTACACGGTTCTGTTTGGATATTGAGAGCTGAGGAAGTTGATTAGATGACTTTATTTTTTATTTTTATTTTTTTAATAATATTTTTTATTATATTATGTTAGTCACCATACAGTACATCCCTAGTTTTTTATGTAAAGCTCCATGATTCATTACTTGCATATAACACCCAGTTCACCATGCAATACGTGCCCTCCTTAATGACTTTAAAAATGTTTCTTTGAGATTCCTTTTCTCCATATGGATAACTTGATCTCATGAAAAAAAGCTGCCATCTTTATATTCTCATTCATGAATGTAGAGGTTTTTAAACTTTCTTGATTCACAGCACTCTTAGCAACTCAGTTAACTTTTTTGGGGGCTCAGTCCTGAACCCCACAAAAAGTACCCAACAGTTTTGTTTGTTAAGTAGTTCAGTCCAAATAACTTAATAAATATTTATGTCCTAAAAGTAGCCATTTGAGAAAATACTGCACATAAATCGAAAGAAAGAATAACATTTTTACTTCATTCTTAAACAGCCACAGTCAGTTGCTAATGGGACGTGTTTGCCTGCTGGGTACCGCACAACCGCTCAGACCTCGGAATCATATTGGATTCTGCTTCTCTAATGTCCTATCTATACTGATTTTCATGTTGTGCTTGTTTTTTCAACACAACAACAGTAGAATTCCAGTGCCACAAAGCTGTGACGTTATTGATAGACATACGGTATTATTTATTGGCGAAACTGGGAACTACCTTAAACATGTGGTTTGTGCAGCATCCAACCAGATCTGTGTGGTTGCTGTGTTTGACTTAAACCAGTACATTGTTGCTTCAACCCATCCTTTTGGACGCGAGAAGGCGTGAGGCCAGCCCAGACTCAAGGGGCTGGGACAAAGAGTTCACCTGCAGATGGGAAGCAGCAGAGAATTGTAATCATCTGTCCAGCATAACAGCTAAGTCCTTTCATTCCATATTTCCTTTCTTTTCTGTTCATCAACTCTGGGAGGTTGGGTGGGGGCCCATTTGTCAGATGAGGGGGGAACTGAATATTCATTTCGAGGTGAAGGAAGCTTTCTAACCCTATGAGTCTACTGAGAAAGAAAAGAAAAAGGCAGAGAATGCCCACAGAAGAATTTATTACAATAAATCATCAGAACTTACATTTTCTGGTTGTTTATATAAGTTATATCCCACATGGTTCACTTCTCTGCAACGTCCCATTTATACCTAAGGGTTGTTTCCTCACATAAGACAGTATCCTAACATATAAATCAGGAGTGCTTTTCTGCTTCAATAACAGAAAATCGAATTAGAGTGACTTCGCTAAATAGAAGCTCTTCTCATCGCACAAAACAGTCCAGAGGTAAGTGGCTGCTGGCCTATGTTCAAGGCCAATGATGAGTTAATTTTTCTGGTCTTTTTTCTCATGGTTGCCAGCTGGCTGCTGCATACTCAGCCACCACACCCACAGCACAGCAAAAGGAAGGTGCTACAAGGGACTTCATCAGCAAAGCAAAAGCTTCTTGGGGACACAGGGAGGCTACTGCTTATGTCTCGTCAGCCAGAACTTTAACCCAGTACCCACCCCAGCTAGGATGTGGCTTCGGAGGAAGGGAGCTATGAATGGAAGTCGCGTGTGACAGGCACCTCCCTCACATGGCCCCAATGATCCCACCTCCTCATGCTCACACCTTCGTGTAGTCCTTTTCTTTCAGTGTGTGTCTCAGTCCTCTAGTGACTCACTTCTAACGAGAAGACTATGGCAAGAGGAATGACACGTCACTTCCGAGATTAGGTTTCATGGAGACTGACTTCTGTCTTGCTTCTCTTGCTTTCTCTTGCTCTTTGTATAAATTGCTCGACTTGGGGTGACCAGTTGCCACATGGTGAAGGAATGCTTGGAAAAGGCCCATGGGAGTGAGCGTGAACAAGGAGCTAGGACATATGAGGAGCCAGTACATGATGTTCCAACCCCAAAGGAGCCTCTAGGCAACTGCAGTGCTGGGCAGTGGTTCGACTGCCTCCTCCTGAAAGAACTTGAGCCAGACACAGCCAAGTCAGCTACATCTGACTCCCGTGTATAGAGGCTGTGAGGTAATACATGTTTGCCATTTTAAGTGGCTACCTGCTAAGCTGATGTGTTACACAGCAATAGATAATTAATGCCTTGGTTCAATCAATTAGCCACGTCAGTTACACCTACATGTGAAAATATTAACAGAAACAACAAAAAACAACCCCAAAACTTCTTTATGAGAAGCTTATCAGGGGCTTCTTGAAAGCTTAAGTAAATTAAGTGCACAAATCCTCCTTGCCTTCAAAGGTAGTTATCTCCTCAAACAATACTTGACTAATATAGCATCATATAAATTTTTATGGAGATTATGCTGCTATCACCTAGTAGAAATCCTTATCTAAATGTTTCATAAGCACGTTCTCTACTTCTAATGCCAACCGTCCATGTCCAGATTCTGATTTCAGTATGTACGAGTCTCTGAGTCTTTAGGATGCCTTGTCACAGACAGAAATTACTCTGACCACCTTCTGGTCATGAGATTTTTGTAACAATATATGATACCTTTCTTTTTTAGGACAGTTTAATCTTCTAACATCCCATTGACTGCTGTTTTTCTTTAATTAATCAGTTAATTATTTTTACTTGAGTAGAGTTGACACAGAATGTTACATTAGTTTCAGGTGTACAGCATAATGACTCAGCAACTCTACACGTTATGTGTGCTGTTTTGGCCCCAAAATTTTACGTATCTCAATTTCTTTCAAAGTTCTCGGTGATGTAGGCCAGTCCTAAATATCCAAAAATAGGTTCATTTTTCTCCAACATACATGGGGTAGGCTGATTTCCTTTCTGTCTAAATATGCCCTCTCATTCTTGCTTTTGGGACTTTGACCTTTTTATACCATCAGTTGAATTTTCCCTGCACACAACTTTCTTTCTTCCCACCCCTGCCCCCCAATCTTATACATATCTTCTGAACTCAACTCAAAGTCTCCACTGACCACATCAGTCCATGCTAGTCTGTCCTCTAGCATCCATTTGGCCCTCAGCCATCTTTCCTGCGCATAGCAGGGACTGAGTAAATACTTCTGGAATTAAGTTTAAGAATTTGTGTGGAGTTCTGAAACATTCTTTTTTTTTCGAATAATATTAATTTTTCTATTCATAATAGAGAGTGGGTGGTGAGGCATAATAGCATCTACAATGTATCAGGTATTTCCTATATGTACACTACAAATTATAACAACTTGTACAACAAACTACAGCAATGACAAAGGCATAATTTTATCTACCGTACAAATGAAAACAGTCAGGTGTATAAAGGTTAAATAGCATGCTTAATATTAGAGTGACTGAGCAAAGATTGGAACTCAGGTGGTCTGAACCCAAATCTTTGCTCTTCCCTCAAAACCACACTTCCTCCTTTTAGATATGGAGATGCGCTAATATCTTCCTCAAAATAAATCAAAATTGAGAATTAATTACCCCTGCCCTTTCCTGTTAATCCTTGAGCAAATCCTTTGCACTTAGGATCAAAAGTAGTTGCAATGATTCTCTTGTTGGACTTCTGCCTTCGTTAGTTTAAGAACCTTTTATTATTGGCTTCAGAGTTCATTGTAAGGTGCTCCTTGAATTAATCTTTGGCATATCTAATTTCTAGTTTGAATTTGGCATTTTAGCCTATGTGGCTTTCACTGTTTATGCTTGGGTAATTTTTTTTCCCTTAAAAAAATCATCAGCCCTTTTGTTAATTGAAATCTTAAACTAACTCATCCTCATCTCCTCAGTGATTTCCTGTCAGCATCTCTTTGGCATGCTTTGGAAAATCTAATAATATTAAATATTATTTAAATATAATTTTATTAATGCTCAGAGAAGACTGTTCAAAAATTGTAAGAGAATCAGGCTTGTTAATCTGAAATTGGTTAACAACTTTTGCTTGGCTTTCTGACTGCAGAGGAAGTCACTGAATTGTAAACAGGATGACAAGTTTGGTTGAGGTGTGTGTCTTTGTGCCTGGACATAATGACAGTCCCATTATATACTGCATCTCATTAAGTGGGAAAGGAGAAAATTAAGGGAATGCCATATTTTCAGGTAGGCCATGGGAGTTGGTGGTAGGGAAAAGGACTAGGAAAAATTCCATCTCCCCATAATTGGATTAAGTGAATATTAAGAAATTTGACTCTTGAATAACCAGAACACCCTGAAATTTTCACTCTAAGATGCTTGGCAGTCAGAGGCTTAGAAAAGTCAAACCACTGAGAAGAATTCTGACAAAGTCCTAAGTTAGTCAAGTGGGTACTGCAAAGCACAAAATACCTTGAAGGAACTCCAGGGAATGTCATTAAGAAAGCATTACAGCTCTATTTTGTTGACACTGAAATACAGTTTTTTTTAAAGATTTTATTTATTTGACAGAGACAGCCAGCGAGAAAGGGAACACAAGCAGGGGGAGTGGGAGAGGAAGAAGCAGGCTCCCAGGAAGGAGCCTGATGTGGGGCTTGATCCCAGAATGCTGGGATCACGCCCTGAGCCTAAGGCAGACGCTTAACGACTGTGCCACCCAGGCGCCCCTGAAATACACTTTTTAAAAATTAATTGACGGGGGCTCCTGGGTGGCTCAGTTGGTTAAGTGTCTGCCTTCGGTTCAGGTCATGATACCAGAGTCCTGGGATCAAGCCCCACGTGGGGCTCCCTCCTCAGTGGGGAGCCTGCTTCACCCTCTCCCACTCCCCCTGGTTGTGCCCTCTCTCTCTCTCTCTCTCAAATAAATAAATAAATAAAATCTTCTAAAAAATTAATTGACAATTATCCCAAGGAAGGGATGGAGTTGAGAGTTAAGAAGAGAGTTAATAGCAGAGGGCCTACTGTGAGCAGTCAATACATAATGCACATTACCAAGACAAAGTACGGGCCGCTCATGAAGCTGGAGAGATTGGGCTGCCTGTGTAGGCACATGGTTGCGAGATCTAGGATCCACACAACTGTGGGTGTTTCTTAACCCTTCTTCATCATAATTTCCTCATCTGTAGAAGGGGATAATAATAGAACATGCCTGATCAGGCTATCAGAAAGATGAACAGAGTCAATAAATGTAAGGCCTTAAAAGCCGTTCCTGGCACAGAGTGAGCACTCAGCAAATATTAGCTCTTATTGACAATTGTTGCATTGAACGTTTGTCATGTAGGTATTATCTAAACTCAAACTTAACTGATGGTTTGGAGATGTGAGTCAAGATTTGTCTGATGCTCAGATGCTTGTTTACATAAAGTTCGTGGAAAACACTTTGATAATTGTAAAGTAAAATTTTTATATTTTGAGCAAAAAATTGTTTTCATTTGATTAAATGATTAAGAAGTGAATTTTCCTAAATATCTCAATAATTTATCAAGTCAAAGATTAACCCAAAGATTGATGAAACAGAAACCCAAAAGATTCACCTGTGTTCATAAAGAAATGCAGTGTTTAGTTCAACAGCATTCAGGTGCATGAGTAGCAGACATTCTCTGAATGTGTTTGTTGGGAAATGAGACGAGATTTGCAAACTTACATCTATAAAGTGATAGCAATACATCTTGGAAGTCAATTAAAATGCCATAATTTCCTCTCTTGTTTCCAAGCATGCCAATCTAGACATTTTTGCCATTATAGGCCTTGTTTTCAAGATGATGTGGAGACAGGGAAGCATGGCCTGGGTGGCTCAGTCGGTTAAGCGTCTGCCTTCAGCTCAGGTCATGATCCCTGGGTCCTGGGATGGAGTCCCACATTAGTCTCCCTGCTCAGGGGGTGTTTGCTTCTCCCTCTCCCTCTGCCCCTCCCCTCTGCTTGTGTTCTTTCTCTTTCTCATCCTCTCTCTCTCTCTGAAATAAATAAATAAAATCTTAAAAAAAAAGGATGATGTGGAGACAGGATGGATAAGACAGACAGGATGACTGAGGTCAGAGTCAGATTCTCAAAGCTCTCAATTACCTGAAATTGTTGACTAGATGAAATTAGATTAGAAAGTTGCTCAGGTTTAAAGTAGAGAATGTGGCTTAGGAGCGTATGGAAAGTAGGAGTTCTCAGCAAACATTGGGTCAGCACAAAGTCATCACAAAATCTGATCAGAAAGCAGAGGCCAGTGGCATACCTTAGACTGGTCACATATTATCTCTAAATTTCCTTTTTATAAAGTGGCCTGGAACAGGCTTTATATAATGAGATTCTAAACTTGATGGAAAATCAATCTACTTCAGGTGCTGAAATACCCAATAATTGTGGATAAATTTGGGGGCACAAGAATAATACTTTTGGAGTTAGAAGCAATCTCAAGTATCTTTTGCTTCAGCTCTGTACTTGTGCTTATACCTAGTTTTTTTTCTGACCTCATTTTGAGGTTTCTGTAAAAAAAAAAAAAAAGAAAGAAACCCACAAAAAACCCCTTTGATCTCTAGCAATAGAAAACTTACTATTACACACAAAAAAGTACAGTTTTGAGATGACTTAATGGCTAGAAAAACGCTTTCTTAGATTGAGCAAAATCCATGTTCTTTTTTTTAAAGATCTTATTTATTTGTCAGAGAGAAAGAGAGAGAGAGAGAACACAAGCAAGGTGAGCAGGAAAGGGAAAAGCAGGCTCCCCACTGAGCAGGGAGCCTGACATAGGACTCAATCCCAGGACCCTGGGATCATGACCTGAGCCGAAGGCAGATGCTTAACTGACTGAGCCAGGCCGGCGCCCCACAAAATCTATATTCATTAACTTCATTCATCTCCCTTATTTCAACCCACTGAAAGCACATTCAATTTCTAATATCTCTTTTGGATTTGACCATGATATGTTCCCTGAAATTTTCTTCAGGTTAATCATTCTTATTCTTTCAAAACTTTATTCGCAGTTCATCTGGTTTTGAGATCCTATTCACTTTCCATCTTGTTGACATCCCTTTTAAAGTCTATATTTTCAGAACTGAATATAGTTCTCGAGAGTGGCCTCCACTGATAAGGTTGGAGTACTGTATGGTTGTCACTCTAGAGCATGTTGCTTGAGATTCTGAAGATTGACCACTAGAAACTACTGACTCTTGTCGAAGTTAAAGGTAATTTCAATCCCTTCAGTTTTTTTTTTTATGATTAGCCTTGTCTCCATGCTCCTGTATTTGTAAAATTCCTTCCTTCCTTCCTTCCTTCCTTCCTTCCTTCCTTCCTTCCTTCCTTCCTTCTTTTTCTTTTTTGCTGAAGCTATGTGCTGGGCAGTATTTATCTCTATTATATTCCATCTGGTTCAATTTGTTCCATTTCTCCAGACTGACAAGGTAATTTGGGATTTTGTCTCTGATATTCTTTCCATTTGCTATTCTTATCTGTAATTTGCAAGTTTGATTGTGTGTTTCTTACAGGAGAACGAACCATCACAGGCTGCTGACTCACTCCTCTGAGCCCAGCCCAGTACAGGTGAGGGGGAGAAAGATGGTTCTGCCAAGTAACATTAGAAACTTGACAAAAACTGAGCCCTGGTATGAGAGGGATAAAAATCAGCCCAAACTAGTTCTCACTGAGGCAAAATACATTCAGATGGTACATTTTAAGTTTCTCTGACTAGACCACTGCCTACCTATCAACACTGCAAAATGGAAACAATAGCTGGAGGCGAGACTGGTGTGAGGGTGTAAGGGAGTGCCAGCCGGCTCAGGCTGAGCCATGGGCTCCTATGCATTTTCCTCTGCCCTCATCCATCTGTGCTCTGTGGGCTGGGCAACTACCGACAACTAGATAGTGCTGAAATAGAGTGGAGTCAGCATGGATGTTTAGACTGAAACATAAGAGGCTCGCCTTTCTGGAGAATTCCTTCCTTCTCAAAGTCATCAGAAGTACATCAACAGCAGCCTGGAATTTATCTCCTTCCTCCAGGTACACATTACCTTAAGAGATGCCTAACACCCTCAGGAAATACATGCTCACAGGGGATAATAACGAAATATTTTAGGATTAAAATCTCTATAAAAGAAAGACAACAAATAGAACAAACTTAGTTATTAAGCAGAATTAAGAAATCAGAGAGAACAAGAACAGAAACTAAGGATAATGAGTACCTTAAGAGAGATAAGAGATTATTTGAAGAACATTAAGCAAGAATAAAAAAAATCAGAAATAAGAATCATTTAGAGCCATTGAGTATAAACATGCAATAGTTGAAATAATGAGCATGGTAGATGAGTCAAATGGAAGAATGAATGAGGCTTAAAAATGAATTAATTGGCTGGGATATTTTGTCAAGGAATTCTTCCAGCAAATATCAGGAAGGGATAAAGAAAGGTAAAATATAAAAGGATTCCTAAAAAATATATGGAGAATAGACATAAAAATGCCATAATGTAATAGAGGTCATGAAAGTGAGAAAAATCGAAATTACGGGAACAGATTATTTCCTACTGTAACAGAAGGCTGGAGGATCTCAGATTGTAAATACTGTTAGAATGCCATAAACTAAGAAACAAACCCACATTTAGATACATTGTAATGAAATGTGAGACTATCAAAAACAATAAGTAGTTTCTAAAAACTTCCAGAGATAAAAAACAACTCTTGTAATACAAAGAAACAAGGATCAGACTGATATCAAACTTCTGTGACAAAGGCAATGTTAAAGTGTTTAAAATGTTAAAAGAACTTAACATCTAATTAGAGTTTTATATTAACTAAACTGTCAATTTAAATACACAGTCTTAGATAAGCAAGGCATCAGAAATTTTACCAACTATGCTTTTTGAGAATCCTCCTTGAGGAAACACTCAAAGATATATCTATATCATCTATATCTATATCTATATCTATCTATCATCTATCTATCTATCTATCTATATCTATCATCTATCTATATACACACATAGAGAGAGAGATAAAGATATATATACATATAACATATATATAAAGTAAGTCCATGAGGGCACAATTGGATGGGAAGTAAAGTTAATATTACTATTAAAAAAAAAAACCACCAAAAATTATACCCTGAATAATTTTTGAAACAATATCAATATGGCTGGGGTGAGTAGAAGGATTGAATCAGGGGTGGGGGATATTGTTGAAGAACCAAGGGGGGACTGCAACTACTAAGTTACCACTTTGCCAAGGAATGAGGTGGTGAGTGGAGTTTTAGTTATTGAGAAGCCTAAGAAACTGATAGGGGAAAATGAATAAAGTATGAGAACTTATGAAACAAGAAGTAAAATGGCTAGGGATCAAAAGGTAAGGATATATGGTTGGATAAAAAACAAAATTTAATCCTTATACAAAAAATATTCAGTAAGGCTTAAGGGATAGAAAAAGATGATTATTAGATCAATACAAATTAAAAGAAGCATGTTATATATTAATAAAAAGCAACCATTTTTAAGAAAGTGTAATAAACATGAATAGTGCGTTAAAAAATTGCCTTAGAGAAATAAACAACTGAAAGACCTATGGAGATAAATAGATGAATTAACAAGTAGGATTGGATATATCAATTAGAAAAGATAAACAGCAGAGTTGAATGACTAATCAATATAAAATACTTTCATCAAATGGAGAACCTACCTTCTCAAACCTCAACAATTTCCAGAGAACCAAGACTATACATAATATATACTTTGATTATACATGTAGTAAAATAAGGAATCAATAACCAAAATAGCTGAGAATTCTCATATGTTGGAAACTTAAAAGAATATGAATACTTGAAGAGAAATTATAAGGGAAATTTCGAAATATAACAAATAACACAGCTGTGACACAGGTAGTGCAGTTCTTAGAAGGAGATTTATAACTTTAAATACACTTTCCCCTAGAAAATAAGGAATAATAAAAAGATATTCAATCAGCTTGTAATCATGTTTTCATTCAAGTCATGGGTGACAATGTTGAAGAAGACTGAACCTAAGACCAAGGGTTATAAGACTTCAAAGATCTCTCTCTGTTAAATCAATCTATTAATTGGTCATCCTGGAGCAGGTATTCCATCATGACATAAACATATTAAAACTCAGGCAATAATTTTTTTTATGCCACGGTAAAGACATCATGGGTATTTCTGTCAAATGACACTTAAATACAGATTTGTGCCATCTATAGCATTATCTTTTATGTTCCAGGCAATTTTCAAAAAAAAAAAAAAGGAGGAGGAGGAGAGGAAGAAAGGTGAGGAGAAGTTCTAGGACATGGTTATTGTGAACCCTTCTTTTTTTCATCCCTGGGATGCAAGGGTGGTTCAATGTTAGCAAATCTATCAGTGTGATAGATTATATCAACAAGAAAAAACCAAGAATCATATGATCCTCTCAATAGATGCAGAAAAAGCATTTGAGAAAATACAGAATCCTTTCCTAATTAAAACCCTTCAGAGTGTAGGGATAGAAGGTACATTCCTCAATCTCATAAAAACCATCTATGAAAAGCCTACAGCAAATATCATTCTCAATGAGGAAAAGCTGGAAGCCTTTCCCTTAAGATCAGGAACACGACAAGGATGTCCACTCTCGCCACTATTATTCAACATAGTACTAGAAGTCCTTGCAACAGCAATCAGACAACAAAAAGGTATGAAAGGTATCCAAATCGGCAAGGAAGAAGTCAAACTATCTCTCTTCGCAGATGACATGATACTCTGTATGGAAAACCTGAAAGAATCCACGCCCAAACTATTAGAAGTTATAGAGCAATTCAGTAATGTGGTGGGATACAAAATCAATGCTCAGAAATGTATTGTGAATCCTTCTTGACTCCCAATGACTGTCTCTTTACTTCAAAATTATTGATGCATTATTTATTTACTAATTTGTTCAAAATATTTCCTCAGGTGAACATAAAACTTACCAGCCTCTATAGTTTGTATTATCAACTTTCTCTCTTTTTGAACATTTACCCATCCCCAGTCTTGCTTTTACTTACATTTTCCACAATTCTTCTAAATTTCACAATCTAAAATCTCTGTGGCAGGTAGTAAGGTGGAAGCAAGGAGCAAGGGTGAGAGTCATTGAAAATTAATCACACTAGACTCCTAAGATGATGTTTTTGGATGATTAATTATGATCATGATAGGAAGAAAATCTGGAAACTGTATTTTTTTCTTTCTTGATCCTGAAAACTCAATGGTCAAGAAAGCCAATGGGCAAGATCAAGAAAGATGTTGGAAAGGAACTATTTAACCTGTTCAGGAAGAAAATAATTCTTTTTATGTATAATAAAACATTGTTCTTACTCAGCACACATGATCGCCTACTCCCACAGCTCACTGTCCTGTGTGTTTCCAACCAAGGGGCACTTTTCATTCTTGTATTGTATGAACCCTTGTGAGGGCTGAAATGTAAATTGCTGAAATTTAACCTTTTTTAAGCTTTGAAATTTAACCTTTTTTAAGATATGAAATTTAAACTTTTTAAAGCTATGAGATGCCAATGGCAATGTAACAGCATTGGACGTCCAGTAGAGAACAAAAAGACAGAAGCTCTGTCTGCTCTTAGGACACTTACCTTCTACACAGAGACAATGTGATGGATGAAAGTCTCCTAAGCCTAGAAATTTAGAGTGAATATATTGTTCAAACATGGACATTTTTGAGAGTAAAAGTTTGGGGGAAGTATTAACAATTATGTTGGGACAATAGGACTGTCAAGGGCAAACCAGTAAATGTGGTCTCCCAACTTAGAGAAGATAGAATAAGGGTACCTGGGTGGCTCAGTCGGTTAAGCCTCTGACTATTGGTTTCAGCTCAGGTCATGATCTCAGGGTCGTGGGATTGAGCCCCATGTCAGTCTCTGTACTCAGCTTGGAGTCTGCCTGGGATTCTCTCTCCCCCACCCCAAACCCCTCCCTCTTCTTTCTCTCTCTCAAATAAATAAATAAATAAACAAAACTATTTTTAAAAAAGGAGAGGACAGGATAGGCTTGCAATAATAGCAGTGAGAGTAGATGGTACCATTTCTTGAAGCCTACATGTGCTAAGCACCCTAAAAAGCACTAGGCACATCATGTCTTTCACAGCTTTGTGAGATGGGGTATTGAGGCTTTTAGAGGTTCCCAAGCTGTCAATGCAGGAGTGAGATTTGAACCTGCTGAAATCCAAAGCCAGTGCTCATAATCAGTGGGTCTGCTAAGTAGGAAACTCTCTAGAAGCTTGAAAGAAGAAGTTTCTGGACACTTAGGGAAACAGAAATTTTACAAAATGACTAGTCAGCTTCTAAAAGGTATTATGCCAAGCAGTGATACAAGATGAAAATGTGAATAAGCCTGAGAAGGGGTGAAAGACCTGGAGGCTGGGTTGGTGATAAATGACTCCTTGAGGTCAGGGACATTTATAGACACTGTACAGTTTTTCTGTGCCCATGTCATGAACAACAGCCATGATACCTTCTCATGTAGCTTGGACCACTGGCCATTAGTCTTAACCTGTATTTTTAGTTTGTACATACTTGATAAGTAACTGGTTCCTAAAAGATGTTGACAGACTCAGAGGATTGAAATCATTTCATTACACTACTTTCCAATTGTCCACCTGTCAGCCTTCACATCATTTGTCCAGGGCACTTGCTATGTACTGTGAGCTCTTTGGGGCTAATGATGTAAAAAGAATTTGAACTTTCAACAGCAAATAATCTGTTAGATAACAGCAGCTGGCTGGATAGAGACCATCTTTGGTGCCATGAACATCCTCCCTCCTGCCAAACATTTTTGTCCTGTGGCGCACCATCCAGAACTCACTTTAACGTCCTGGAAATGTTCCCTGACTAAGCAGTTTTGGTCTCAATGTTCTTATCTCTCATGTGGCAAATGTGTTTCTCTGACTAATGTGGTTTATATGTATATATGTATAAAAATGAGAAGTTGGCAAGAAATGGAAATGGACTTACATAGATAGACTCCCTCTGTTAATGCTAATATTTATCCATCCATCTTGCCACACTCTGGATTCCTGGGACTCTATGTAGAGACAATCTCTTTCTGAAATTATAAACAACATCTTTGCACTTATTATATAGTGTGATGGAGCTAATAGTACCTCAATAAATGTTCCTAGAAGATTATGACTTTCCAATTTCTGTTTTGTGGCAATCAACATAGAATCAACTGAAATAATTCTACTGCATTTGTAATTAACCCTCAGAAAAAGGAAAGAGTTCGAATGTATATTTTATAACACAGTTTTATGCAGCAAGATACATGTCAATGTAACTTTTCTCTTTGCTAAAAGTAAAATGGCCTCCAAAAGTAAAATCACTAGGTCACAAAACTCATCTTTCTCTTTAAATAAATGCAATTTCTTTTCTAATAGATAAGAAAGGAAATTCATTGGCTTCAGGTTATATGAGGTGAGGAAATCGGGGGAGGCTATCCTATTTGAAAGGATAAGAATGTGCACAATGAAAATAGTTAGAGAGCCCAGGTTCTGGTTGGCACCACTTTTATCTAGTGTGTGATAGCAGGAAACAGGGTGGATTAAAATCTTTTTCAGGTGGATTGAAAAGGTACTCTCCTCAGATCATTGGAGGTTCTATTTATTTTCTGACTCTTTCCAGTTGACACTTCTTTTTTTTAAATTTTTTAAAATAATTTTTATTTTGTTATATTAGTCACCATACAGTACATCCCCAGCTTTTGATGCAATGTTCCATGATTCATTATTGGCATATACCAACCAGTGCACCACGCAATATGCGCCCTCCTTAATACCCATCACCAGCCTATCCCAATCCCCCACCACCCTCCCCCCTGAAGCCCTCAGTTTGTTTCCCAGAGTCCAGTCTCTCATGGTTCATTCCCCCTTCTGTTTACCCGCCCTTCATTCTTCCTAGTTTCCAAGTTTTTCCTCCCGAGGTGGTGGTCTGTATACAAAAAATTCCCTAGCTCTGGCAAGTGGAATTATTTTTCAAATTATCAGTATTATAGTAATTGTTATTACCACTTTAAAGATATTCCTGTCCAGAATCTTTGAATATTACAACAGGGACCTTCATTATGAAAACTCATGACTTTGGGTTTTTATCCCTAATAAGATATTAGGTCAATTGACTGACTCAAAGAAGAACTCCAGCTGGTCTTTTGTGACTATAGGGAAATAAAATAGAACAAAAAGAAGAAAAACAAAAACAGGAACAAAAACAACAAAACTCAACAAGCCCATAACCATAGAAGAAACCTTCAGTGTCTTGTATTGGTATTTCAATGTAGCATAATGTAAGTTTATAGTTGTTAAAATCCAGTCCCATTACCAGGACGGGTTAATACCCTATGTATCTATGAGGTTGGAGAAGTTTCCCTCAGTGGGAAGGTCTCTAATTATATTAGCTACTGCATCATTTAGACCTTGAGTACTTATTTTGTAAGCATAATAATTTTGTAAGCATACACATGTCATCATCATCATCCTAATTTCTCTGGTACTCACTAACTTGTGGCATGACAATAATAATTTGAAACTTTGTGAAGTGTTATGTAATAACTAATCCAGGATCTGAAGGCATTTCTATCCAGTATTTTCCATGAACCTTTTAAAAGGGAGAAATTTGATTGCTTTTTTCCCTTTATCTACAATCCCTGCAGCTGCATCAAGTGAATGAGAAGTGAATGTTGAATTCATTTAGATCTCCTAGAAAAATTATCTTTCATGGACAAAGCTAACATCTCATCATTGATGTTGTGAAAACCTGAATTTCAGATTTCAAGGAAGGAAGTATATTCTTTTGATAGAGTATGTAAGTAGGAAAGCTAATCTTATAGTTTTTTCCCCCTAAATTTCCTATTTTAGGCATCCCTTGGGACTAAACATTCTCTATATGAGTTCCATATCTAGTATTGTTCAAAATACTTTATTACTATAATATAGCTTTTCACGTAATTTGGTTTATTGGTTGTGGCTTTAACTTCACCACTTTAGTAGGTATGGAAGAATGAGACTGGTTACACTGTTATATGACTTGTCATTCTAAGTTAGCAGTTTCAAGCATCTTTTCCCCCAACGTGGCTAAGGTTTTGAGTCCTAAAATCTAGCATATAATTTCCCTACATGGTCCTCAGGCCCAAGTCTCTGAAACAGAAGCCGTGTTTGTCATTTTTGTCATCAGCATGATTTAGTACTGTGACCTCAGTCAAGGTGTGGCCTTGCCAGACAGTAAACATATAAAAAGAATATAACTTCCTTCAGGCAGTAAAAGAGATTAGTTGAAGGAAGTTAGCCATGACCAAGATAGAGCTGGAGACTGAAATCAAAGGATTTGTTTGTAAAGGTCTAGAAATAATCTACTGTTTTCATTATAAAGAGGGTTCAGCATGCAGGTCTATAGTCCTGGTAAAGTCATTCTGGGTGCATATGTGGCTCCTGGGTCTGTGTTTCACACCTCATCTGTAGGCGATGTCCATCTTTGCTTGGAGAGAAAAACTCTTCACTTGATAGGTGAGTAGATTTCCAATTCCTGAAAGGTTTTATGTGCTAAGAATTGGATAAGTAAATCTACCTTTAGAAATTCATATTTTAATCTTGAGTGTAAGGATGATTTTTTTTATCATTGAGAGAATCTACATGTTTCTGGTATCCAAAGTATATGCAATACTTAAGAGAATTTGATATTCAGAGCCTTTGACCGATGCATCTTACGTTGAAAAATTTGTGTGTGATTAAGCAATCGATTCTAGACTTGAGATACTGAAATGCATGAAAGAATATGATTAAGTTCTAAAGCACTGGTTATAAATAGTTTATAAGATTTCTAAGTTGAGGGATGTCTCTTGATCTCAAGTTTGAGCCCCACATTGGGTGTAGAGATTACTAAAAAAAATTAAAAAATAAAAATAAAAAACATAAAAAAATAAAAAATAACAAATAAACTTAAAAATATTTGTAAGTTGAACTTAAACCTTATGGATTACTGGGTTTTTGCATTTACAATTTTAATAATTTGCATATTAGACAAAAAAAATCTAGTAACTAGAAATCATGGTCTCCATAAACACAAAGCCCCCCTCTAACATCAAAAGACTCGTGGTGACACTTTGTACTGGTGCAGAAATAAAAGTCCTGCCTGTTTAGAAAATGCTGCCTTCCTTCTCCTAGCCCTACCCTGGCACCTTCTTTGGAAGCCTTTCCTGATATACCTGAACCAGGTAGAGCCACTCCCTCCCACCTTCAGCCTGCATCTAATGAGTTCGTTTTTGTACCATCTTATTATAATTCCTTATTTCTACTCCTACCATGCATGTTACACAGAAGTTAAGTATTTATTTACATTCCTACCCCTGTTACCTACCAAAGTTCATGTTTTGTTCTCATTGTGCTGAGCCCTTTAAGGTGCTATACAGACTCTTTGAAATGTTATGTAATATTGTTCTATAGTCCAAGAAGCTTCACATTTTAATTCAAGAGCTAAGCCTGCTCCCTGTGAAGCAGGCATGAACAAGGTGTACTGTATAGTTCCTGGAGGTTCTGATTTACTAGCTCAGAGTGGGTCCCAGAAACCCACATGTGTAAGGAATCTCCAGAGGATTCCAACGTGCAGCCAGGTTGGCCACTGCTGGATTACAGGGCAGAGGTTACAATCAAGGGAATTAGTTTAAAGGCACTAGATTATTTAAAACTAATATTCAGAAGCCTGACTTAGTGTATAGGTAATGAATAGAGCAAGAAAATGATACTAGTTTTGAGTGCAGAGCCATCACCTGCACTCAAAACCCAATTTAGTCCCTCTCCTAATGGGTTTCGAGGCCCAGGAGTACCTGAACACAGCTGAGGCCTTGGCCTCCCTGGGCTAGGAAAGTATCTGGAAAACTAACAAGGAGCCTGGGTGAGGGCCAGAAAGCCGCAGATCCTGGAAAGAGCGACGATCTCTGTGTCAACCATAGCTCCATGGGATTGTGTGGCATCCCCTTGGTCTCCATGAGACCAAGTGAGATCTGAACTGGTAGGATGGGTTCTTACTGTCCTGAAGCAGACTAGGGACCTCGCAAAGACCAGCAGATTTTCTGCTTTTAGACCTGTGACTTAAAGGGGGCCTTTACTTTTCATCACCTGTGAGGATACTGCCTTTGCTCCTACTCTGTGCTCTGCTGAAGCATGTTTCTGTCCACACAGAAGTCCCTCTGAATATTTAGGGAGGGGAAGATTGGGCAGAAGTAGTGCATTCCAAGTCTAGAGGGGAAAAAAACAGTGGTGTAAGAGATATTTAAGATGAAATATTACATTGAAAAGACTACTTAACTAGCTAAACCTGAAGACACGATATCCTAACTAAACAACTAAGGAATTACAGGTAAGGTGGTTACAGTTGAGACTCCACTTTAAGAGCTAGAAGGTCAAGTGCACAAAATATCTCAAAACAGAGCATAATTATAGAGAGGTAGAAATAATGAAGAAGAAGACCATTTTGGTGGGGAAGACTATCCAATTTAAGAATGAAACACTGCATTTTTGTGGGGCAAATATTGGGTAGCTTGTTTTCAAAAAACAGAAAATTATGAGAGATAACCATTAATGAAATAAAAAGTTATGGTAGAATTTACAAATTAATTAGAGGAAAAAATAATTAGAAATGATCAAACACAAAACCAAGGAAATTTTCTTTTAAAAAAAGAAACTACAATTTAAAACATTTGTGTGTGTGTGTGTAAAATCAAGTATATTAGCCATTATTGCATATGCAGATAAACTGGATACTCTCATTAAAGATGACTGTTTTGTTGTGTTGTAATGTATACCCACTTATCACTATTTATAATAATTACACTTAAAACAAATGAATACAGAAAGCTTGAAAATAAGGGTGAGAATAGGATAATTAAAAAAGGCAATATAAAACAAAATAAAACTAATAAAACACCTACCAAAACACCCTGAAAAGTATTGTATACACCAGGGATCTAAGATTCAAATACAGATCTTCTTCCACTTACAATGTGGTTATGTCCCAATAAACCCCATTGTAAGATGAAAATATCATTAGTCAAAAATGCATGTAATACCCCTAACATACTGAACATCATAGTTCAGCATAGCCTAACTTAAGCTTGCTCAGACACTTACATTAGCCTATGGTTGGGAAAAATCATTGAACACAAAGCCTGTTGTATAATAAAATGTTGAATAATTCATGTCATGTACTGAATTGTGTACTATACTGAAAGTGACAACCATAATGGCTATGTGGGGACAGAATGGTTGTCAGTGTGTTGGCTGTTGACCCTCATGGTCGCATGGCTGACTGGGAGCTTCTGCCACTGGCCAGCATCGCGAGGAAGCATCGTGCTGGCTATTGTTAGCCTAGGAAAAGATCCAAATTCGAAATTCCAAGCTTGGTTTCTACTGAATGCATGTTGCTTTCACATTACTGTAAAGTAAAAAAAAAAAAAATGTAAGTCAAACCATCATAAGTCAGGGACTGTGTGTAAAATGAGTTGATGAAGATACCATGGCAAATGAATGGCACCTGAAGATTCTAGAAAACCAACAGTCCCATTCTGCTACACTGCTGTGCCTAAGCAAAGGGGAGTAAAGGCTGATTTTATTTAATCTCATTTTAACTATCACTCTCTAATCTATTAGTTTTTAGCATTTTATGTATAAATAGATCCTGGTCATCTTAGGGGCAAGTGAAAGAGTCTCCGGAGTGACGGTTATGAGGAGTGTGTGTGTGTGTGTGTGTGTGTGTGTTTAAGAGCCTTTTTATATAGCACAGCATAGCTGGGAGAAATCCAAGCCAAATAAAGTGAAAGTTGAAGGTGTAAGGACATGTTTCCTTAGTTTTCTGAGCTGTAACCTCAATTTCCACAGAATGACGTGGGGCCTTCTCATCTGAGTCATTTGAAACTCCCCTAGACAAAACACTCACAGTCCCAGCCTAGGGAATAAGCTTGCATTGGCAAGAGGCTGAACTAACAAACCTATTTCTCTGATTCTTGTTTTGACATTACAGTGAATATACAATCTTTATTTTTAAAACACACACACACACACACACAATTGTTACATCATTTTTCCATGTGGGTAAGGAATCACTATGCATTACTGTCGCCTGGCCTTCATTGATGACATAGTTCAATTGAATAAATTATGTGTTGCTAAGTTTTCTGATCTTTAAAACATTCTCTAACTTATGCTTTCTGCATATGTATTTGAGGATAGGGATACAGCTTTTCTCCCAAGTATTTCGCAGAGGGGCAATGTTACTTCAGGAGAGATAAATTTTTTTTTGAGAAATTTTTATATTAGACATTTCCAATTCCTTTAGTTGAATTTCCAACATCATTTTTGGTGCTAGAATATATACATATATTTAACGTATTAATATATATTTAATGTAATGGAAGCTCCTAAGGGTAGTCACTAAGCTCTTGTTTTCAAATTCACAATTCTATTATGTAAAAATTATTTCTTACTTTTTTTTTCAAGACTTTTATTTACTTATTTGTCAGAGAGAGAGAGAACACAAGTAGGGGGGGCAGCAGGTGGAGAGAGAAGCAGGCTCCTCGCTGAGCAAGGAGCCTGATGCTGGACTTGATTCCAGGATCCTGGGGTCATGACCTGAACCAAAGGCAGATGCTTAACTGACTGAGCCACCCAGGTGCCCCTATTTCCTACTTTTGAAATAAAATTCATCATTTTAAAGTGTACAATTCATTATTATTTTAGTGCACAATTCAGTGGCACTTAGCGTATTTCCAATGTGCAACCACCAGCTCTCTCTAGTGCACCCTGGACCCGCTAAGTAGTAAGTTAATTCTTCCTTCCCCCCAACCCTTTGGTTTATGTCTTTATGGATTTGCCTAGTCTAGATGTATCATGTGTGTATCATATATGATAGCTAATTTTATCCTCAACTTGACTGGGCCACAGGGCACCCAGATATTTACTCAAACATTATTCTGAATGTTTCTGTGAGAATACTTTTGGATGAGGTTAACATTTAAATTAGTAGAATGTGTAAAGCAGATTGCTCTTCCTAATGTGGGTTGGCCTCGTCTGATTAGTTGGAATGCCTGAAGAGAGACCAAAAATGGACTTCTTCCTGTCTGATGGCCTTCAAACTGGGACCTTAACATTTTTCCTCCTTTTGGCCTGGAACTGAAACATTAGCTCTTCTTGGTCTGGAGCCTAAAATACTTTGGACTAAAATTAAACTTGGCTCTCCCGAGTGTCCAGCTTGCTCATTCACCTGCAGATCTTGCCAACCTCCAAAATCTCATGAGCTTATTTTTTGTACTAAGTCTCATTTTCTGTATATATCTCCTATGGATGCTGTTTCTCTGAGGAATCCTGACTAATATGTAATAGGAATCATATAATATGTGGCCTTTCATGTCTGGCTTCTTTTACTTAGCATAATGTATTTGAGGTTCATCTAAGGGTAATATGTATCAATACTTCATTCCATTCATAGCTGGATATTATTCCATTGTATGTATTTACCACAATTTATTTATCCATTCATCCATTGATGAACATGAGGTTGTTTCTAACTTTTGGCTACCATGAATAATGCTGTTATTTTTGTGTACAATTTTATGTGTGGACATATGTTTTAATTTCCCTTGGGTATATACACATGAGTGGAATTGTTGGGTCACATGTTAATTCTATATTTAAATGTTTGAATAATCACAAGAGTGTTTTCCACAGTGACTGCACAATTTTACACTGTCACTGGCAATGTATGAGGACTCCTATTTCTCCACATCTTGCCAAACTTGGGATTTTCTATTTTCTTCATTAAAGCCAACCTAGTGGAGGGCACCTGGGTGGCTCAGTTGGTTAAGCATCTGCCTTTGATTCAGCCCATGATCCCGGGGTCCTGGGATGGAGGCCTGTGTCAGACTCTCTGCTCAGCAGGAAGCATGCTTCTCCCTCTCTCTCTGGCCCTCCCCCCTGCTCATGCTTTCTCTCATACACACATACCCTCTCTCAAATAAATAAATAAAATCTTAAAAAAAAAGAATAAAGCCAACCTAGTGGATGTAAAGTGGTATCTCATTGTGGTTTTCATTTGTGTTTCCTTAACAATCAGTGATACTGAATATCTCTTCATGTGATTGTTGGTTATTTGTATGTATTCACTGAAGATATGTTTATTCAATTCCTTTGCTTCATTTTTAAATTGTGTTATTTGTTGTTGAGTTGTATGTGTTCTTTATGTATTCTGTATAATAGCCCCTTATCAGATATATTATTTCTCAAAATTTCCTCCCCCTTCAGTAGATTTCCTTTTCATTTTCTCAATAACGTCATTTGTAGCACAAAATTCTTAATCTGATGAAATCCAGTTTCTCTATTTTTTTGTTGGTCATGCTTTTGAAGTCATACTAGGAATCCATTGCCAAACCCAGAAATAAAGATTTTCTCCTCTGTTTTCTTCTAAGAGTTTTATTTTTTTATTTTTTATTATTTTAAAGATTTTATTTATTTATTTGACAGAGATAGAGACAGCCAGCGAGAGAGGGAACACGAGCAGGGGGAGTGGGAGAGGAAGAAGCAGGCTCATAGCAGAGGAGCCTGATGTGGGGCTTGATCCCACAATGCCGGGATCACACCCTGAGCCGAAGGCAGATGCTCAACCGCTGTGCCACCCAGGCGCCCCTCTTCTAAGAGTTTTATAGTTTTAGCTCCTATATATAGGTCATTGATACATTTTGAATTAATTTTTGTATCTGGTATTTTGTATATGGTAGAGGTCTCAATTCATTCTCCGCATGTGGTTATTCAACTATCCTAGCACTATCTGTTGAAGGATGCTTTACCCATTAAATGGACTTGGCACCAATGTTGAAAATCAGTTGGCCATGGGTATTTGCATTTTTTCTGAACTCTCAGTTCTGTTTATTCTCTATATGTTTGTTCTTATAGCACTACTACATTATTCTGGTTACTGTAGCTTTATAGTAAGTTTTGAAATTGGGAACTCCCAGTATTAGTTCTATTACTTTATTTTCCTTTTCAAAATTGTTTTGGCTATTTGGGGCCTTTATGATTCTGTATGAATTTGAGAATCAGGTTTTCCATTTCTGAAAAGAAGGCCATTGGAATTTTGATAAGGTTTACATTGAATCTGTAGATTGTCTTAGACATTCTGTTAAAAAAACATTTTAATAATAACTATTGCCATATTAACCATATTAGATCTTCCAGTCCATGAACATAAATCTTTCCATATGTTTAAGTTTTCTTTAATTTCTGTCAGCACTATGTTCTGATTTTCAATAAAAAAGTCTTTCATCCGCTTGGTTAAATTTAGTCTTAGAATGCTATTGTTAATGGAATTGTTTTGTTAATTTCCTTTTCAGATTGTTTATCCCTGATGCATAGAAACATAAATTTGTTTGTGTATTTATTTTATATCCTACAATTTTGCTGGCTTCATTTATTTTCTTTAGCCTTTTTTTTTTTTTTTTTTTTTGGTGTGGACTCTGGAATTTTCTGTATACAAGATTTGTCTCATCTGTGAATAGGGTTAGTTTTACTTCATTTTTTCCAATGTAGATGTCTTTCATTTTTTTTTCTTGCCTCATTTCTCTGGCCAGGACTTCCAGTACAATTATGAATACCAACGGTGAATGCAGACATCCTGGTCTTGTTCTTGATTTAGGGTGAAAGTTTTAGGTCTTTTGCCATTCAGTATGATGTTAACTGATGTTTTCTCCTAAATGCCTTATATCATTTTAAGGAATTCTTCTCTATTCCTAGTGTGCTTATTGTTTTTGTAATGAGAGGGAGTTGAATACTGTCAAATGCTTTTTCCATATCTATTGAAATGATCCACTTTTGCATTCCTGGAATAAATTTGGAAAGTTTTTGGCCACTATTTCTTCAAATATTTTGTCTGATCTTTCTACTTCTCTTCTCCTTCTGGGGACCCCCATCGTGCATATATTGGTGTATTTGATAGCATGCCGTGGGAGTTTAGAACTTTGTCTTCTTTTTCCTTCCACTCAGATTGGGTAATCTCAATCAAACTATCTTTAAGTTCACCAATTCTTTCTTCTGCCTGTTTGAATCTTTTGTTGAATACTTCTAGTAAATTTTTTTAAAATTTCAGCTCCAGAATTTTAATTTTTTAAATAATTTCTATCTTTGTATTGATATTACTGATTGATTCATTCGTGTTTGTCTTCAGATTGCACAAATCTCTTGCCTTTTACTGAATCATTCATATACTGTTCTCCTGACTTCCTTTAGTTCTCTCTTCATGGTTTCTTTTAGCTCTTTGAGCATATTTAAGACAGTCAATTTCAAGTCTTTGTCTAGTAAGTCCAATATTTGGGATGGTTTTGTTAATTTCTCTTTTCTCCTGTGAGTGGGCCATACTTTCCTGCCTTTCTCGTGCTTTGTAATTATTTTGCTGAGATGTGGAAATCTGAATATTACGATGTGGTAATTCTAGAAATCAGATTCTAAACCCTCTGCAAGTGTTGCTGTTGTTATTTGATGAAAGGTGGAGTTATCCCTTTTTTTAAGTGACTTTTCCAATCTATTTTTACAAAAACTATGTTCCTTGTCATATGTGGTCACTTGAGTGTCTGTTGTATTATCACTGCAGTTACTTAATGACCTCACGGAGATTTCCCTAAGTGTTTAGGTCCAATGAGAAAAGAAAATTAAAAAAATGCACCTTTGTTTTTAAATTTCCTCTGACCCATGTGGTTGGAGAAGTCACTTCAATCAGCATGGCTTGATTTAATGGCCAGCCTATGTGTTGGCCCCTCAGCTATCAAAAGCAATCCCCAGAATGGATAATCCCTATTTTTGGAATACAAAGTCCTTATTCCCCAAACTGACGCAGGATAACCACATGAAGATCATGGGTGCCATCCCTACAGCTGCCACAGGGCTTGGGGTTGGGGGATGTTATCACTAAGTGAAACGCACACACACACACACAGACAGACGCATGCACGGTAGTGACAATGAAATTTGTCAGCCTGTTTATACCTCAAGCAGTCTATCTATAGTGTTTGTCTAGACTCCACAATTCCACAATAGTTGTTCCAGATAGTTCTTGCCAGCTCAAAAGTTTTTTGATGGGGGCGCCTGGGTGGCACAGCGGTTAAGCATCTGCCTTCGGCTCAGGGCATGATCCTGGCGTTATGGGATCGAGCCCCACATCAGGCTCCTCTGCTATGAGCCTGCTTCTTCCTCTCCCTCCCCCTGCTTGTGTTCCCTCTCTCGCTGGCTGTCTCTATCTCTGTCAACTAAATAAAAAAAAAAAAAAGTTTTTTGATGGAAGAACCAATTCCTGAAGATTCTTATTCAACCATTTTTTTGTGATGTAACTCCTTTTCTGTTACTTTCGTTCTTCTCTTGATAAAGAAGAATTCAAAGCAATGTTTAGACAACCTAGCCAAAATCACTGTGTAAAGTCTTGGTAGAAATGACTCATTCGCTAATTTTCCTACTTTGTTGCTATGAACCATAGAATAATAAGTGGGCATCTGGAAAATATATCAGGATTTTAAAACAGCCAGTGTGGATAAACCATTCCTTTGCATTTTGGAAACTCCTGGGAACAGTAGAGAAATATGGTGTTTTTGAAGGCTATTGTGAGCAGTGTATTTGTTTTTATAGTTAGTTATATTAAATTCCAGAAGAAAAGATCATTATTTAAGAGCATTATATTGTGAAAAGAGAGGAAAATTTAAAATAATTATTATTGTGGGAAACAACCTCATATCCATGAGTAATCAGTTTGGGATAAACTTGCAGTATGAGCTGTATGCCATTATGAAACATCTCTTAGAACAGCTCAACCAAGGTATCTTAGAAGCTTGGGAAAGTACAAGTAATGACTTAGTATGAGGCTTTTCTTTTCCAAAGCAATGCTATTCTTTCCTGGGGCACATGTCCAAGTCAGTAAGCTTCTTGAGAGGAGGAGGCAATATCACACAAACAAAATTATAATTGTCTTTAGTAAAACACACCTACTTCTTGGAACTTCCAACTCTCTGGAAATAACTACAAAAAATGGATATTCAGTTTTTCCTAAGTTTTTGGTAAAGGAAATATTAACAAAAAATACATTTTTACTATGTAATGCTAATAATTCTCCACAAGGTAAACTGCTTTATTTTTTTATTTTATTAGCAGGGTTTAAAGAGATCAGTTCTTGACCCAGGCCTAACAGAAAATGAATTTTAAAAGTCTCCTCAGAGAGGAGAATTTATAGATCACTGAGTCAAACTCTCTGGTTTTACAATGAGACCTAAAAATGCTAATTGAGCTAGAATCCAATTTTGCGTTTTGTTAAGTAAGAACAACTTGCTTCCTAGGTCATTCTGATTTTAATTATAAAGTTTATTGTACATTTTAATATATCAAAGTCATAAGTGTTTTCTATAAAATTCCTATAAATCAGAATTTACTCTTAAATTTAGTTTTTTTCCCCAACCAATTTGTATATATTTAGGTCTTAAAAAATCCCTTGGCAGATCCACAGCAAATGTGGCAGATTATAATCTGAAAATAGTAACAGTAATAAGCATAGAAAAAGTAAAAGAGTAATGGCAGACTTAGGTTTTTCTGGCACATGAGAGGTCAGTTTTTGAGATATTTGACAGAATATAGAGTCTAACTGTGTACAAACATCCTGATAATTTTTTTTAAAATTTCATAACTTAACATTTTAGAGGGAAGACATTTTGATAAAAGCCATATTGTATAACCTTTAGTTTCTACATTCATTAACTCTTTTGAGAACCAATGAGTCACATAAGGAGGAATGTTTCTGAGGCAGTTATTCATCTCACATGTATGTCTCAAATCCCATGGTATGAAACATTTTATGCAACTTGACAAAAATTATATTGACTACAGAGAGTTAAATATTATAATATAAAAACTCATTTCAGGTATGTATGGATAGTTGTCTACTCAGTTCTGCAGGATTTAGAGTGTTTACAAAATTTTATGAAGAGATAATTATACAGGTACAAAGATACATGTATAAATGTATAGGACATGTGCATATGTGTACACAAACACATATGTTTATATTTTACATTTCCTTTTCACAGTATGAGGGAAATACAAACTTTATTTAAAGAAAGTCATGGCTTTTGACATCTCTTTAAAGATTTTGCCAGGCAGTGTGGCATGAACATCTGCTACATGCTGAATGGTTCTGATGGTGTTAACTGAGAAGGAGGAATCATTTCACTGGAGACTATAATTCTCAGCTTCAATACTAACTTTCTAGCTGTTGCAAATGTATTTCATTGTCACTTTAAGCATTCTGGGCAATAGACAGACTCACCAGCAACAGATTTGTAGAGCTCACTGCCGTTCATTCTCTGAGAGCTTCCATCTTTGTTTGTCTTTTGAGACATGAATATGGATCCTAGCACTACTCTAGGAAGTGTCAACTTTTTTGTTTGGGTTTGCATCATCTCAGAAACCTTTTTATCTCTCTTCAATTTGCAATTTCTTAAAAAGTCTTTGTGAATTTCCCTCTTTTCTGCATGTTGACATTCAAGATGGCAGCTGGTGGCTGGCCCCTACAGCCTCAGTGGGACCTTCCTCAGAAATGTGCACAGTTGTGGGAACCTGGGTGGCTACATGGAGGGGATTTTGCAGTTGCTCAATTTGTGATACAATGAACACATGAAATACTCCTGTCAGAAAAAACTAAGATTGCTTTAATGATAACTCATAGGGGCAGGGAAAACAGGTGAGACAAGATTATTTAATCCAGTTAAAACCAGGAGAACTTTCTTCCTTAGCTTCAAATAGTTTATTTCTAAACACACCATGGTGTGCTCTTTCCCTTTGTTCTAACATGACGTAAGGATGAATTTTCAATTTATGTGCACTATGAGGTGTCAGACATTACTAAGGTAGTTTGTGGAATGTATGTTCCTTAGAGCTTCCTGGGTTCACTATGGAGCAATTTTGCTGGAAAATTGAAGATCCTAAAGGAGTTCTTGAGGTCTCTCCTTAGAACTTTTATGAAGTGATAAGTGAGTTTCAATAAAGAGTCAAACAGCAGTGGGGACTCAGGACAAGTGGTGGAGGAATGGTAAGGAGGAAAATCTGCCTCTCTCTAAATGTTTCCTTCTCTCCTTTGTCTTAGCTCCTTTTCTTTTCTTTTCTTTTCTTTTCTTTTCTTTTCTTTTCTTTTCTTTTCTTTTCTTTTCTTTTCTTTTTTTCTTTTCTTCTTTTCTTTTCTTTTCTCTTTTCTTTTCTTCTTTTTTCTTTTCTTTCTTTTCTTTTCTTTGTCTTTTCTTCTTTTTTCTTTTCCTTCCTTCCTTTTTCTTTTCTCTTTTCTTCTTTTTTCTTTTCTTTCTTTTCTTTTCTTTGTCTTTTCTTCTTTTTTCTTTTCCTTCCTTCCTTCCTTCCTTCCTTCCTTCCTTCCTTCCTTCCTTTTCCTTTCTTTCATTTGCTCCCTTTTCTCCTCTCACATTTTATTTTATTTTTTTACTTTTAATTTTTAAAAAATTTTTAAAAGATTTTATTTATTTATTTGAGAGAGAGTGAGAGAGAGAGCACGAGAGGGGGGAGGGTCAGAGGGAGAAGCAGACTCCCCGCTGAGCGGGGACCCTGATGTGGGACTTGATCCTTCAACTCCGGGATCATGACCTGAGCCGAAGGCAGATCCTTAACTGACTGAGCCACCTAGGTGCCCTCCTCTTACATTTTAGAGTACAGTCTGTTTCTCCCATCTGTGGGTCCTCTGACCCCTTCCCCAAAGTATTTGTATTACATGTATGTATTTATTACTGTTAGAAATCAACCAAAAATTCTGATATAATATGTTAAATGTGACTGAGAGGAAGAAGCTGAAATCATGCTTAAAGAAGAACAATGTTTTCTATTTCATCAGAGAGTCTGGTAATTTTTATGAGTATTTATGGAGTGCTTTCATGAAGGCAAAGCAAGCCCAGAGCCAGGATCTGGGACTAAGGAGGAATAGGTGTTGGGAAACTGATGTCTGTCTTAGAGTCAGAACACTGACTGACCTGCTGCTCTGAGAGTGTTTCAAAAAAGGGGAGTCTGGGCCTGGTTGGGGGACTTTGCAGGAGGTCACAGAGAATGAGGAACTGGGCAGTGTTGATCTACTAGCCTTGGGAATGATGCTACAGTGAGGTGAGAGTCTTGAAGCAAATCTTCACGAGCAAGCTAGTAGTCTAGGTAAAAAATTCATTTTACTTGGTTCCTGTCTTATTTTCCTGGACTAAGTAACTTAGTTATTTTTGCTTATTGTCAGTGTTTTTTATCACAGGGACATGAAAGTATTTTTGGACTCACTTTTCAGCCTGCATCACCTTGTCATGGGTGTGCATCAATATGGTATATCACAGTTATTATGCTTAAGTTACCTTTCTTTTCCTGGAGACTGAAAAATTAATAGCACATTATCTTTTCATCATGATAAGTATGTTGCCTGGCAGCAACTTTAGGCCAAATTTTAAACTCAAATGTAGAATAGAATGACAAGGCAAAACAAAACAATCTCAAAAGCCTCCCCTGACTCCTACCTCTTCAGGAAGCACTGTGATCACAGGGTTACACAGATGACCAGAAAATATCAGCGCTTGGTTGGTTCCTGGCACATGGGGCTGTCAGGATTTAATATAAGAATAACATTTTGTAACAGAGGTGAATGGACCACACTGATTATTTCTGCAAGGATGCCTTTTTATCCAATGTTGTGGTTTTCCCTATTGTGGAAGACTCAGCTGACTTCTGCTGGTCTCAGAGGTCAGCAAGTGTATTCACACTACTTTTCCTGAAATTTGTGTGTCATGATACACACTTTTCCAGATTTTGTAAACTCTGCTAAACCATGTCATTTCCTCAGGAATAAATATAGAAAGGCCATTCAGTTAACTAATGATATTAATCAAAGGCTTATTTGGCTGGGCATCACACCATGCCCCTGAAGATTCTCTATGTAATTACAAAGAGACTTTGTGGTGTCTGAGAGTCAGGCATGCCAGATTTAGTGTTCTAGGGCAAGAAACTATATGTAAGCAAAATAGGTTAAAAACTCAGTGTCTGTATTCAGATTTATTTTCTCTTGACAGACCGAGGCCTGTCCCAAGAAGTATAAGCAGCATGGTTAGCTGGTCGACAATCACATAATATGAAGAGCAGTTAGAAGAATTAGGCATTTTTAGCCCGGGGAAGAAAAGACATAATGGGGACAAGATAGTCGTCTTTAAACATTTGAGAAGCTGTCAGATGGGAAAGTTTTAAACTGGTTCTGTGAAACTCCAGAGGGCATAAATATGGTGGAAGTTTCAAGGACGCAGGCTGGGGTTGAAAATAAATTTAGAGCAGTTTGATTTATACAAACAAGGGATGAGTTCTAAAACACCATAGGGTGTGTTCACGGAAAGAATTTCTGCCCCAATTAATTTGTGGACACATGGATTAGCTATCCTTGAAGGTACCTTCCAGCTCTCAGATTCTGTGATTCTTGAATGTGAAAATTCCACTTGACATAGAGTCAGCTCTGTTTACCACAATCAGTCACAATAGCACACTTAAAGATGTCCTGACATCCACACTGAAACATGGCCTACAAGGACCCCAGAGACCCAACCTCTGACAATCTCTACCATTTCTTCAGTCAAACTCTCCTCCTTACTCTCCCACGGGCTGCCTTCCTGCTGCTTCTAGACTTTTCTTTCTTTCTTTCTTTCTTTCTTTCTTTCTTTCTTTCTTTCTTTCCTTCTTTCTTTCTTTCTTTCAGAGAGAGAAAGTGCACAAGTGGGGGGAGGGGCAGAAAGAGAGGGAGAAGCAGACTCCCCGATGATCAGGGAGCCCTATGTGGGTCTCGATCCCAGGACCCTAGGATTATGACGTTAGCTGAAGGCAGACGCTTAACCAACTGAGTCACCCAGGCACCCCAGACTTCTCTTTTTAGCTCAGAGTCATCACACGTATTTGTCCTTCAGCCTAGAATCCCCTCCTTCCACTCATCCTCAGTTAACTCTGTGTATCTCCATGTAAATGTGTTCCACTCCCAGGGAAGCCTTTACTCACCAGGTTCATTTCCCCTGTTAAAAGCCTGCATGGCACCATGTACTCCCCTTTGGCAATGTTCATCCCACCATTTGAGAACTATTTTTTCACTGTCTGTTTTTCCTACAGTTTCCTACAGGACTGAGGGTGGGGACATGTCCTTGGTTCATGACTTTATCGTCAGTATCTTGGCACAGTTCTGAGAACAACATTTTCCAAAAATATTCACTAGATGAATGTTATCCTCCTAGATTTAAAAATGCTTGGGTATATTGATATCAGATTCACTTTAAAAGTTTCCAGAACTCGTCATTGTGTGTATCTATGAGGGAGCTATGACAATTTAGGAATTGGAAAACTTTTGAATATTTTTAAGAATTTTATATCTTTACAGTGTTGCAAAACTTCTTTCACGTGGTAATACTACCAGAGTTCTTGGAGCAGCTCTCCCCACATATCACCACAATGGTGCACCTAATGGGAGCAAAAAACCATGCCTGATTTAAGGGCAGAGTGATCCTAGAAGGGAAAGAAGTGCTAATAGCAAGAAAAGGTGGTAAAGAGAAAAGGCCAGAAGAGGCTTTGCGCACAATTATACTTGGTTTACTTCTCAGCCAAAGTGAGAATTTACGGTTAACACGCCTTCTCCTCTCCCACCCCACTGCAAACTCTAATGACCTGATAACTGAACACATAGGACAATGTTTAGCTGTGACCTCCAGGAGGGAAATTTAAAGTACTTTATTGTAATTCAGTACTGTTGACCATTTTTATTTTCTGAAAAACCTGTTCTTCACTATCCCTGGTGCTTTTGCTTATAAAAAGTTTTCTGTCTCACAGACATTTTCAGTCTGTTGACAGGTTTTCACACCAGTTGGCATGGAAAAATCACTGGTCCATTTTCATGGTAGAGCCTGGATCCATGTTTACTGTCTATGGTTCAATATGAGGAGTTTCCCTGAACTTGTTTGGTAGTTTGGAGACGAGATTGAAAAGAGAAGATATTCATTCCTTTGAACTTGCGTGATTCCTGCCCATTCATCCTGTTTGCTTTTCTATAGGAAAACAACTGACTCTTGTGCCATCAACTGTGTGATGGAAGCAGAAGCCCTTCAGTAGGCAATGCAACAGACTCGTGTATGATATTATTGTGTTAACTGCTTACGGAGGCCCTTAGAAGTTGTTTTATCCAGGGAAGAGATGGTAATAATAGTTACGACCCCTTTTGTAGAAACTGACATGCTCATAGGAATATCAGTCCCAAACTGTTGCTTTAGTAGTGACAATGGAAAGAAGAGAAAAGCATCTGAGCCACTGTGGTGTCTGATACCCAAATGGTGACTTGATCCATTCTCAGTAGGGAATGGGGTTTGAGTTATGTTTCCCAGAACTGAAGATGTGTCTGTGATGAGTCATCCTTGCTCTCAGCTGGTTATGTTCAAGTCAACAAGTATTTCCTGAGAAATTTAGAGGACTACTACAATGAGTAAGAATCTTACTCTGAAGATCTTTTGGGCCTGTGGACCTCATTGCATTATTTGGAGACACATGGATTGGATGTGTGCTCTTATTCCCACAAGCAAGATGCTTAGGTCAGTGGAACCAACAGGTGTGTGGGTCTGAGTCACATAATAGAACAATAAAGTCCTGTGGTTATCTTTTATCAGAAAGCAGCAACTGGAATATTGGAGGGGGGTTTCCAGATGAAGTCCTGGTGGGAAGGTGTTAGTGGGCCAGGAATTGACAATAACATGACCAAGGCTCAGAAGCTCAAATGGACCATTGCAGTCTAGGTAGGAGCTTTGCTAAACAACGCTTTGGATCCTATGGCTGGAAGAACAGGGCAATAAAGTCAGATAAGGGGAAGAGATAAAAATTGACCAGTGAGAAGATGGTTAAAATACTTGTCCTTGAAAGAATAAGAAATAATCCTGAATCAGTCTTTGCTGGCAGGCCCTTCCCTGGTGTGACCTCAGCTAGCTGGGGGCACTGCTCATGGTTGCTCTAATCCCTAGGGTGGCTCTTTCCAAACTGCTGCGTGCCCATGTGTGCATTCCTGCAGAAGCCTGCAGCCGCACGTGAATACTGAATCCTTGTCTCCGGGACTGTCAGCCTGTCACATTTGATGAGTCTTAGATTTGAAAAGGGAAAAAGAAACAAAACATTCACATCAAACCAATATGCAGTAGCCAGAGCTGAAAAAGAAAATAGGCCAAACTGCTGGACCTCTCTCTCTCTCTGCAAAAAAAGCAAAAGTCACATGAATTCAAATTTGGAACACGACTGCATCCTCCTCAAGGCCTGCCTCACTGAGAGCCTTGGGTGTCCGTGGCTCTGCTGCATCGCTTGGTCTTGCAAAGACAGGAGGAGGTGATTCAGGACAAATTGAAGCAGTGCAGGGAAACCTGGCACTAAATTTAGCACGAAATCTTGTAATCCTGCGGCTGGCTGAGTCCGTTGCTGGGTAGGATCTGTCCACACAGAGCCTTATACAGCCCTCAAGGACAACCGATGGAGCATGGGCAGAGAGCCACGTGGTCCTGGAAAAGGCTTTCTAATCTCTTATTCTTGTTTTCTGAAACTCATGCACTTTTTAATTTTTGTAAAGGCTGGAAAGATTCCTTTGCTATTGACCTTCCATTACCTAATTAAAATAAGAACAGTGTGTGAGAAAACTGTTAACATATAAGAAGAAAGTCACTCTCCTCTTGGGCAAGTTGGACTTCCAAACCTTGTAAGATGTTCCCCTGGAGGGTGACTCACACCCTCAGGATTACCACTCCCAAGCACTTCGGAGGGAGCAACATTTGGTGTGTCAAAGAAAGAACGTGCAAGAAGGGGGAGAATTTTCCACAAAAGTACAGCTTCCTGCCAGAAAGCACACGTGAGGCCAGGACAATTGGGCATAAACAACTCACATGTTGGAAGAGCAAGAACAGCACAGAGAGGACTGCTGAGAGGGCTGAAGAAACCCATATATTTTTCAGAATGTGACAAAAGTCCTCTGTGGTCACCCTACCTAAAACAAAAGTATTAAAGTGGACCTTTATTATGTTAAGCCAAATGGGCCCTTCCCCTTTCAAGAAATAAAGTTTAAAAAAAAATGTGGGCAAGAAGCTGGAATCCTGATTTTTCGTATGATCCTGAGTCTATTACTTAGATATTTAATATTTCATTTTCTTGTATTTATATGTAAACAATTTTATGAATGCATACTCTCACTAGGCAGTGGTGAGGGCTTCTCCTTGGGGGAGAAGATTAAGGGTTAGCCTGATACAGATTGAAGACATTCTGTCTCAATGAGGTAACCAGGTGGTCAAGGGCTAATGGCAGAGTGGAAATGAGCCTGTTCTCCCTTCAGCCTTCCTATAATAATTTCACACACTCTTGACAATAGAGACATTTTTAGGGTTGTCTCTGTCGAGCTTCCCCCCCATCCCATATCTGTCTATGTTTCAGCTTCCACCTCAGTAGAATTCCCTTGCTGTCATTTTTCTCTGACCCCGTTCTCTCACTCCCCAGCTTTTGTTGCTCCCCCCTCAGCTCTGTGCTCCATGGTGATGTCCTCCCTTCCATTGTCTCAGCTACTGCCAAAGGGTCTCAGTTCTCCACCTGTCACTTAGATGTTCTGCTGGAGCTCCAAGACCTGATAGACAACATGCCAACCCAGAGGTCTTGTGGATATCCCTAAAACAGTATTTCCCAAATCAAACATATTCACTAATTTGCTTATTAATAAGCTGGTATGTGCCAGAACCCATGCTAGAACTCAATAGCCAAGCCAACCAATAACATAGATAAAGCAGCTTTAGCATCATTTTTGGGAGCAGTGGCTGTGGAGAGGGAAAGGCTGGGTTTTGTCACTTTTAAACTGTATAAACTTAGATGAGTTACAGAACTTCTCAGGATCTCAGTTTATTCATTGTAAAAAGAGGATAATAACATTATCGTCTTGAAGTGCCATTGCAATAATTAAATGTGATAATGTTTGAAAGGTACATAAACAATGCATGGTATGTAGCTGAGATCGGTAAATATTAGTGGTTAAGAAAGAGATGTAAAAGAAATGTAGGGAGAGTTAACAATTCCTTAGTGGATCAGGGATGACTTCATAGTGGTTAGAGGGGTTGAGATCAACCCTCAAAGATGATAAGCAGTCAGCCATGTGGGAGTGGGGAGGAGTGCTCCATTCTCCCATTTGTGAAGGCATGGAGAGTGAAATAGCATGTGATATTTGTTGAATCTTAAGAAGTGTAGTACCAAGAGCAAGGAATTTGAGGGGATTAAGGAGGAGAGATGAAGGTAGAATGTATGTGAACATCATATCATGAAGTATCTGTGTGTTAAGCTAAAGAGTCTCAACTTTATCCTGGAAGCTATGGAGGAATTGAAGGAATTTCAACAGGAAAATGACATGATTGGATTTGTATTTCAGAAAAAACACATTGGCAACTGTGTGAAGTAGGGATTGGAACTGTGCCAGGCTTAAGGCAAGGAGACTAGTTAGGAGGCAGCTGCAGTAATCCATGCAAGAAGTGATGAGGGCCTGGATTAAGGTAATGGCTTTGGGGATAGAGAGAATGGCATGGAGATGAGTCGATATTAAGGAGGTAGAATCTGTAGGACTTGGTAGCTCAGTGTGAAGCCTAAATGAGAAAAAAGAATCTGGGATGCCTGCCAAATTTCTTCTGTGGGAAAGTGGATGGATGGTAGCATCATTCAATGAGATATGGAAGTTGGAAAGAGGAAAACATTTTGATATTGGGTCCAGTTTGGGACCTAATGATTTTTCTATTAGATTAATTTAAATACTGATACTAATGGAAGTCTGGGATTTTCTTCCAGATGTAAAGAACCAAAGTCCAGGGGATGATAAGTAGTGCAGTGTGTTCAGATGAAGAATCCGGTGTCAAGTGAAAAGAGCCCAAGGCAAAGACCTGGAGGAATAATGGACATTTACGAAGGAAGACAACAAATCTGTGACATAGATAGACAAATCATGGAGCTCTGAAGAGGATTAGAAAGAGTTAGCATCACAGAAGGTGGATGGTCAAAGATGCAGATATATCAAGTTAGGGAAGCGGAAACTGAACACTGGGTTGGGAAATGTGGAGGTCATTAGTGAAATTGGGGAGAGCAATTTCATTGGAGTTGTGAAAAGGATGTCAGAATACAGTGAGTTGAAAAGAACAGTGAGTTGGAAGTAAGAAAGAAAGGGTAGATCTCAAATATATTCTATTGAGATGATTTATCAAGAAAAAAGGAAAAGAAGAGAAAATGGAATTTAAAAAGGGATTTGAATTTGAAGAAAGTAGGTTTTTATTTATTTTTGGAGCAAATGTGGAAGAACACGTTTGTGTGTGTGTGTGTGTGTGTGTGTGTGTGTATTTGTGTGTGTGTTGAACAGAAAAGATGATATAAATAGAAAGATAGAAGCTAGAGAAAGATTGAGTGATACAGAACTGCCCTTGAGGTGGTGGGAAGGGATGGGTTGCAAACATGAGTGATGGATGGCACAGGCTCTGGAAAGAAGGGTTACTTTCTCCACTGAGCACAAAGGAAAATGAAGCAAGACCAATGTATGTATAAATTCATTTTAACAGAGGAAAGAAAGAATTCTTGCTTGGTGCACTATATTTGTTTCTGTTAATCAGGGGCAAGTTCATCCACTGAGAATATAGAGGAGGTAGGCTTGAGGTTAGGTATAACACTTTAAATAGCTTTTGGGAGGGATGGAATTGGGAAATACCTAGTATTTGTTGAGTGTTTACTACATTCTAGTTATAACTTTAATTGTTGTAAATACTTTCACTGTTTTTGATTCTTACAGTAACTTTTTAAGACAGATACAATAATTCATCTCTATATTAGAGATGGGGAAACTAAGGTACAGAGATATTATTTTTTAAATGCTTTGACAATTATCTTGTTAGAGAAGGGCTTGAACTCAACATTTTGACTCCATAGACCATCTTTTAATGTACTAGTGTATATAGAGAACACTAATATTTCATTTATTCATTCAGCAAATATTAACCAAATGCTTTCTCTGTGTGAAGACTTGTTTGAGTCTTATCAGATGCACTGATAAACAAAGTAGTCAAATGCTTATGTTCATATTTAGTGATGGGAGACTGGCAAGAAACAAAACAGGAAAACTGTGGTTTATAGTAGATGAAAAGTACTATAGAAAAAAAGGAAAACATAGGACAGATTGAGGGGCTGGAGAGGTAGGTTGTGAATATAGGTAGGGGTAGAATTTGTTTGAGATGATAACATTTGAGCAAAGACTTGGAGGAGGGAAGGGGCTAGCTATGTAGATAGTGGAGAGAACATTCCAGTGCCCAAGGCATGACTGTGGTTGACATACTCAAGGAAAAAGGAGGATAGTATGGCAGACATTTCTTAAATAAGGTGGGGAAGGGGAGGAATAGGAGGTGAGGTCAAAGAATATGTTATGGGGAAGTGCAGATCATGCAGGAACTTTGGTTTTTACTCTGAGTAAAATGCGGAGCATTGCAGGTTTTAAGCAGGGAAGTGACATATGAACATTCCTAGGTATTAAAAAGATTACTCTGGCTGATGTGTTGTGAGCAGACAGAGAGTGAATGAAGAAGCAGGGAGACCAGAAGGGAGACTAAGGAGATAGTAACTGGGACCAAAACAGTGGTATTAGAAATAGTGAGAAGTGGTTGGATTCTGAATAAATTTAAAAGGTGGAACCAACAGAATTTCCTGATGTACTGCAGGTGGAGTGTAGAAAGGGAGAGAATAGAAGGATAACTCTTGAGGGTTTTTGGCTTACATAATTATAAATAGAGTTGGCGTAACTGAAATGGGGAAGAGGAGGTGTAGGTTTAGGGGAGGATCAGGTGTGACAATCTTTCCAACTGTGTAAGTTTTCTCCCTCAGCATTCAGTATACCTTCCTTATAGATAGAAGAGTGGAATGAGAAAGTTTGACAGATCAGATTTTCGGATTTACAAAGTAAGCTCAAGGAAGGATTCTGGAGTAAAATTAGACTCGAGATATGGAAGTAATACAAGTGATGGAAGTAATGCACTATGGATTCTCGTTTTCAAAGAAAAGTAAATTGAACCTCAAAGAAGGTAGTAGTGTCGCTAGATACAGGGGGTTTAGGATGGGTGTTTTCATAGAGCATCTGTGTCCTCACAAGGGGCTGTGAAGGGAGTTGTTAAGCATGAGGAAAAAAATGAGAAAAGATGCAAAATGTTTGGAACATGGGATACAGGCTTTGAAGTAGTTGAAGGTTAGAAATCTTGAGAATAAGAAAGCAAATGAGTTGGAACAACAGGTTGTGTGAGTAAGGCAAGGTATTAAGTTTGAGATTTCAGAATAGGTTGAGTTCTGGTACTGGCCAAGTCTCGGGTATAGTCATTGGAGGGGCTGCCATAGTGAAGTGGAGGCAGAAGGTTGGAACGACAGTCAGATGAGGGTGTTGAATGGATTGATCACTTAGTTTTTAGCTCTACTGAGATATAGTCGATATATGATAAGATGCAAAAATTAAACTGTGAAATTAGATAACTTTTGACCTTGTATACACCCATGGAAACAACACCACAATCATTCATTACCCTCAAACGTTTCTCCATGCCTCTTTGCCATCCCTCACTCCTTCCTACTCCACTCTGCCCACCCTGTTCCCAAACAACCATTGACCTGCTTCTGTCACTACAGATTAATTAGTATGTTCTAGACTTTTACATAAAATGGAATCATACAATGTGTATTTTTTTTTAAGATTTAGTTATTTATTTTAGAGAGGGGGAAGGGGAAGAGGGAGAGGCAGAAAGAGAATCTTCTAGCAGACTCCCTGCTGAGTATGGAGCCTGATGCAGGGCTCAATCCCATGACCCTGAGATCTTGACCTGAGCTAAAATCAAGAGTCAGATAGTCGACTGAGCCACTCAGGCACCCCACAATGTGTACTCTTTTGCTGTTGTTATTTGGTTCCTTTGACTCAGCATAATTATTGTAAAAGTTATTTATGTTGTTGCAAATGTCAATAGTTAATTCACTTTTATTGTTGGGTAGTATTTCATTGTGTGGTCATACCTCAATATTTTATCAGATGAATAACAGGTTTATATCTTTTGAAGGACATGAGGATTGTTTCAGTTTTTGTTTATTGCAAATAGAGTCACTATGAATATCTACATACAAGTCTTTGTGTTGACATATGCTTTCATTTCTCTTAGATAAATACCAAGGACTTGAACTGCTGAGTCATATGGTAGCTGTAAGCTTCATTTATTAAGAAACTACTGAATTGGCTTTCAGAGTCAGAGTGGGTTGGACCATTTACCTTCTCACCAGCAGTGTATGAGAGTCCAGTTGCTCTACATCCTCACCAACACTGGGTATGAATCTTTAATTGGATCACTTCCAGTTGGTGTGCAATGGCGTCTCTTGGTTTACGTTAGCATTTCCCTGGGGCCTAATGATGTTGAGCATCTTTTCGTGCACCTCTTTCCTATCCATATATCTTTTTTGAGAAGTGGCCAAGTATTTTTTGCCATTTTTTTTATTGGGTTGTTTGTTTTCTTCTTCTTGAGTATAAGAGTTTTAGAAATATTGTTTATACAAGTCCTTTGTCAGATACATGTTTACAAATATTTCACTCAGTCTGTGGTTTCTTTCTTCATATTCTTAACAATGTCTTTGGAAGAATAAAAGTGTACAATTAGGAGGAAGTCCAATTCATGGATTTTATTTTATAGTTTATAGTGATTTTTTTTTTTTTTTTGCCTTTTTAAGTAATCTTAAACCCAAGGATACTATGATTTTTCTCCTATATGTTCTTCTGGAACGTTTGTTGTTTTAGTCCCTACACATGATCTAGGATTCATTTATATATGTTGTGAGGTTAAGTAGTAAGTTTTTTTTTCTTTTCTTTGAGTATGGCCGTCCACTTTCTAGCACAATTTATTGAAAATATTTTCCTTTCCTTATTGAGATGTTTTGAGACCTTTTCTGAAAATCAATTGATCATATATATGGGAGTCTACTTCTGGAATCTGTATACATTGTCATTTACTTATCTGCCTACCCCTATGGCAACACCATGTTGCCTTGATAATAATTATCTATATAATAAGTAGACATAAAATTAATATTCATATCATGTAGTGTGAGTGCTCCAACTTTTTTCTTCTTTTTCAAAGTCATTTTGACTACTATAGATTATTTGTATTTTAAAATAAACTTTAGAATCACCTTGCTAATTTCTACAAACTGACCCTATGGGTTGACCCTCTGGGTCAATTTGTGGGAGATTGGGTTTTAATAATTGGGTCTTAAGAATCTTGAAAATGGCATTTATTTATTTAGGTCCTAATTTCTCTTACCAATACATAGTTTTCAGTGAGCAAGTCTTGCACATCTTTTGTCAGATTTATTCCTGAGAATTTCATATTTTTCTATAGAAATATTTTTATATGAATATAAAATTATAACAATATTTTGACACTATAGTTAATAATATTGCTTTTTTATTTTAGGCTTTTTTTTTAGAACAGTTTCAGGTTCACAGAAAATTGAACAAATATTTCAGAGAGTTCCATGTACTCACCATCCATATGCAGTTTATCCTATTACTAACATTTTATATTAGTATAGTACAATTATTATTATTAATGAAGCAATATTTGTATAATAATATAAAAATGATGTATATTCTTACTAACTGAAGTCCATAGTTTATTTAGATTTTAGATTTTATCTAACATCCTCTTTCTGTTTCAGGAGCTCTCCAGAATACCACAGAGCATTTTGTTAGGATGTTTCCTTAAGCTCTGCTCGGGCGCTACATTCCTTAGACTTTCTTTGTTTTTGAGGACCTTGACAGTTTTGAGAAGTAATGGTCAGGTATATTATAGGATATCCCCCCCCTGGAATCTGTTTGATACTTGTCTCATGTTTAGACTAGGGCTCTGTGTTTTTAGGAGGAAGATCACAGGGATAAAAAGCCATTGCCATCATATCGTGTCAAGAGTACACACTGTCAACATGATTTATGAAAATTAATGTTGACCTGGATCATCTGGTTGAAGTGGTGCTTGTCAGGTTTCTCCACTGCTATACGTGGTGAATAAAAGTTACTCTTTTGTCTCCCCTGTCTGCACTGTACTCATTGCGAAGAAGTCACTATGCACACAGCATATGCTGTAAGGGCAGGAAGTTATACTCCCCCTCTTTTAGCGTGCGGTGGGTGCATAACTGATTTGGAATTCTTCTGCAAAGGACATTTGTCTCTTCTTCATTTATTAATTTATTTATTAACTTACTTATATCAGTATGGACTGAATGATAGTTATTTTATTCTTTGGGTTGTTCTCCAATACTAATTTATTTATTTTGTTGGTTAAATTGGCAGGCTTAGAAGATTGTGTAGTGTATGATTTCAGTTCTAAAACACTCTGAGAAGAGGCAAGACTGTAGAAAGTGTAAAGAGGTCAGGGGCTGCTAGGAGAGTGAGGAGGGAGGAATAAGTGAAGCGCGGGCTATTTTTAGGAGAGTGAAACTGTTCTGTATGATACTGTCACGGTGGATGTATGACATTAGGCATTTGTGAAACCTGTAGAACTTTACAACACATGCAGTGAAGCTTAATGTATGCAAATCTGAAAGTCATTTAGGAGTGGGGCTCCTGGGTGGCTCAGTCGTTAAGGGTCTGCCTTTGACTCAGGCCATGATCCCAGGGTCCAGGGATTGAGCCCTGCATGGGGCTCCCTGCCCAGCGGGAAGTCTTCTTCTCCCTCTCCCACTCTCCCTGCTGGTGTTCCCCCTCTCGCTGTGTCTCTCTCTGTCCAATAAATAAATAAAATCTTAAAAAAAATAAAAAGTCATTTAGAAGCTTGGGGGATTCAAGGAAAGTCTTGAGACTGACAAGAGAATTTGACTATATTACAGATGTAGGAAATAATCACAGGTATGCAAACGGGAAATGGTGCTGACCTAGGTGACTCTGGAAATGAATGGAACCTGTAGGACTAAGGGCAAAAGGAGCCTCACATATCAGCATGAATATGTATATGTCTTTGCCCTGTCAGCTGAGATGGCATAAAAAAAACACCACCCTAGTAGCAACAAGTATACCTAGTACCCAAATCTTGGTTTCTACTATCATTTTTTATTTAAAGGAAAACAGGGCTCCTTAAGGAAATGGCTGATTCTAGGACTGGGCACAAAATATAAAAAGTGATCCTGAGACATCTTATTGTGCCAGAAAGTAAGTGCTTAAAAACATAAAAATAAAAATCCCCACAGTGATGGGGGCATGCCAAAGGGGCACATGAAAACCAACAGTAGGATTTCCTAATGACCAAAGCTGGAACAATTTAACCAACAAAATAAATAAATTAGTATTGGAGAACAACCCAAAGATTAAAATAACTATCATTCAGTCCATACTGATATAAGTAAGTTAATAAATAAATTAATAAATGAAGAAGACACAAATGTCCTTTGCAGAAGAATTCCAAATCAGTTATGCACCCACTGCACGCTAAAAGAGGGGGAGTATAACTTCCTGCCCTTACAGCGTATGCTGTGCATAGTGACTTCTTCGCAATGAGTACGGTACAGACAGGGGAGACAAAAGAGTAACTTTTATTCACCACGTATAGCAGTGGAGAAACCTGACAAGCACCACTTCAACCAGATGATCCAGGTCAACATTAATTTTCATAAATCATGTTGACAGTGTGTACTCTTGACACGATATGATGGCAATGGCTTTTTATCCCTGTGATCTTCCTCCTAAAAACACAGAGCCCTAGTCTAAACATGAGACAAGTATCAAACAGATTCCAGGGGGGGGATATCCTATAATATACCTGACCATTACTTCTCAAAACTGTCAAGGTCCTCAATATGCAGGTAAGGTTTCTCCCTGTCTTCTCATGGCTTGATAGCTCTTTCCTTTTTATCAGTGAAGAATGGTCCCCTGTCCAGATGTACTACAATTTGTTCACCCACTCACTGAAGGGCATCTTGATTGCTTTCAGTGTTTGTCAGTTATGAATAAAATCATCAGAAAGAAATACTCATGTGCAAGTTTTTACCTTTTCTTCAAAAATTATTTTTCTTGTGGACATAACTCTTCAACTCAATTGGGTAAATACCTAGGTATGTAGATGCTTTGTTGTATGCTAAGAGTATGTTAAACTTTGTAAGAGACTGTCAGGTTGTCTTCCAAATTGCAGCACTATTTCACATTCCATCCAGCGGTGAATGGGAGCTCCTTTGCCCTGCTTCCTTGTCAGCATCCGATATTGTCAATTTGGGGCCTGTTAGCCATTCTAATGGGTGTGTAGTGTTATCTCATTATTGTTTTAATTTGCAGTTCTCTACTGGAAAATGATGTTGAGCCTCTTTCCATATGCTTATTTAACCTTCATGTATCTTCTCTGCTGAGGTGGTGGTTCAAATCTTCTGACCAATCTCTGGTTTGTTTGTTCTCTTATAGTCATGTCTTAAGCCTATGCTTTGGATACAAGTCCCTCACAGGTATGTGGTTTTCAAATATTTTCCCCCAGTCTGTGACTTTTTTTTTTTTAATTCTCTCAGCAGTGTCTTTTGTAGAGACGTCTTTAATTTTAATAAAGTCCAACTAGTGCATGTTTTCCTATCATGCCTCATGCTTTTGAGGTCTCTGAAAGCTCACTGCTAGACCCAAGATCTAGATTTTCTCCCATGTTATCTTCTAGCAGTTTTGTAGTTTTGCATTTTACATTTTAGTGTATGAAACATTTTGAGTTAATTTTTATTAAAGGTATAGGGTCTGTGTGTAGATATACGTTCTTTTTCACATATGAATGTCCAATTGTTCCAGCACTGTTTACTAAGACATTGAATCGCCTTTCCTTCCTTGTAAATTGGTCTATGTCTACAATGCCACCCTGTCCCATTTATTATAGCTGTATAGTAAGTCTTGAAGTTGGGTAGTGCCAAACCTCAACTTTGCTCATCTTCAGTATTTTGTTTGCTTTTCTGGGTCTTTTGTCTTGCCATATACAATTTAGAGTCAGTTTGTTAATTTCTTTCTTTCTTTATTTATTTATTTATGTTTTTTATAATAATTTTTTATTATATTATGTCAGTCACGATACAGTACATCCCTAGTTTTAATTTCTGCAAAAATAGCTTGCTGAGATTTTGATGGGAGTTGCATTGAATTGAGATAGGAAGAAGTGAGACTTTGACAACATTGAGTGTCCCCATCCATGTGCATGGAATATCTCTGTTTATTTAAAATTTCTTTAATTTCTTAATTTCTTTCATCAGACTTTTGTAGTTTTCTGCATACAGATCCTGTATGTATTTTGTTAGATTTATATCGAATCATTTCAGGGGTTTTTTTGGTGCTAATGTAAATTATAGTGCTTGCGATTTTCTACATACACTGTCATCTCCTCTGTGAACAAAGAAAGATTTATTTCTTCCATCTCATTCTGTATACCTTTTACTTCCTTTTGTTTGTTTGTCTCATTGCACTAACCAGGACTTCCAGTACAATGCTGAATAGGAGTAGGGAGAGGGGGCATCTTTGCCTTGTTCCTCCTTTGAAAGGTGAAACATCCATTTATTTTTTCACAGTTAAGTATGATGTTAAGTCAGTTGAGTATTTTGTAATTGTTCTTTAGCAAGTTGGGGAAGTTACTCTTTATTCCTAGTCTGCTGACAAATTTTACTGTGAATCACTGTTGGATTTAATCAAATATTTTTCTGCATTTATCTATATAATTATATGATTTTTCTTCTTTAGTCCACTGACATGATGGATTATGTTAATTGATTTTTAAATGTTGAACCAGTCTTTCATACCTGCAAAAAAAACCTCACTTGGTCATGATGTCTAAGTGAACAGAAAAAAACCTCAGCCTTTTCTGTCCTAAGTAAGGAGAAACCCTGTTCTTCCCTACTGTATTTCTTAACCTATGTGTCTCCTGTGCTGCTCATACAGAATGTTTCACTTCTGATGCCCTGGTCACCCAAAGTGTGGAGGTTTCCCCCACAGCAAGCCATTCTCTGTGACACCACCTGGGTGGCCTACAATTCAACTCAATTCTGACACTATCTGCCTGGAGACAGCATCAGATTCCCCATTTTAGGGGCAGGGTCCCATAAGACTGTCCAATGTCTCTTTCAGATGCCAGTTGCAAGCCCAGGTTATTACCTTGTGAAAAGATTTCAATCTACACGGGAACCAGAGGGAAGACATGGAGAATGTCATGCATGTACCCTCAGAAGAAGAGAAACGTAAGAAGTGAGAGACTGATTTTCCATAAATGCCTGAATTATAGACCAAAACTTATCTCCTGACCAATGAACATCTGCCAAGAATTTCTCCCCTTCCTCCAGCTGATGAGCTTACTGCTTAGAATCAGGTTGGACTTCCCCCTCTTTCCTCTCCTTGCCTGTAAATACAGCCCACCCCAAACCCTAGAAATATTTGCCTCCAGCATGCAGTAACATGCATTTATCAAATTGTAAATTTCACTGCTATTCCCAAATAAAGTCCATTTTTGGTAATTTGATTTTGGCTCAGTTTACCTAAAAAAGACTTAGGTTAACAATCTGTGCTCCTGAATAATCGGCTATACTTTGGAGGGTCCTTTGATCCTCTCCCTTGGACTTCAGATACCAGTCGCAAAACCTGGTTGTTACCTGCACTTGTGACCCATTGGTTGTAAATCAAAAGATCCTGTGTCCCCCTCCTCAGGTTTGGTTAATTTGCTAGAACAGCTTGCGGAACTCAGAGAAACATTTTACTTACTAGATCACTGGTTTTTATAAAAAGATATAACTCAGGAACAGCTAGGTGGAAGAGCTGCACAGGGCAAGGTGTGGGGAAGAGGTGTGCAGCGTCCATGCCCTCTGCAGGAACAGCCACATGATCACCAACCTGAACGCTCTCCCAAACCTCACCTCTTGCATTTTTATGGAGACTTCATTACATAATATTGATGGATTGAATCATTGACCATTGGTGATTTATTCAACCCCCAGGTCCTCTCCCCTTCCTGGAGGTTGAGGGATGGGACTAAAATTTCCAACCCTCTGATCACATGGTTGGTTCTCCCGGCAACTCACCTCCATCCTCAGGTGGGAGACAAAAGTCACCTCATAACAAGAGACACCTTTGTGATATCAACACTTAGAAAATTCCAAGGGTTTAGGAGTTGTTCATGAGGAACCATGGATGAAGACCAAATACATGTGAGAAATATATTTTAATCACCTGAAAGACCAAATATATATTTCTGTAATAAATCATAATATTGCAATAATTCTTTTTCTGTCTCTACAAATGAATATAGTCACACTTCACTTCTAATGGAAAGTCCTGCCTGAACCCTTATGGAGTTTATTGCTTTCTACTTTGGGACTCTCGCAAAAGTTCGCTACCTTTATTATAGTACTTACATAATGCATTGTTTTTACACATTTTAAGTTCTGTAACAATACTGTGAGCAGCTGAGAACAGAAATGCTCTTTTAAAAACTCTTTCCCTTTTTACCTGTAGCCCTCAGAGTGTTACTATTTAACAGTAATTATCCTTATTATTCTCTCCTCTAATACTTAATGCTCCTGCCAGACACATGTGAGTACCAAAAGTTGGTTGAAAGCAAAAAAAAAAAAAAAAAAGAAAAAAGAAAAAGAAAAATAAAAAAAAATTGAGTTCCAGACGTAAAACATGTTCCAAAGCCAGTCAGTAAGATGCTGAAATATTTGAATGATATAAACCTAATGCTGATGGTGACATATCGGAAAGAATCCCATTTATTTTCCATGATATTTAAAATGAATAACCGGGCAGAGTTTATCAGTAAGGCAGCTACAGATTTCTGACCTTTGAACCCCTCAGGGCTGGGAAGGGCAGAGAAGGTGGCCCTGGGACTTTGTCACTCCTCTGGGCCACCCGAGATACGCACTAGGTGTGTATAGTGCCCTGTAAACGTGCTGACATTGCACCAGAAATTCAGGTTTCTTTAGTGACCCTGACTTGGCTCTGAGGCCAGCCTCTCTTATCCCATTTTCAATCTGTTTTCTTCTATCTCAGGGTGGAGGAGAAAACGGGAGAAGGCGTTTTGTATAGTTGTTATTGATTGGAGAGACCTAAAATAAGTAGCACTGTCTCAAGCCCATGGAATGAATCAGGATCAGGGTAACGTACAAAAGGAATCTCTCTCTTTTTTGAAGTTTCTGTGAAGTCGTAACAGGAAGGGTAATTTTAGGACTCTTTTATTCTCTTTTATTATGAGTCAGAAATTTTGGAGGCTCTCGAATATTTTTACTCTCAAATAAAAGTGCCCGTTGTAAAATATTTATCCCAACCAAGGATCATGGCCATGTTTCTAGAGCATTCTTCTCTGTATGTGAGATCCTTTGAGATCTTGCTGTTTTCATTGGGAAGGCTTTACAGAGCCATGAAAGAATCCTGTGAAAACCCTTACAAAGTCAAGTACAAAACACACCTGGGATATCAGTAATACTTATCAGCTATTTTAGTGAGAACATTCTCTCCAGTGTAGTGGAGCAGGCATGAAAACCAGGCAGCTAATTGCAGTGAATTGCCTGAGCAGTGTTTTTGTTTTAAGAAACTGCTACCCTGGCCTAAATGAGCTAGACTATTCCTTCTTGAAAAAGCACCATCATCTTTTCCCTGATTATTTCCTGCTTTCTTTGAGTAAACCCATTTTCTAATCCTAGTTATTGTTTTTCTCACCTTAAAACTTCAGATGTATGTAATTATGTTCAAAGATAACATAGCAGTATAAAAAACTATTTTGCAAGTATTATAATTATTTCAATAGTCCCATGAGGTAAATGTTAAGGAATGAAAGTATAATGAAACAATTTTTTAAAAATATTTTATTTATTTATTTGAGAGAGAGAGAGAGAGAGAATGAGCGGTAGGAAGGGGCAGAGGGAGAAGCAGACCTGCCCACTGAACAGGAGCCTGATGCCGGGCTCCATCCGAGGACCCTGGGATCATGAGCTGACCTGAAGGCAGACGCTTAACTGACTAAGCCCCCCAGGCACCCGTATAATGAGAAAATTTTCAAGGTCACATATTTGTTAGGGCTACAGAGAAAGGCAGAACCTCAGCTCCGTGACCCTCAACCAGAATTGCTGCTGGAGACAGCAGAAAATGGAACACAATGTGTGCTAAGGACTTTTCATCTATTAATTTACAGTTGTGAGGTGTTATCATTCTGTCAGTTTTACATATTGAGGGGATCAGGGCTTAGACTGATAAGGCAACGTTCTACAGGTGATAAGAGTCAAACTGTAGACCAAGTCTACACCCAGACATGAATGATTCCAAACTTGGAGCTATGTTAGAACACCTACACAGCCTGGCAGGAGCAGCCTTTCTGTGAACGCTGTCCCTGTGTCTGGCTGTCCAGGTAATGCCAGGTGCAAGAGTGCCTGACTTTTGGGATCAGCTCAAGGTTTACTGGCTGCGCTTACACAGCCTTGTGCCATGGCAAGAGGCAGCGTCATCAGGGAGGAATATCTTAAATTGGAATGTCCAACGGGGACACTTTTTTCCTACTTGGTTTGTTGGAGGGGTGCCTTTTCTGCTCTGTTCAAAGATGCCATATGTGCCAGCTGCCAGGCTGCCAGGCTTGCTCACATACATTAGTACCTTGGGATCATTACTCTTGCTGTGTTAGCCAACCCACCTGTGCAATGGGCCTGGGCTATAGCCAGGTCTTAGAAGGGAGTAATTCCAAAGTTAGTTTATAACTTGGTCTCTACTTCATGGGGGGCGGGGAGGAGACAAAAGCGATGTTCACTGGGGATAGGGTTAGCTCTTTACCGCAGTCAGGTAGAACTCAGTATCTAGTTTTGAGATGCTGCACTTTTATAAAGGAACTTCAGAGCTCATTGAAAATGTTATCAGTTACCAACTCACCACTGATAAAAAAGACTATATTTACTAAGCAGTTAAAGTATCAGGCTACAAACTGTGAACTTTCCTAATACTGATATTTGATGTTTCTGGTGAAACTCAATTCAGTGCTTGAGATGATACCTGGAAAGTCCATAAAGCTTCAAAGATCTATAAACAAGTCAACTTACACCTCAAATATCCTGACATGCCACTGGACTTCAGCTTTTCCACATGTTTACTGAGAAATAAAACTCAAACCACACGTGGGGGTTGGAAGCCATGTGGGTATGTGAGTTGGGGAATTCTGAGGTTCTAACGGGGATGTGGAGTCCTTGGGTCCCTGGCTTACCCAGGGGAGGTTAAACTTGTAAGTTTGTACTTCTTTTCAGTCAAGGTAATATGAACAGAGGAGATTTTTTTGGCCAGTAACTTGACAAGTGCCGTTTAAACGGAGTATAACGATGGGTTTGACTGGTTCGATGTCAAGAAAAGTCAGGGAACTCAGTAGCTAACTTGGCTACATGGTGCTTCTGCATTGGACTGGTAAACTTAACGCCTATTGCAGGAATGGAAAATGCTACTGACACATGAGTTATAGTTGCTGTGAAAACCATAACTTCGAATTTATTGACCTTGGTGTGTTTAAGGTTTTACTTGTTGTGTTAGCATGTTCAGTGTAGGTATGCTGAGCAGAATTCATGTCACATTTTCAGATGAAGACGGATTCCACTTTAAACTACCCCCCCTCCCCAACAGGTTCTCTGCAGCTACAGAAAGCTGTCACAGACTTCAACCCTGCTTCAGTCGTTCCATTTCCATTGGCTTGAATTAGAAAATACATCAGTCCTGTGTCCAACTCACAAAACTTAGACCCAAAAGGAAAAATAAATTCCTTGTGAGGTCATCCCTCTAGTCTGAACACTATCTGGTAGACTCCTTGAGCCACTAAAATGGCAAAGATCTTGGATGTCTGCCCAGCTGTCGGAGAGAATGGAAGAGACAAGGAAAGTGGCCAGGAGTGGTGGCGCGCAGAACATGGAGCCTGAACAGGAAAACAGAGGAGATGGAACAGTGCTGCATATTGATTAGAGAGACTTACATGGGAGTGAAGAAAAGCACATCTGCGTGTGTGTGTGCGCGCGCGTGTGCGTGTCTTGGGGAAGGGAAAGGGAGTACTAATGAAAACCTTTCAGACAAAAATAAAACACTTATTCATTTCTTTACAGGTATTCCGTCAAAAAGAGTGCCAGAAAATCCAGGAACATAGCTGGTTGCTTTTTGTCTTGAAAAGCCAAACAAAAAGTAAAGGAACAGAAAAAGTAGAGGCAGTGCTGAGATGATCGTAAGCTATATTTGGTAAAGTGATCTGGGTGTGAGTATGTGTTTGCACATTCTAGCTTGTTCCTCAGTGCTCAACACTTCCTCAGTCTGCATTCACAGCCAGCAGTCTGATTACTGACCTTTATAGAAAGACGTCTGCTGAGATGGGGAAATTTCAACAGTTCACTTAGCAAGCTTGACGCTGAGGGGATCTTTCTTTCCGCAGTTTTACTTTTTTAAACGGACTAGTTACTTATCTGAAGGGAGTTAAGAGGTCCAGCAACTCTTGAATCCTCATCCTGTGAGCTTGAGATGTGTTTTCCAAGAAGGTTCTTTTTAGGCGTTTGAAATATTGAGAGCATACCGCCATGTTTATTTGATTTTATTCCTTCATTTTTCTAAAAAGCAATTTGATACGTTTGTGTTTCTCTCTGGAAAAAATCATGTAAAATTATTTTATATTGCTTGACAGGCTGCATTGTTAACCCCCATAGTATGTAGTATGTGTCAAGGAATGCATTACATACGGTGCACGTTTATTGGATACACTGTAGTCTCTTAAAATATGGGTAAAAGCTGCTGTAAGCGTCCAAATATCTCTGTTCTTCCAAGAGCAGTAGATATTAGGTTACTGCCTGTTGGTTTGAGAGATACGGTTTAAACAATTGCTTTACATAAAAATACATATAAAATAAAGACCATTTTGGATCATCTTTGATCTGTAAGTGGTACCAAAAGGAATAGATTTTACTGGGAACTCACCTATTCTCAGTCAAGTTGGTTGGTTATTCACATATTTTTACAAAAGATAAATATTTTGTTCATTGCTTGAGATTAAGAGAAGTTTCCATAAAGGTGTTTTGATGTAAGTTTTCGTTTTAAAAAGCTTTTTCTGACTTGCTAAAGTCTTCCGTACCTGCACAATTTCTCCCTAACCCATTTCAGCTAAATACCTAATTGAAGCTGAGGTCCACCAGGTAGCATCAATGAATCCATGGATCAAGGCACTGCAGGCGCTTCCATGATCAGAGTAAAATCTTTGTTGGTTTAAGTTAGATCTTGTACGTTACAGGAGCTGCAATATGGTAGGGTTGGCTGAGTCTGTATTTCTAATTTTTCTTTGCTGAGAACTCTCATAAAAATTCATATCTTTTGAAAAGACCCCAATAATTCCCAGGTCTGGATTATGTTCTGGATATGTTCCTGAGAACACAAGCATTCCCCTGCCCAAAATTAGTGGGGAGAATTAGGCTAATAAGGGCTTATTTAAAAATTGTATAATCTATAGATATTTAAAAATTATATAAATCTAAAAATTTTACATAAACATAGCTGAAATCATATGTATAATGTTAAAACATTTATATATTCATATATCCATGTGTCTGAAAGAGGTGGTCTTTTAAGGAAAATACCCAGTTTAGTCATCTGGAGAGACTAGTTGTAGTCCTGAGCAGTCTACACAAAGAGCGGACATAAGAGTTGTAGAAAGCTGAGATAAGAGTTGAAAGAACCTAAGCACATTTCTAGGAATAAGTAAGTCTAATATGCAAATATATAACTGGTTCGCATTGCCCTGATAAAAAGCTTTTTGTAGGTTGAAATCTTCAGTAACTTTGGCTTTTTACACAACAGAAATCAAATAAAAGGCCCCAATTCCATCTCATGGAGACATAACCTAAGGTGCATAAAAAATATATGTCTTACCCAAACCGTGGGCTGAGCACCACTTTGTGGATTGTGTGTTTAGTCACTTTCTGTGTATAGACAGGTTTCCATATGCTGGAGAAACAGGACTACTTCCAGGAGCATGAATTTCACTGAGAGTTCTTTCTCTGGGATATTTACAATGTGGTCGTGCATCTGTGTTAAATTAGATCTGAAAATTTTCTGCTGGTATAACAAGTCTTAAAATCTAGGATGCTAGTAACTTTTTTTTTTTAAATTCCAGATTGATTTTAGATATCGGTTCAGGCTTTTTATTACTAGGATACTTAACTCTATTGTTTTTTGAATGCCTTATGTGCAGATGTAATTGTTTTCATTAAATATGATAGAAATGATATATTAAATGGTTTTGTAAAACTGGCATAAAATGAGTCCTAGCTTGGGGAAAATATGTCATATACACATACAAATAGAGAAAGATTTTTAAACATTTGCAACGCATATGAGGTCTATGAAGAATTCTGTGTAAGTACAGTTGTGTAACATTCACTTCAGCTTTTCTTCAATACGTGATATTGGCTTTACTGATTTCTGCAGTCCAGTGGGGAGCTGACATTGTAGACATCAAATCACAGTTCTGTATGGAAGGCCTCTTAATAAATTAGATTTTCAATAAATGCCACATTGCGAAGGGCCCAAATCCACCACATAAATTGAACTACTGAATTTTATCAATCACTTTGATGATTGTTCAAGTAAACATTAACAAAAAAAAAAATACCTGAGGTATTAAATAATGGAATTTACAACAGGCTCTTAATCATTCAGACATTTCCCCCAGTGGCATCCAGTAGGCACTCAAAGTTTTTGTTGACCTAATTCCCTGTCTTCTGCACACATTATATGCCTTTGAGACTATTCTCCACGTGGCTGCACATTGACGGTACTGGGAGAGCTCTCATGCTAAGGAATCTGGAAGAAGAGACCTAAGGCTGGGCTTGCTCATGGCATGGTTTTGAAAATGCCCCAGGAGATTTCAAACACACAGACAGAGGTTAAGAGCCATCACTCTATTACTACATTGGTTGACTTGTTTTTTTTTTATGTTTCTTCATTTCAGCAGTCAGCTTTTTGGAGAGAGGCGCATTGTCATGGAATATGGGGAGCATGTGAACTGCAATGGTGGGCATCTTAAAGGAGGAGAATGATGGCTTGGGAACCCATATCCAGGTTCAAAGGAATTGAGGGTCCCCCCAAATCTAATGATTGCCTAAGAACACCTCAGGCAAGAAGCTTGAAGACGTTTTTTTTAGCTTCTAACCCAAACACGTTTAGGTGTGAATATTACCAAGGTGTAAGTGTGCACCAAACTAAACCAGGCAAGTCAAAATTCATCTAGGATTACACACTTTGTAATAGGCAGTTTGTTTTTGTTTTTGTTTTGCTTTTATAGATTTGAGCTATATTGAGAGGTTAAGTTAGTTACCCAGGCTAAAATAGTTTTTATGCTGCCTAGTTGGCATTTAGAGGGTGAATGGGTGATGGAAATGCAAAGCAAATGCCAACTCCGCAGGCCTGTGTTGTGTTCCCATCACAGAAGGGAGACAACAGAGCCTCTCATAGGATTTTCTCCTCACCAACTACAAACTCATTTCAAAAATAATTCTCGGAGGCACAAAGATGGGAGTGCTCATTTATCAGCCCAGAAACCTGTTTCTTTTAATAACAACTGCATTGAAATATTTGTTCAATTATAGTTTTTCTTCCCAATTATTAAGTGGGCATTTTCCACAAAAGTTTTTATAATTGGCAGTAGGTTAGTCCTTAGAAAATCCTCAATCTTTAACAAATACGTTAGCACTATGCAAGCAAAAGATAAGGAGGAAGAGTAACTTTTTGTCCAAAAATTAAAATAAATTTGCTTGCTTGCTTTGTGCAGACTGAGGCTGAAAATACCAGGTTGTGGGATTCGTTCTGTGCTCTCTAGAATGTTTCATATTTTGACACAGTTAGGTATCTTCTCTTCCTCCTTCTGGTTGGTCTTCAACTGTCAAATTTTTCCTTATCCTCTCCTGTATATGTTGTCTTTCTTTTTTAAAAAGATTTTATTTATTTATTTGAGAGAGAGGGAGCATGTGCGGATGGGGAGGAGCAGAGGGACAGGGACAAGTAGACTCCATGCTGAGCTTGGAGCCTGATGCAGGGGCTTGATCTCATGACCCCAAGATCATGACCTGAGTCAAAATCAAGAGTAGGACGCTCAACTGACAGAGCCACCCAGGAGCCCCATGTTCAGTCTTTCTATAGACTTCAGTTAGTTGTGGGTTGTATACAATTTACCTGAGTCTTTTCTACCTCCTGGGTATTTTTTCTTTAAAACGCACAGTAGCCATAAATTCAGTTTTTAGTCATATGCTGGTTTGTCATTGACAGTTCATCCCCTTGTACATGACCTGCTTTTGTTCTTTGGTTTCTAGGAACAAAGACTCTGCCTGAGCTTCCTCACAGTTCTGCACCATCTTGTTCTGACACCTGAGGTATTTCCTGGTTTCCACGTCAACATCAGCTTGTCTGTGAAAACTCTTGCTCTGATTTCCAATTATATTTACTTTATGTGCCATAGATTTTAGCTCATCTTCTTACTTGGTATTAATTACTTGATCAATTTAATGGTCATTTATTAACCATATAGAAGGAAACCATTCTGAACCAGAGGCTCATAAAGGTGAAAACTGTGAGTGTGATATTTTAGTGATAACTGGCAAGAGAGCTCTGAGACATTGAACACTCCCTTTGATCAGACACCCATCCAACCAGGTCCCTGAGCACAGAAGAACAGAAAGAAGTTTAATGTCTCATGTTAACAATGGTTTCTGCTGCCAAACAACACTTTAAATCCCAGCAAGCTCAGTACAATTCCATGGAGTATTATCTTAACAGTTACTCTGAATGAACGAGAACAGTGCACAAGTCCTCATCTGTCCACAGCCACCCCAGGGCCCAGCCTTATTTCCCCTTCTTCCAGGCCAATGCACAGAAGTTCTGCTGGAGACCTCCCTGTGAGAAAAGTCAGAGGTGAGCAGCGAGCACGACCGTTTGGCCCAGATGGGAAATGAAAATGGCTCAGAAGTCTTGTGAAGACCCTTCTTCACCAGGGAGGGATTTGGGAAAGCAGGGTGTTGCTTCCCAGGCCTGCCTTCCTCATCCTTCTCAGCCACATTAGGAAAGAGAACTTTGAAAAAGCAGGAAGAGAGGCTGGGCCTATCCGAGGAGATCTGCACTGCCTGAAGCATCCCGGCTCCTTGGAGGAAAAGAGTCAAGTAAGAGATGAGTAAACCAAGAATTTAAAGGAAGGAAATAAAGACTGGCCAGGCTTCTTGCTTCCTTGTGGGACTTTGTTCTTCATCTAAACACTGCATGCCAAAGAGGAAGAGAGAGAGAGAGAGAGAGAGAGAGGAGGGAGAGGGGAGAAGGGGAGGAGAAGGAGGGGAGGGGGAGAGAGACAGAGAGACAGATCTAAGGAAAGAGAGATGGCTAGGCCTTCTTTCAAGGGGAGTAGAACTAACTTCACAACTTCTGTTGATACCTGAGAATATAATCCTCAAGTCCTCTTCTCTTCAACCTGCTTGAAAATCTCATCTTGGGGTAGAATGGGAGTGACTGAGAGGCACATTGAGAAGAAGGGCATGTGAAGGGGAAAGGAATCTTCTATTCCCTCCCCTAGGTGCCAGTGAATTCCAGGCCATACCACACAACTGAGAGAAGAAACTTCCCTCACTTCATTGCCCCCCTTTCCTTATTTTTTTTTTTAACCATAGAGTTCTTTGCCCGTTCCGTGAAGCCTAAGGACTCTTACAGAACAATGCTTTTAAATACATAAAATAAGTTACAGTGGATTACATATTGAAATAGACTTCAACCAATGGATCCCTAGGGGTCTCCATGGGGCCCAGCTTAAGAATCAGTGTTAAATAGGGTTGTGCATAAGTCAGGGTCCCTGCTGGGTATAGGTGGCACATTCAAGTTAAGTTAATTTGAAGGCTATTTAATAAAGAGATATTTACAAAGCATGGGCAGGGTGTAGGGAAAACATACGGGGTTGTAAAGTACATGGTTCTGGAAACTGGAGGACTATATTAAGAGAAGAGACAAAGGGGGGGGTGTAGTGAAACACGTATTGAGAAGAGTGCCTCAGTCTTGGGAATGGGCCACCACAGGTGCCATGTATAAGGAGAATGCCAGGAGCGCAGGTACCTGTCCTCATTCCTCCCAATCCCCAGCTGGGGCTCCCCAGAGATGCTGTGCATTAAGTTGACTTAAGAAAACATCAACTGATAGGCCTCAACAATTGTCCTGTCTGTCCTCAAGTCAGAGACCCCAGGTGCTTCACCTTCCACTTGGCCCTCATCCTGTGTCTTGTGTTCTATTAATCAGGCACATCATCAGAAGGTAGCATATGGAAGCAGGTAAATAGCCGTGCACAGATGACATTGGTAAAATATTCACTTACCATAACTCAGTCTTCATTTTTGTTGGCAAATATTTAAAAATACTTTAAAACATATGTGGCGTTAGAGTAATTGATTCCGTTACCACCCCCACCGCCTTTTGGCTAGAATAATTTTTCTTTTGTGATTGATGTAAAAAACCACACTCACTGATAGATTTCTCAGGAAATCTCATTATTTGCACGTTAGCTGGCTCGGGACATCATCTGTGCTGAAGGAGAAATCCTTCACAAGTTTCGTCTTGAGAAAAGGTTAAATTCACCAAATTATTTGGGAGCAGCTCTTTGGTCTTTGAAAATGTAGCTGGAGTACTTGGGAACTATTTGAAAAGTTACTTGTTCCAATGGTTCATATTGTCATTCTACATATTACACAAGACTCTTTAAAAAGGGAAAGAAAAAGAAGAACGATTATTATCAGCCCATGGAGAGTCATTGAGAAGGTACACTCAGCGTTCCCTGATGACTTTCCTTTTGTGATAACAGAGCGGTAAGGAAGATCTGCCCTGACTTGCAATGGTCTGGACAGAGAGGCGTGTGGTCAGTTCCCTTGGTGTGAAGGTAGAGCCACCGCAGAAATGGAAATCCCTAGCTCTGGGGCTCAGCCTTTGATGCTGTGTATCAGAAGTTCCCAGAACTTTGCTCCTGGGTGTTCCCCTCCTCTATTTCCACAGCTGGCTGCCTGAGTCTGTTTGGGTGTATGTCTGCATGTGTCATAATGTTCTGTTTTAAAATACAGCAAAGTTCAAGAAGTTTTGCTTCCTTAAAAGCAACCTTGGTGCCTGGATGTGAAATCCTGAGCTGCTTTCCACAGGGTTTTTAAATTTTGTTTTGTTTTTAAAGTACAAAGCAGTTCTCTAAAACTGATCTCCCAAAACCAACGCTAGGATGTTAAATTCTCCTGTGACACTGATGTCCCTAAATGCCAGATTGCTACCACAGTTCTTCTCTAGCCTTATTTCTCTTTCATGGAAATCCTAACACTGCAGGTGACTTGATGGCAGGAGAGGGTATTTGCAGATGGGATATTTTGTGTGTGAAATAGCACCTTTTCTTTTATTTCTTTCCTTTCTTTTCCTTTCTTTTCTTTTTTCTTTCTTTTCTTTTTTCTTTTCTTTTCTTTTCTCTCTCTTTTTTTTCCCCCTAAGGCAGTGATTCTCTGCAGAAGAATTTTTTTTTAATGCATTCTCAGAGGGCGAACAGAGATGAAAAGGGAGGAATGGCTGAATATTTCTGCTAGTGTCTTGACCAGAGCAGCCCTAAAATGTTCTGTTTGTTAGCACGGGGGGGGGGGATGGTTTGTGTAAGGGTAACACTGGGATCACTGAGCCCGTCACTCCTCCAATAGTGACTGCATGGACTAGAAAAGGCTGCCAGGTGCCCATCTGTTAGCAATACAAGCCCAGCCACAAACACAACTGTCGTGACAACCACACCGAGTTAGTCTTTCAAATAAAACTTGTTAAAAGCTACTGCCCTCCAGCCTCCACCCGCTGCAGTTAAGGGCATGAAATCCCCCTGTAACTAGTATTTATTTTCTTAGGCGTGCCTCACTTGTGCAGCTGCACCATGCCAGCCTTTGATTGAAACTAACCCCACCAAGATGAGCGTCTGTAGTCCCCTGAAGGTCAGGATGTGTTCAGGGTGGTGTCTGAAAGCAGGCTCCCATCTGAACTTTCTCAGGCTGCAGCATCTGCGTCCGGGGTCCTCTGCTCTCCTCTATGTTCCTTGGTCTGTCAGCTGATTTCTTCCAGATGATGGCCAACCATAAAGACAGCCTTAGAGTAGAGCTGTGAGTGTGATGGGAGGAAAGACTCACCTCAAGGCAATGCCCTCTCCCCAGCCCCCCTGGTTTTCCCATTTTGATGAACTTGGGTGGCAAAGGCAAGTTTGGGCTAATTTCAGCTCGCCTTGAAATCTGAGTTGAGAACGGAATCAAAGCTTTAACAGAGTTCGGTGGCACTGGGTTTCCTGTAGTGTGCATTTTCTTTTAACTTTTATATTTGAAATTTTAAGAGATCAGATGGACTAGTGACCCCTTGGTATGACTCTTTTATCTAAAAGCAATTTAATGCTCTCAATATGCTTTCTAAGGAGCTGGAACTTTTAGAAGACCTGCCCATAGTAGACAAGTTATCTTCAAGTAGGCTGGTAAAATGGGCACTCTGCTAAAAGAAAAAAAAGAAAAAAAGGCTAGAGTAGGAGAAGTGAAATGATGATGAAACACATTGTGTATTTCTGAACTCTTTGTACCTTCTGAAAATGAAAAAGGGAAGAGCCTGGTGTGATTGGTAGAAACACCAAGAGGCATGCTTGTTTCTGAACAATGTGGTCAGTACCAAGCCCGTAGGAAAACAATGATGCCTCAAATACTCTAAGACAGTTAGTGCTTTCGAAATACCAAATTCCCATTTCTGCACAGCCTGGTACACACTGGTCATGCCACAGTGTTTGTGGAATGAATGGGTGGGTAAAGGAGGGGGGAGGAAGATGAAGATAGCATTAAAGAAAAAACTTTATAAAAGAATAAATATAAAATCAACACGTATCAAAATTTTATGTGATGTACTGATTAATGAAGAAAGCCGTAAGATATCACAACTGGTTCAAAAGGGAAGTCAAGAGCCACACATGTACTGCAGAGCAGGAATGCTGAGGGGATGTGTCAATGGATAGAGACTGGCCAAACTGGCCACAGCCACAGGGCAAGGGTCAGTTGTTCTTCCCCGGGACACAGTATTCATTTCTGTGGCAGAACGATTTGCCTAGCCCTTGCTTTCTACAAATTAACTTGTATCTCTACAGAGCCGTAAAATATCCTAGCCAATGAGAAACAAAGGTGCACGTCCTGTAGAATCAAATAATTCTTGTAATTGCAGCATTCGGTTGAAGGCTACCAACAGTCCCTCGGACCCATGTCAAATTCCTTCCCTAGAGCAGCTAACATGTATGTCGTATTTATGTGCCAGACACTGTTCGGCATTAGCGGCTTTACATAATAATTCATCGGACCCTCACAACAGCTCTGGGTGGCAGGTACCTTCCGCAATGCCATTCTACAGTTGAAGAAGCAGAGAGTAATTAGGGAACTGGCCTGAAGTCAAAGAGCAAGTAAATAGGGGGCCAGGATTTGGACCCTGCTGTCCAACTCCATAAGCACAGTCCCTTCCTGAGCTGGCAAACCTGCCTGAGGATGCATGTGGTCAAGGAGATGAGCCAGCCTGCAAGAGACACTGCTGTTCCTGCTAGTCCTAAGGCCACAGAAGAGAGCCTGGGGGTGGGAGGCGTAGGGCAGCTGAGGCTCTCCTGGATTCTCCGTGGACCTCTGGAGTAGAAAGGAGTGCACTGTGTTTCTTGGTGTCCCTTTGTTTACTCATCAACTGCACAGCACCTGGATCCCAGCAGGATTCGCGTGTCTATAGACTCAGACGCCCTTGGCAGTAGTTACTACGGAACAGCTTCCTGGCATGTTGAGTGGAATCGAGTAATCACAGCTAGATATCTGCCTATTACTAAGTCAAGGAGCAAGTGACTTGGGGTCAAATATGGGTGAAATAGGTTTGCTTCAGGACATACGCTTCTTTTTGCTCAGGTTGGCTTCACCGAGGAAGGCCCCTTAACTAGGCCGCCTGCCCGCCCCTCTCTCGCACCAGCGAGGTGCTTGACAACACCCCCTCGTGCCACCTTGACTCTTTATCCTCAGGGGACCGGACCTACTTTTGTAAAGAGGAGTGTGGCAAACACAGAGTGCCGCAAACTCCCAGACTGGCAAGAAGTCTGTCCTGTTCATTTTCTCCCCTAGTTTTACTGCTTGGTGTTAAAAAAGAAATTCCAGGAAATATTTAGTACAGCATAGAGCTGCATCACAGAAGCTATAAAATTTCCCGATCCTTGGCCTCCCACAATTTCTCCTCTTTACTCCCCCTGAAACTGGGACGATGATTCCTGGGGAGGTCACCAATGCATTGTGCCATGCATGTGCAAGTCGACTGCAAAGGTCCAAGGACACGGAGAGTGACTCGTGGAGCTCCCGGTTCCCGGCTGGCCGCCTCTTGCCCTGAGCCAGGACAGCTAGGTCACACCCCAGTTGTGCCTCAGAAAGAGAAATCAGAGTACGGTCTCCCTCATTCAGCATGTGTTCTCTTTGCTTTAAGTAAAACCAGAGTAAAGACAGTAAGCCACTTACAATTTTGGAAAAGTGTGAATTTTAGGGGAAGGGGGCTTTTCTTTGGTTTTGTTTTTAATGAGTTTTGGCCCTTTATGTGTAAATAAAGTTTGAGCAGTAGCGTAGCCGATGTTTTATATGATTCTTCACCAAGAAAAATGAAACAAAGCAATATAATGATAATCAAAATAATTGAGTTCACCTCATTTTAAAAAAAATTGCTGTTTCTGAAAATTTCCTTTAGGAAGACTTGGTGAGGGAAGGGCATTGGGTCACATTTTATCTGCAAGGGACAATGTCAGAAGGGAAGGTCCATGGGGGCAGGGGTGGGATGATGATGATTTATTCATTGATACACCTTTGCTGTGCTGGCCCCAGGGCTGACCGTGGGCATCTCACCCCACTCTCTGACTCGTTGGTAATTTGAAATTGGCCATGGTGGGAGTGCTTACATCATAGTAACTGGCAAACACTACAGGTCAGAGCTTTCCTCTGACCCTGCCCGAGTGTCTGGGGGCTAGACGTTCCTTAGCAGACCACTAAACATACCCCAAGTGCCCAAACTGTGCTTGGCAATAGCTGGCACCCAATAAATACTCGTTGAGGGAATAAATGAAGAAAATGTCGCTCTAGTTAAATAAATAATATCCTCAAGGTATCTAAGTTTAGAAATTTATCTTGACTTTTCTTAACCGTTATAATTTAACTTATTGTTTCATAGGCTATATTTAAGTTGCTTTTCACACTTTCCTTCTTTTAGCCTCCATACAAAGTCTCCTATGCAAAGTGGGAATTTTCCTCATTTTACAGAGAGGACGTGAAGATTCAGAGGGGAAGATAGCAAAGTGAAGATCGTGGGACTGTTAAGGGGCAGAGCTCACACTGAAACTGAAGGAGGTCTGGTTGATTTCAAAGCTGCTGCTTGGCCATGAGACAAAAATGCCTCAGGCGAAGGTAAAGCAGACCTGCGTCTTACAGCAGAAAGGAGAAAGCCTCAGGCCCCGTGCCTGCAGGAGCATCTCTAGAGCTCCCCTGCCTCCCTCAGTTGTGAGGTTACTTAGAGAGCCGAGCCGCCGACCTTCCAGCTCTACACACCTGATCTGACTCCCTATTGAGAGACGTAAGAGCAGACATATTACTGGGCCTTGACAGCAGTCGATGTACTTTGGACTCTGGGCAGTAAAATTGAGCACCTGTTTCCCCCAACGCAGTCTTCAACCATGGAGGATGAATGAGTTGGCTGAGCAGAAGAGATGCAGCACTGTAAAACAGCTACAATATTTGATCTTCAGCATGAAGACGGCTGTCTTTGAACGTGAGTATTTACTTGGTAAAAGATGTCGGCATCACCCAGAGTCGCCTCTGGGGTTCGAGTCTTCTGGACGCCTAGTGTGCCCCTGTCGGTTGGTAGAGGAGGACAGAAGCTGGTCTCTCAGCTCTTTGAATATCTTTAGCAAAAAGGCTGAGATAAAATATTTAAGCTCAAAAAAAAAAAAAAAAAAAAAAAAAAAAAAAAAAAAAANCCCCCCCCCCCCCCAGCATCAGCCCACCCACCTGTACCCGGTCCTGCTCCCCTGTCAGGAATAAGCGGCGGCTGTGTGCTCATCTGTCTCTCTTCTTCACCGATTCTCCCTTTACCTGCCCACTCACTGCACTCAGAAAGGAAAATAATGAGGGGGGCCACGTGATACAGCAGAACAATGGCTGGTTCTGCCAGGCCCACATTCTATATGAAAGAGAGAAATAATATGGCTGTCACTGTAGGAACAAGAATGCTCGTGGGGGAAATACAATAATGTGAAATGTGCCTATTCAGCTGCATTGAATGCATCTGAGCTAAAATTAGGATGGGAGGCAATCAATCTTAACCATATTGCTGTAGTCTGTTTTGAATAAGATTCACAGACGTTCAGAAAGAAACTTTGTAGTGCCCACTTTCCTGAAATTTCGGTGCCTTCGTCAAAAAGGATGTCTGCTATTTCCTGTCCCTAAAAGTTGGTTATTTCTAAAACTTCATTTTACATAAACTTCATTTATATTCATTTTTCAGGCTTTGAGATTTGTCCTGCAACCCGTGTTCTTCACTCGGAGGCCTGATGGCTCACCAGGGCTCTCCAGAGAGAGCAGAGGACGTGCTTTTGCCTTGCTGGGGAGGGAGGCATCAGGAATAATTTGTGGGTGTTATCTGTGACCTTCGTGTAGCAAACATGGCTACTTCGGTCCTAAAAGCCAAAATCTAGGAAATTTTTGCAACATACACGTAAGAGAGTTAGTGCTGTGACTCCGTAAAGAGAATTTAAAATCAATAAGATAGAAATAGAGCTGAGAGTGAAATAAAGTTCCATGTCTTGGGTCCAAACTGCCAAGCCCAGTGGGATGGAAAGGATGGACAGGGGCCTATTTGTGGAGCCTCTTGTGGGCTGGGTTCAGGGTTTTGATATCACTCTGGTGCAGTGGAGAGGCACAGCGAGTGGGTGGAGGGAAATGTGACAGGAGTATAGTTGCATTTCCAAAGTCTCGTTCTGGCTGGAGAGCAGGTTGAAGAAGCTGGGATTACAGCCTGTACTGATGACACCAGGAGGGTCCGGGACAAAGGTAGTGGTAGCCCAAAAAAGCCTGGAGGTTATGGCATCGAAAGATAGTTAATGGAATGAACAGATTTTTTGGAGGAAAAATTGGCAGACTTGACAATGATTTGGATTCAGGGGTGAGGAAGAAGGAGGTGCAGGGTTGACCCCTGGGCCTCTACCTGGCTAACTAAAATACTGCAGCCTGTGGGACCACTGACAACACCAAACGCTGGAGGGGAGCGGGCTGTTGCTGGGGTGGGAGGTGGGAATCGGACTCGCCAGCTCAGTGTGGTTCATCAGGAGCTATGGTGCCATCACCTGGTGACACCACCAGGGTCAGGTATGAGGGCTGAGCTGCAGGTATAAATCCACCCTCATCTGGCCATCTGGCCATTGGTTGACCCTGGGGCATGGAGAGAGAAAGATGGGGAGATGGCCTAGGACTTCACATTGTAGGAAATTCAGAAGCAAACATCCAGGTGGAAGATGATGAGCTTGGACGTGGTGCAGTAGAGGAGCGGCCAGGGAGCCAGGAGGAAAGTGGAGGAAAGCCAGAGGTGGCTGCTCACAGACAGGGTAGAGAGCTTTCTAAGTCAAAGGTGTGCACCGTGGCTGCACCTGGCTGGAGGGTCAACTGGGCTCTGCAGCACCAACCTTATGGGCCCCCTTAGTGAGCGTTGTTTCATTACAGAAACAAGGGCACGGCCCAAAGTGGAGTCAGCTGAGAAGTGAGAGGAAGCTAGGAAATGAAGTCCACAAATATAGAAAGACCTTTAAAGAAGATTGACCATGAAGAGCGGGGGGAGAGAGAAAGAAAGAGGGGCGGGGGGGGAGAGATTGAGAGAGAGACAGAGAATAAGGGAGGTTGGGAGGTAGGGAGGAGAGAGAACGAGAGAGAGAGCAAGAGGAAGAATGTGAGCCAGACAGGGAAGAGTAGATCAATGGATGGAAGTTCAGACAGAGGAGGGTGTGGGCATAGACAGGCTCCAGGACAGAGGCACATGACTCTCTGAGCTTGGAAGAGAGATGACTTTTCTTGAGTGACAGGAGGAAAAGCAGACTGGAACAGGGTGTAGATGGAGACAGAATTCTCAACTTGGCATCTGGAGAGGTGGGAGTTCCCACATGATGGCTCCAAGTTCTCTCTGTAACATAGGAGTCAGGTGGCTGATGCTAATCAGCAGAGACTGAGGCATCCGAGGAGAGGGGGTGGGTGGAAAGACCCCGGTGCAGGGTGGACAGGGGGCGACTGACTAGACAAATGTCAGAGGAGGAGATGTGCTCCAGATGGCAAACTCTTCTTATCTCTGCTTGAGAATCTTGTCTGCCTTGATAAAGAAGCATTCCTTTGCAACTGCAGCCCTAGCAGGAACAGGAGAAAGTACTGTATGAGTTGGCTGGAGCTGCCGTAACAAAATTCCACAGCCTGGGTGGCTTATAATACAAGAGAAATTTATTTCTCACAGTTCTGGAGGCTGGAGGTCCTAGATCAAGATGTGGGCAGGTTTGGTTTTCGTGAAGCCGCTCTCCTTGGCTTGTGGGTGGCTGCCATCTTGCTGTATCCTCAGATGGCCTTTTTCCTGTGGTGCCCATCCCTGGTGTCTCTCCCTCTGCTTATAAGGACACCAGTCATATTGGATTAGGGTCTACCCATATGACCTCTTTTAGCCCTAGTTAAGGGCCAGCTCTCCAAATGTGGTCATGTTAGGGGTTAGAGCTTCAACATATGAATCTTGGGAACATAGTTCAGTCCGTGACAGATAGATAAAGATGGATTTTCTTTAGAAAACAGCAATGCTTTACTTGTTATTGTTAAACTTTTGTTTATAGACTTCAGAAAAGTGCTTGCTTTTTTCTTTTTTTTTTTTTTTACATTTTATTGTAGCTTTCATCCCTAAAGTCTGATAAGCACTTTGTGCTTTATTTACAACTTTCTTTCTTTTCCACCTAATGTAATACCAAATACTTCATAGACATTTTCCATACCTTATCTTAGTCCAAAAAGAAATTAATGGGGAAGGAACACAAGTGAAATTCATCCAATTCTTTTTCAAGTAGACCCAGGGAAATGACATAGTTCCTGCTTCCCTTAGAATTCTCTCCAGCAAGTTGCCCTGAAATGCTTTTAAAAGGAGATGAATTAAACATTTTTTACAACAACCAGTCTTGTAGTAAAGACAGGTTAAAAAAAAGAAAAAGATGGGGCGCCTGGGTGGCACAGCGGTTAAGCGTCTGCCTTCTGCTCAGGGCGTGATCCCGGAGTTATGGGATCGAGCCCCACATCAGGCTCCTCCGCTATGAGCCTGCTTCTTCCTCTCCCACTCCCCCTGCTTGTGCTCCCTCTCTTGCTGGCTGTCTCTATTTCTGTCGAATAAATAAATAAAATCTTTAAAAAAAAAAGAAAAAGAAGAAAAAGAAATATTGATATTTTTTACTGTAAGTGAAATAGTTTCACAATTATTTTCAAAATATTTACTTCTTCATAGAAGATTCTGACAAAGTAAATGCTATGAGTTTCTTAAAGGTTAGATTTGGGATTTTCCCTCAGTTGGTCCCTCTTTAAGCTTTCTGGTATGATTATAACTTTATGAACATATATCATCTATAACCCACTTTATCCTTTATATTCAGAGATAAAGCTACTGATAGCTTATCATCTGATGTATCACTTCAGGCTCGGTTTGTCTGTGAGTTCCGAAGACCTAAAAAAAAAGTAGGTAACACTGGATAGGAAAATTTTCATTTCCTAATGTTAATCAGCCCAGAGAAAGAATGTCCAGAACTGAGGTGCTGCTGCAGCTGCAGGGAACCCAGGCTTTTTCCAAGTCTCTGCCCTGAGAAAGAAAGAAAGAAAGAAAGAAAGAAAGAAAGAAAGAAAGAAAGAAAGAAAGAAAAGAAAGAAAAAGAAAGAAGGCTTTCTCTTCATAGTCTAAGGTGGCTGCAAGAACCCCAGTCATCTCATCTGAGTTCCAATCAGAAATATGAATGAGGACTGAATCTTCCCCTCTAAGGAGCACTTCTGGAAGTTCCACCCACTTCCAGTGAAATTTCACTGGTCAGAACTTGCAGCTTATTCAGAGTTAATTCAGAGCTCTGTTGCTAAGAAAGATGGGGAAAACAGGTGCCAGTGGCCACTGAGACCACCAGCCCCTTTGCCGATCATGCATGTGCCACAGCTGGGGGACATTGTGAACGGCAGGGACTGTGGCCTCCTTATTCTGGCAGACAGAGGCCTGGACTGCATGAGAGCAATAACAGTAGTAATAAATCCAGAAAACACATGAGCAGTGCTTTGCTGGTTTGTGAAGCATTTTCATACCTGTTATCTCAGTTCTCATAATGCAGTTCTGAGGTAAACATGACCCTGGTGGCCTGGATACTCATAATTATTTTGTAAATTATCTAAAACAATATAACCCATAAAAGATGAGACTCTTATGCCAGGATCTGACTTAAAACTCCATGTGTCATCTGCCTTACCAGGCTGCCTTGCCATGCCTGATTGTACTCCCCTGCAGCCCGCTGCACCCCGCCGTGCCGTCTTGCAGGGCCTCCGGAGGCCAGGCTGGAGCGGTCCCTTTGCGTCAGCCCCCTGTGTGCAAGCCTCACAAAAATGATTATCCTCCAGTGCTGTTACTGGGGTCTGTTCACCCCCTCTCTTCCACTGGTATGGTGACTCAAGTTTTATATGCTTCTCTGCTATTCCCAACTCCCTTCCAAATGATCTTCTAGAACGCAAACCCAGGCACATCACTCACCTGCTTACAAACCTTCTAAGGTTCCTCTTGCTTTCAGGATCACTCCAGCTTCTGTGGCAAACCCAGCCCTTCACAACTGGAACTCGTTGGCTTCTAGTCTCACTGGCAATTTTCTCACTTTTGGGTTTCCAGCAAGTTCAGGGGACGTCCATTGACCTGATGGTTCCACTCCCTCTCTATCTCTGTCCTTGCTTCTTCTTCCCCTGACTGGTCCCTGTTCATCCTTCAGAGCTCAGTCCGGACCTCACCACCTGTGGGAAGCCCTTAACCCAACAAAGCCCGGCTAGGTGCCCTGACGGAGTGCTCAGCTCTGTGTTGCATTTTTTTGTGTCTTGTCCATCTCCCTAGCTAAACAGCTAAACCTTGAGGGTGAGGTCTTAAACATGTCTTTTTGTTCTGATGCTTTGACATCTGGGACCTTGCTGACCCTGCAGGGGCTGCGCTTTCCAGGACTAGCCAATTCCTAGCAATAGTGAAGACTGGCCTGTGAGCATACTCTTTACACTCAAACGAGCCCACAGAAACCCCACAGCCCTAGCACCTCCTTTATCAAGCTGTCACGCGCCAGGCCACTATTCCTCTGCCCTAATCACTTCGGCTCAGAAAACTAGGGGCAGCCCCTGTGCCCCAGAATCCACTGAAATTATTCAAGTTAGTCAGTCCTAGTCTGCTTACCTGTATCTTTCCACAGAGATGGCAGTCAAGTCTCTCGCCCACGTTCCCCCCACATCCCCTGCCTCCTGAGCAACCCTGGTGCTTCCTTCCCCATGTGGTCCTGCATGTCACGGCATGCCCCCTCCACTTGGAAACTGTGAGTCAGAAACGATCTTTTTAGTGGCAGTCGTCTGCAAATCTGTTGGCCGCACCATACCGGGATAATTATAAAACCTGCATTTTAAACTGGGAGAGGGCTCTGTCTTATCCACCACCATCACTTAATGCCCACGCAGTGCTAGACACATACTAGGTGCTTCATATTGGCTTGCTAAGATGGGATAAAGAACGGGGAGTGAGTAGTTCAGTTTGGTTGAATATCCAGGCAGGATTCCTTAAGGGGTGTCATTTGAGTGGGGCTTGAAGGAGAAGCAGGGTTTCACAGGGTGCAGAGGAGTGGGCAGGGCTTTGAGTGGCATCAAGAGCTGCTGGATTGGCCTGAGGTGTTGCCCCTGCTGCCCCCTCCTCAGTGGCCTCCATCTCCTTGACACCTTGGGCTCCCATCACCTCCCTGGAGGTCTCCCTGATCATTCAAACCACGTAAAAGTCCCCAACCACGTGGATTTCCATAACCCTTTGTCCTTCTTAGGGCCAAGAACAATTTGTGGATTTACATTTACTTGTATAATTTGATGACTGTGCCTGCTTTCACGAGATTGTCAGCTCAGGGAGAGGAAGGACTCTTTGTTCACTATGGTAGCTCTGTCCTTCACAAGATACTTCTTTCAGTAAAGGTGTGATAAATATTTGTTGGGTAGAGGAAAGCATGGCTGAATCCGGCAAAGAGAAAGCATTTTGGAACCGCTGAACCGTGCGGTAGGAAGTGGGACGTGCTAGGGCAGAGCCCAGACCTGGCCGGGTAGCTGCTTAGGGTTCCAGTCCTGCAGCCCGTGCTTCAACTGTTGGACAGAGAGAAGATAAAGACAGAGAGCGTGAACAGGAACCAAGGTGAAGAGGTGGGAGTGCCTCGGAAACGGGGTGACGCCTACGGGAGGGAGTGTGTTTCAATGGCTCAGACTGCATGGCAGGAAGCTGAGGTTGAACCCCTTCAGAACATCTGCCCTGTTCCCCTGTCCGGCCCCCACTCCACTGCCATGACTGAGCCAGACCGCGCACCAGCTTCCCTGGGTCCAGGGATGGGGAGACCCTGTTTGCGAATCCCCGCACCTGCCCTTTTCCAGCTCACAGCCATTTCTCACGAGCCCTCTTTTTCTTTTTTCCTTTCTTTCTTTTTCTTTCTTTTTTTTTTAGCCAGAGAAGAAAAAGTTAATGCTTTCCAAGAAAAATGCAGTACGTTCAAGAGAAACATATACAAGCAAAATGTAGAGCCATTTTTTTTATGATGGCTCATTTGCAAAGCTAAATTGTCAGCCTCTTTTAATAGAATCCATCATATGTATGCATATTGCTATATAGAGCTCTTACGTTATTAGGTTTTATGCATTGGCACTGTGAAAGGGAGAGAATATGATGCTGATTTTTCTATTTGTGATTTTAAAAAAATAATGGCAAAGAAAACAAAGGGCAGAGTCTTGAATTCTCAAGTCCCTAATTACACACACACACACACACACACACACACACACACACACACACGGTATGCATGAATCCCACCATACTCCGTATGAAGAAAGGCCAGAATGTCACAGTTTCTCTTTGCTAACAATTCCTGTGTTATCTCTTAACTGGGATGGATTTAATAACTGGGAGACTGAGAGCCATTGAGATTTGATGACCCTTCAGTGGCCTCAAGTTATAGGACAAAAACTCGTGAGGAAATATCTTCTAAGGACTTTGCCTTGGTGATTTCCGTAAATGACTCCACTTTAAATTGCTGGGATTGTGTAGCCTCCTACAATTACTGGTGTTCTAATTTCCTGGGACTAATTTTAGAGGGTGGAAGATTTTAATCATGGAAAGGAATTGTTTCCATTGTTCAGACTAACTTCAGAAGCCGAGTTGAAAGCAGGCGCCCGAGCAAGCCCCCAGAAAATTCCATAGGGACTGGGCGGGCCAGGCCTGTCTACTGCCTGAAAGAGAAAACCCTCCATGAGCCAGGGCCTCTCTGATTCTCCCACTGAACTTTTGAATTTCATTTAACTTTTTTTGTGTCACCAAGGAGCCATGGTGTCCAAGGATTTAGGGAATATCCTCAGAATGAGTTTCTATGCATCATTCTTCCTCAGAGAAATCTCTAGAGCTTGAAGAGGCCCCTGGCACCTTTTTGTGACCTTAGGATGCTGACCTTTTATACTTCTGTCAACAGAAAGGCCTTGAGGGGGCATGGTGGGGGGGAGTTGGGAGGGGGAAACAGAGTTGTAGGGAGATGGTGGCTCCCCTCTCTCGCTGTCCTCATGGATTCCAGCTTTGTTTACTTCTTCCCCTCTCCACGTCACACTCCTCTGAGCAGGAGATGAGAGGAGATGCTGTCCGGGCTGTCAACAAAGTGGCCTTCCCATTATGGAGTATTAAAGGGCTCTTCCCTCACACACCTGGAAACCCACTTCAAAGCCGGGCCTGCCCTCGGTGGAACTTGTCAAACCATGGGAACTTCCTGTGCCCTCTGCCTGACCTCTTCAGAGGCAATTTCCTTCTTTCTGTCCGGTTGGCATAAACTCCACCCCCTGCCCCCCCCCCACCAATATGCACTAACCTAAGGTTAAGATTTAGGATTTATGGAAAAACAGCTATCCCATGTAATAATTGTCACCTACTAAAGAGGAATAGGGAGTGTAAGCTAGGGGAACCAGACTGCTGGCATCTGTGGCCCCCTTGCCTACCTGGACTGTACAGTCTTACTGTGCAGAAAATTACAGCCGGATGGAACCTCTCCATCTCATTTTCCTTGAGACATTCCTCATGCTGCCTTCCTACCAGCAGATCCCCAGTCTCTCCTTTGAAAACTCCAGGGAACACCTGTGCTGAAGAAAACAGCTCAATAAATTTGCAACACATACAAGGTAAAAAGAGAACCGACGCCCAGAAAACACCCTCAGTCAAAGGCACGGTGAGTGGGAGACTAAGGAAGGACCGCGGCAGCGTTGAGTCTTCCTGCACCTCGTAGCGCTTTGCTTTCTCCTGTTTCTCTAATTCTTCTATGAGGAAAGTATATTTAGACCATTTGAAAAGAAGCCACATTAAAATGCATTGGCCCATGGTAGCCTGGGGAGTCTGTTCTGCTGGGACAGCCCTGGGAGCAGAACCTCAGCTTTGAGGAAATATTAGAGCTTTTCCAGGCTAGGATTCCACCTAATTCAAGTACATGTTTTCCTGCAAATTGTTGGACAGTGTCATTCAGTCACTGCTTGAATGCTCTCAGTTAAGGGGAGATCACTACCTTACCAGGCCACAGATTCCCTTGTTGGGCAGCTCTATTGTTAGAAACAAAAAGAAAAAAAAATTGGAGAGGGTCAAGGAAAGAAGAGAAGGATGGGAGGAGAGATTGAAAATATTGATACTTAGTTGAATTCAGCTTCCTGTAATATTTAGATATTCCACCTGGTTTCCCATTTTAGCAGCACAGAACCAGTTGACACTGTCATAGGCTTGATAACCTTCCCTGTTTGTTTACTACTCGGAACATCCTGAGGCCTTCAATTATTTATTAACTGGCATTGCTTTCAGTCTCTCACCATTAGAATTCTTTTCTAGACTAACTGTGGTTAAAGTTTTCTTTAAAAGTGCATTTCCTGGGGTGTCTGGGTGGCTCAGTGTTTGCTCTCAGCTCAGGTCATGATCCTAGGGTCTTGGGATCGAGCCCCAAGTTGGGATCCCTGCTCAGCGGGGAGCCTGCTTCTCCCTCTCCTGCTCCCCCTGCTTGTGCTCTCTCTCTCTCTGTCAAATAAATAGATAAAATCTTTGAAAAAAAGTACATTTCCTCACTTGCATATTACACCCCAAAATCAAATTATTTACATTTATCATCATTTAAAAAAATAAAAATAAATAAAAAAATAAATAAGAGTGCATCTCTCTGAATTGAGTGTGGTGCCCTGAGGTGGGTGTAGGCAATGCACAGTATGACAGCACGATTCCTTCTCTCCATCTGGATGCCATACGTGTGGGTCTTCAGCTAAAGATGGCATTAGCATTTTTACTGGTTACGTCACACTATTAGCTTATATTGAATTTGTGGTCATCTCAAACCCCTGCTCGAATATCTGAAACTCATCAGCTGGGGGAGTCAAGACTGGGGGAAAAAATGTGCAGTGTTTCTGCTAGAGATTCAGACATGCAGGAGTGTCAGGTAAAATCCGGGCAGCTAACACTGAAGCCTGGACCCTGGGAGAGGACCAGCAGGGAGGAGGGCCCCCCAACAGTAAGGCCTGAGGGCCGAGGGAAACAGGGTCCATGGCTGCAGTGTTCTGAGACCCCTTTCAGATCCAGACCCCCCTTTGGATAGGTGTGTACTCTGGGGAAGGAAAGAGCTGGGTTAAAACTAAGCTCTGGGACACAAAACAGGTCTCAGCCAATACCAAAAGATTGAAATTATCCCCAGCATATTCTCAGACCACAACGCTGAAACTGGTAGGCAAATGTCCTTCCTCTTTGTTCTTGGGCAGATGCCTTTTTGCTATTCTTGATCCTTTCTACCTCTCTCAACATCTAGGGGCTCCATCTTGCCTGCAGTGGGACCTGCAAACACCAGGAACATCATCCCAGGCCTGTCATGCAGGGCAAGCCAGTGGTTTGCCGGACTGAGGGCCATTGGGCTGTGTCAAAATCCAGAGTAGGGCAGAGACCAGGCAGGTGTGGGTAGAATGGCAGGGACGGAGCACTGTCTAGAGAGGCAGAGTGGACTTAGAGAGAATTCTGGAAAAGGCAGCTGTCTCCAGAGTGTGTGGGAACTGAATGGGGCAGAGCCCTAAACAAGATCTGGCAGTGTAGCACAGCCATGTGGGGCGGGAGCAGCAGTGGCAGTGTCCTAGTGTCCGGGGCGGTGGCAAGAGGCCACCGCTTCCAGGTAACTGTTGTTAGGGATGGTGGTCTGATAAGAACAGCAGAGTTAGTGCCTAGGACCAAGCATTGGTGGTGGTGCACATAACGGTGCACGGGGTTGTTGTAGCAGATAGAAGTGTCTCTGACTCCCAGGAAGATGCCTAAAGGATGAGGGGACCTCAGACTGGACAAACATGAGCTCCTGCAAAGGGCAGATGAAAACCATTGGCTCTGCAGGTGTGACTTCTTTAAGACAATCAAGTCTGGTGGGGTAGAGGTGCTTTCTTATACAGAAATGTTTTATCTATTTTTTTTGAAAGATTTTATTTATTTATGTGAGAGATAGAGCGCAAACAAGTGGGGGGGGAGGGGCAGAGGAAGAGGGAGAAGCAGGCTCCCCACTGAGCAGAGAGCTCTCTGGACTCAATCCCAGGGCCCCCGAATCATGACCTCAGCTGAAGGCAGTTGTTTGGCTGAGCCACCCCGGCACCCAGGAATGTTTTAAACTCACCATTCATGTATTGGTGTTAATGGAAGATTTGTGGTATGAAATACTAGAGATGAATAGCCATTTAATGCTCTGACTTCTCAAGCCTAATCACATCCAAGACAGCGCTGTGTGTGCAGACCTCTCAGTGGTTTTGCTCACTGACCTGCTCTCAGCAGAGGCTGGACTCCAGCAGATGACACAGGACCCCCAACACTCTGGAAGAGAAAGGGTCTTCTGAAGGCTTCAAAACTGCTTGATGGCCAGGCCCCACCATAGAGGGACATTTCTACAGGAGGAAACAAGATTGGCTTTTCCTGGCTTAAACCTTAAGGGTTTGAGAATCAGGCCATTTTTATGAGTTTAATTTGAGACTTAGTCCTGTTGTTTCTTAATTTATTGTGTCAATAAATTGCTTAATTCAGCTTTCGTAAGCATATTAATTAGGGAGGATTCTCAGGTGAGATTTTTCTGGTTCACTTTTTGACATTCTAATTTATAAAACCAGGCTGCAGATAGGATCATTGAAAAGATATCTGTTTAATAATGCTATGATAATTTAGGTGTCCCTTTGGAAACCCATTTGAATCATCAACCTATTTTTTTCTTTCTTAATGAGAATGCACAGACATGCCGAAAAAGTGATTTTACAAATATATTAAGTTGAGATCTGTTTTAAGATATGTAAAACACTTCTATGTAACTTCTTCCAGAAAGGATTTCTAATGTATAAGCTGGTGACTCACTCTTTTTCCTAATTTGCCTCATATTTTGTGCTCAATTTAGTATCCATTTTACCTCTGTTATTTTTGTATTTATTGGATTGCAACTGTCTTAATGAGATTTAAATGAAAAATCCTGAAGTACCCAGTCTAGGCATCATATTGAGCCCACATGGCTCACTAAAGCAGGTACCGTACCAGCGGGGATCCCTAGTTGTCACAGCTGTGAGTAGCCTCCTAATTGCTTCTGACATGGGGTTGCCTTTTGATCTTGCCCATGTTCTCCTAATTATTTAATCTTTGACAACATGAAAACGTGTTTAACCACATACCATGAATAAAGATCCAGCCTAACTTTTCTCCTGAGGCCTGGTTTAGATGGCATATCCTGAACACTAACAGCGGCAAAGGCGAAAAAATGTTTATTTCCTGCGCTCTGTTGCAGGGGAACTTGGGGCTGGAGGTGGGGGAGACCTCTCCACTCCAGACTTCTGCTGATACATTTCCTGTTAGTTGTGAATGACTCCTGAAGCTGTCCCATTCTCAAGCAGCCTTATCAGGTTGATACTGACTGTGTTTCCTGACCTCGCGAAGAAGGGAGAGGGCTCATTCTAGTCAAAGAAACGAGGAATGGATGGATTCTGCTCTTTCATACTTTATACTGTGCTCATCATTTCTATTTAGCAATATTAACATTTTGTTTTATTTAGGTCACATGTCTGTTTCCTTCAATTGACTCTAAGCCACTTGACTCTAGGCCCTTACTACTTTATGTATTTATCACCTGTGCTTAATAAATATTTGCTGAGTCATTGAATGAATGAACAAATTAACAATGTCACGAATGAGTGAGTGAATATTAAATTATGTTTGTCTTTAGGACTTAGCTAATGGCATAAGTGTAAATACTGAGACCTCCAAGTGAGAAATTCAGAAGAAAATCTACATCTTTTCTTAAATGCAGCAAAAATATATTCACATGAAGATTTCCCTCCTGGATCTGAGCAATATAGCCCAACGTTGTATAACTGACAAAGGCACTGCAAACTTTTTGCTGTGGAGGATAGTGTAAGACACCAAAGTTCATAAAATTTACACATTCCTTAATAGTTTATCACCTTTATTTACATATGCTGGCGGTATTTGTCTCAGTTCCTGGACTATGGCTGTTCGCTAGCAGAAATGTTTACAAGGATGACAAGTTGTCCACGTATTTTGTTTAGTGCCTGTGCACCTTAGCTCCTTAGAGAATTGTCCTCTGTTGGGAAAATCTCCACTGAATCCCAATCAGGCCAGCTAGCATTACGCCATGATGTAATGCTAATTACTCCACGTAATTACTCTATGCTCTGTTGGACTTCATGCCATTGGATTAGCAATCTTGCACATCTGAGGTTGCTAAATGTTTTCTGTAAAGAGCCAGGTAACAAATAATTTAGGCTTTGTGGACTTTGTGGGTCTCTATCACAATGCTCAACTCTGCCATTGTAGTGCAAAAGCCAACATAGACAGGACCTAAACAAGTGGGGATGGCTGCGCACCAATAAATCTGAAACTCGAATTTCTTGCAATCTCCATGTCACCAGATGTTAGTATTCTTTTGATTTTTTTCCCAATCACGTAAAAATGTAAAAACCATTCTTAGCTTGCGGGCTGTAGTTTGCTCTGTCCTGTTATCCATGGAAAGTGTGTAATATGAAACCAACGTGCAGCCTGAGGGGGTCAGCAGGAAGACAGCAAGCACCATGATTGGGGGAAACCATTTTTCCTGAAAGGAAAACACCACTATTTATTGTGAACTTCCTTTCAATTGGCTTCAGAGAAACTTTTGATGGTTCTTATGGCAGCTCCTGGCTTTAGCATTCTGCATTTGTCTGGGTTGCCCTGAGTCTATTGGGCTTTTCCACAGGCTCAAGCCACAACTATGAGGTCCCAGAGTTCTCTCTGCACAAGACAGATTTCTGCCCGTGCCTTGTCTTCTGTGTAAGAAAACGTGACCGGGGCGCCTGGGTGGCTCATTCAGTTAAGCATCTGCCTTCAGCTCAGGTCATGATCCCAGGGTCTTGAGATTGAGCCCTGCATCAGGCTGCCTGCTCAGCGGGGAGTCTGCTTCTCCCTCTCCTTTTGTCCCTCCTCACCCCTCCCCAGTAGTGCTCTCGCTCTCATAAATAAATAAAATCTTAAAAAAAGAAAACATTGTGACCACCATGCTTACTGGTGAGAAGACTTTTCACTGGGAAAGAAGATCCCTAAGGCATCTACACCACTGAAAGGGGAACTGGAGCTATGGAATGGCACTGGCAGGGCCAGCCGCCAGTCTGGACAAGATTCTCTTTGGCCTCCTTGGACTTCTCTGCACATATGGGTTTCTCCAGTCTCTATGTAGGGTCTCAAGTGTCCTATTCTTAGTAATAAGAGGAAGGGGAAAGGTATAAAGAGGCTCTTCTTTCTTCCGCTAACAGCATTTTTCTAACTATAAATAAGTAAATTCAGCAATTCACACATTCTAAGGCTTTTGCCCTTAGTCTAGGTAAAAGTCTAGATGCTACAACTGCTTGAGACTTCTAAAAGACAAATCCATAGGAATTTAGCCCATAATTTTTTTTAAAGATCTTAATGTTTAGAGCAATTTTAGGTTCACCCAAAATTGAAGAGAGGTACAGAGATTTCCCTTTACCCTCTGTTTACACACATGCCCAGCTTCCCCCACAACCAGCACCCCTCATCAGAGGAGTACATGTATTACAACTCATGAACCTGAACTGACACATCATCATCACCCAAAATCCAAAGATTATTTAGGGTTCACTCCTGGTGTTGAACATTCTATGGGTTTAGACAAATGTATAATGATGGATATAGTATCACACAGAGTACTTCTTCTGCCATAAAAATCCTCTCTGCTCCCCCTCCTCATTCTTCACTCCCTGCTGAACCCTGGCAACCACTGACCTTTATATTCTCTCTGTAGTTCTGCCTTTTCCAGAATGTCATATAGCTGGAATTGTACAGCATCTACTCTTCTCAGATTGGCTTCTTTTACTCAGTAATAGGCATTTACGTTTCCTTTGTGTCTTTTCATGACCTAATAACTCATTTATTAGTGTTGAATAGCATTCCATTGCATGGATGTACTACAGTTTATTTATGCATTCAGCTAAAGGAAACCTTGGCTGCTTCCAAGTTTGGGTAATGTTCCTTTAAACATTCATGTGGAGATGTCTCTGTGGATTGGGGTTTCAATTCCTTTGGGTAAGTACCAAGGAGTGCAATTGCTGGGTCATATGGTAAGAGTATGTTGAGTTTTGTACAAAACTGCCAAATTGTCTTCCAGAGTGGCTGCACCATTTGTATTCCCACCAGCAATGAATGAGAGTTCCTGTTGCTCCACATCCTCACCAACATGTGGTGTTATTGGTGGTCTGGATTTTAGCTATTTTAGTAGGCATATAGTGGTGTCTCGTTGTTGCTTTGATTTGCATTTCCCTGATGACATATAATGTGGAGCATCTTTCATGTGCTTATTTGCCATCTGCATATCTTCTTTGGTGAGGACTCTGTTAAGGGTCTTTGGCCCATTTTTAAAATTGGTTTGTTTTCTTGTTGAGTTTGTAGAGTTCTTTGTATATTTTGGATAATGGGCCTTTGTCAGATGTGTCTTTTGCAAATATTTTCTCCCAGTCTATGGTTTATCTTCTCATTCTCTCAATTTTGTCTTCTGTAGAGCATAAGTTAATTTTAATGAAGTCAGCTTTTGAATTATATCTTTTATAGATCATGTAAGTTTTCTCCTATGGCATCTTCTAGGGTGTTTATAGTTGTGAATTTTACATTGAGGTCTATGATCCATTTGGAGTTAATTTTTGTGAAGAATGTAATATCTGTGTCTTGATTAGTGTGTTTGCACATGGGTGTCCACTTGTCCCAGAACCGTTTGTTGAAAAGACAGTCTTTGCTCCAATGCATGGCCTTTGCTCCTTTGTCAAAGACCAGTTGACTGTATTTGTATGGGTCTATTTCTGGGCTCTCTGTTCTGTTCCATCGACCTATTTGTACTGTTACTAATACCACACTGTCTTGATTACTGTAAATTTATAGTAACTCTCGACATCAGGTAACATCAGTCCTCCAACTCTTTTCTTTTCCTTCAATATTATGTCCCCTAATTATTTTTTTAAACTTACCTTTGAAGTGAAATGAAATGAGATGTAGAGAAAATATGATTTTCAATCATCAGAAATCAACTTCATCTTGGGATATTTTAACTCCAGGAATATTTTTCTGGAACTCATTCCAGAGATGGACAAAGAAATCAAGTAAGCCTGAGGAAAGATTTATGTACATTTTTTTTCTCAATAAGTCCTGTGTTCCAACTCCCATTTGTCACAGAGCCACATTATCTGATACTTATTCTTGAAAATCAAGAATGATACATTCACATATAGATGGAAAGTTATTTTCTTAGAAATTCAAGGAGCAAAATCAGCTGTCAATAAACTTTTAGAAGGAAAGCGAAGGATTTGCTAAGAATGTGAATGTGATAGAGCCTTTCTAGTAATATTTGAGACACTATTTGCAACACCTGTTCTAAACTAAATAGAACATTCTATAAAGCATTTGGAAAAAGCAATTTCATCCTGCCCACATCTTTTGTGTTATCACAGAACTACAGAATGCAAACATACTCATATCATTATGGACACATGTGTCAAATTGATCACACTCCAAAATCTCTATGATCAAAAAGTTCTCAAGTAATTTTAGTCCTTGACATAATCCACTTCTCAGTTTCAAGACCTTTTTAAACTGTTTCCATGAATACCGACTTAAAGTCACCCATGTGTGCAAAATGAAGAATGGAATGAGAAACATCACATAGCATCAGAATGCAGAAGGGTCTCTCATTTCAAAACAAAACCAATATTTGGGTTTGCCTTGCCTGCACAACTGTACTTTTGCACAAATGTCTTGGTTTCAGGCACATGGTTCTTTTATTCAGAGGTTAAGAGTAGGGGCCAGGGTCTGTTCTGATTTTACGGTTCAATTTTCAAAAATTTGTAAGCTGTAAGGACGAGTTCATTCTAACTTCTTTAAACAGTTTCCATACAGGGTTACTCACTCCCATCACTGTAGAAAAATGGGCTTCGTGGTGGTTTGTTCAAGGTGGGCATCACATAGAACTGGGGAAGTGGGTCCCGTCTTGCTCAATCCAAGCGCTCGTAATCCAAATAAGACAGAAAAATACAGGGAGACCGAGGGAGGCTCACCCTGCTGTGCCAAGACTGTGTCTGTCTCCGTGTTAATGAATTCCCTCTTTCATGTGTCTCCCTTGGACACCACTCCCAATGAAGAGTGTGCCGGACATAAAGTCTCAGCAATGCTTCAAAGAAGTGAGTTTTCAGAGGAATTAGAAAACAACTACACGGCCTGACAAAGTGAACAGTTCGGGTAATTCCTGCAAGGGAAAAGTTCTTGAATGTTGTGGGTACTGTCATACAAAGTCTGAGGATAACATTCTTGAAGACAAGGGCAGAGCGAGGGATGAAATGTGTGAGAAAAAGCAGGGTCCTCACTCTCGATGCTTTCAGAATCTAGACAGCTAAACCTGCTGTGGAAAGAGGCCAGATGCAAGAAAGAGGTGGCAGGGGATCTTGCAGCAATCCAGAGAGCATTTCGCCCCAGTTTAAGGGGTTAAACAGTGAATGCACAGGCCTGACAACAATTCTGTGCGGACTCTGAGCTTGCAACCCCAGAACCAAATGCTGGTTCCGAGCAGGGTGGGTCTCAGCGATGGAACACAAATGCACAGACAGAATGTGAGAACTCCATGTAGCGAACAAAGGGCTATAAATAGAGTTAGATTCTGGAGTCACTGCTGAATCTTGGCAAAGCTATCTCGAGATCACAATCAGAGCGTGGGGGCATCCAACCGGCAAAGGGAGGAGGGACAAAGTAACACTTCAAATGATGCAGAAAGGTGGGCGATGACTCACTACCCATTCATTTGTTCACTCCTTTTAACAAAAAAATAGATGGTGGTTTTGAGTAATGTGCTGCCTGCTTTTATTATTGATATTCCTGAAAATCAGGGAATTGTCTCTCTGGGATGATGTCAAGATAGAATCAAAATGGCAAAAATGATCTCAGGGTGATAGTCTGTACTCTGCTATGCTGGAGTCACTCCTAGATTTTGGGAATACTTAAGAAGAAAATTCTTTTTCTTGCTGCAGACACTGTTTCTCTGGCCCCATGGGACCCTGGGGACGCTGTGCCGATACGGCTGCCACACAGGAGAGGAAAGTCTCGTTCTGCACGTACAAGAAGGGCACACTGAGTAAGCATCTGAAATCCTGATGGCTTTCCGATGTCAGGTGGCCTGGGATGACTTCTACAGGGCTACGGAACATCATGTTTGCAACCTGCTGGTGCTTTACATGCTAAAGAGCATGCAAGACATGGGGGAAGATCCATTACTCATTACATTAAAAAAATAAAAACTTAGTGCGGGTCCTCTATAATACCAAACCTGGATGATGCTAAGGAAATGTTCCCTAGGTGACAAAGTTAGCAGTATGATGGTAATTGGTCTGGAAATAGGATGTAGAATGGCCTCTTAGAGACCACAGATCCTCAGGTGAAAGTGTCACTTGTCATGTAAGGAGAAATGGTTTTAAAGCTGCAGGACCAAAGGGCTCGGTAGATGGCGTCGCTCCTTCACCTGACTCCCTCCTCTCTCCCCTCTTTCCTTTCCTTTGTCCCCCATTGTTCCTCCCACTTCCTACCCTACTGGTCTGTGCCTTGGAGACCTTGGTACCTTGTAGACCAGGAGATAGGAGACGGACACGGAACCCCAGCAAGTGATTTCTTCCCTACCCTGTTGTACCGATTTTTCTCAATGCGGGTCTGGAGACCACCTTGAGGGGCGACAGGGTAATTCAATTTCCAATCCCATTTCTTTCTTGGTCTCTGAGTGGAGACTGCCCACAAGGCACCAATTAGGGGAAACAAGAGGCCAAAGGAAAAGAGAAGTTTGCTACTGTATTGCATGTGTGTGTTTTGACATTTAGTTTGAACTTCAACCTGGCCTGTGCTCCTTTGGGAGCTTTTAAAAAGAAATAAACTTCGTCTCATTACCATCAGATACAATGATGGGGGAAATGGGCTGGAAAAATCCTGAATCTTTTCTGAGCCCTATTTTGCGCCTACAAAGAGAAGGGCAAATTCTTTACTGCTGTGCCATTCAGCTATTACGTTTAACAATCTAATTAGAAAGGCTGGGTAGCCTATTCCCATTGTAAAAGCTAAGACAGTACGCACAAGCAAATCCAATTAGACAGCTGTCCTTTACAGATCCGAGCTGCCCTCCGGCCAGGTTCTAATGAACGACCCGCCACCCCAGCCCCTCCCCACAGCCCCCAGGAGATGGGTTTTGTCCATAAACTGGGCCAGATGACAGTGGCAGTACATTCAGGGCTCCCCACCCTGCGGCAGGCGGCATGGTTACCTGCTTGCTGGCACGCAGCAGGGCGCCTTCGCTGGGGCACCTCTCCAGCTGAGCCTCCCTGGGTCCGGGCCGCCAGACCCTGCCCCACTCCGAGGGCCATTCTCCTTCTGGACGATAGTGCCCACCGCGTTCAAGCAGGTCAGACTTATGCTAACAGGTGGCAATAAATCAGAACCGTTGCTTTCACTTTTATGAATGTTACTTTCTGCACACCAGGGACTTATTTAACTTGAAACAGACCAAAAACTATATGTTGAGCCGCATGCTTGCCATGCCTTTGTTTTTCACCACGTATGGCTTAAATTAAGGCGCCCTGTGTTGAGCAGATTGCTCACTGCAAGTTAGTCATCTGTTTAGTGTTGGGCATGTCCCATAAGGCAGTTGTGGTTATTCACAAGTCTATTAATTAAAAGGAGAACCAGTAAGAGCACTACTAAACGGCCCTGGGATCGTGCGGCCACTTCGAATAAAAAGATACATTAAAATGGGTGAACAAGACACTCTTGCCTTCCCTCTCTGGAGGCATCTGATCAGTAGTCCTCCTTGTTGGAGCTCGGGGTGTGAAAAAATGCTCTTGTCATCACTGCATCCAAAAGGAGGAGTTTTATGACAAAAATTAGAGCAATGCTGTCTGAGTCGATGGGATTGAGATTGTGTCCAGTTTTCCATTTTTAAAGCTCTATTTTCATCAGGCAATGACTCATTGCAAAACATCCACCTTCTGTTGAAATCAGGCCTTATCAGAGCAGAAATCACAAAGGACTTTTAGCTTCTGGGAGAAGAAAAAGAACACACTGTGTCTATCAGCAAGATAGGTGCTAATAGAGACTACCCTTGCCCTTATTTTCCTCGGTATTTCAGGAGCCAAAGTATCTCTCATGTCATTCCGTTTATTCCCAAATTCACGTCACAAGAACCCTGGAACCAATTTGTTTTATGTGTGAGGAACTGAGTGTTTAAGTAGTTTTGCAAACATCCCCAAAAGAGTTCTGCCATTTACAGTCATGGCAGGAGTAGGAATTATTGGATAATAATCATTTGCTTGGTTATGAGTCATCAATTCCCTTTTAATCAGGAAGAATTAGATTTTGAAAACATCCTGTAAGCAAGTGTTATAAATTTTAATTTTTTAAAACATTTTATTTATTTATTTGAGAGAGAGAGAGAACACGAGCAGCAGGAGAGGGAGAAGCAGACTCGCCACTGAGCAGGGAGCCTGATGCGGGGCTCGATCCCAGGACCCTGGGATCATGACCTGAGCTGAAGGCAGATGCTTAACAGACTGAATCATCTAGGCTCCCCTAAAATTTGAATTTGGTTAATATTTTGTGAAAATGGCAACTTGCTTTTGCAAAGATGTTCTATGTTGGACTGTTCCTGGAAACTGATCAATTGTCTATCAGCTGACGTGTATATAAGATGAATTTCCTGGCATATCAGACTGTGATTATACTGGCTAGAACCAGATAACTTTTCTGTGGTTTACAGGGTCTGGATGTTCAGGGCTGAGATATAAACAGCATTCTTACAGAAACATAGGCACAAAATGGAAAGCCACTGCAGAAAACTGGGGCAAGCATCATTCACAAATAGTTGATACCTCAATGTCAAATCAGCTGGAAAAATGTATACTTGGCTCAGTAAAAATTTTCAGAGCATCTATTATATGGAACTCAAGAAAAGAAGGTGTACAGAAACAGGCTTACTTACACGTGGCTTCCAGGAACTTATAACTTAATTGGAGTGCTAGACACTTAAACATGAAAATGTAAATAATTAGTTAGAACAGCCAGCATTACATATATTGGAAATTGAGAACATGTTGCCTACTGTTTGACATGGCAATGGACAGTGTCTTTATCAAGGTTTTAGAATAATTTTTAAATAGAATAAATAAGACTAGGTACCTCATATTCATCAAATTAGAAATGTCATGAAATTTAAGATGTAGTTTTATGCTGGATGAATGAATAAGGATCTAAGTAGAGAATGACAAGTTGGAATAATGATTTTAATAGAGCAAAATTTAATGGGAACAAAAAGAAAGACTTATATCCTAAAATACAAATACTAGATTACTGAATGAGGAAAATATTTTATGGCAGCCTCAGAAAAGACTGCAGGATAAACAGGTCGAGAGTGAAGGAGAAGAGGATGGACGTTTATTAAGCAGCTACTGTGTCCCAACAACTGTGGTAGTGCTCTACCAAGTTTTCTCAATCTTCCCAGCAGTACTAGTGCATCTTGAGCATCTTGCATAGTGTGAGCATTTTATATGCATCTTCTGTTTGATTTTTATGACTATCATGCAGGGTGGATGCCACCTTCATTTTACACATGGGATAACTAAGGCTCAGAAGGCGAAGTCACTTGGCCAAGGTTGCTCAGGTAGCAAATCAGGATGAGAAACGGACTGTGAAGTCTCTTTATTTATTTTTAATTTTATTTTTCTTTATTTTGTTTTATTTATTTATTTTTTACCATACCATCTGTCTCTCCAGCATGCAATGTAACTTCATTGATAGGCATGTAGGACCCAGAGTAAGGAAGAGAGCAGTTCTGTTCTCTTAGAAGAAGGTTGTGTCAGAGTAGTAAGTGCATGGATTGTGGTACTAGGTGGTCTGGGTCTCCACTGAAGCTCTGCCACTTATGAGCTGGAGGCATTGGCCAAAGTATTAAAACAACAACAACAACAGAAATATTTGTGCCTCAGTTTCCCCATTTCCAAAGTGAGGATGGTGTAATACCTAACCACTTTCCACTTGTTGAGACAATTCAATAAGTTATTACTTTAAAAAAAATTTATTTTTACTGAGATGTAATTGACATACAACATCATATCAGTTTCAGGTATAGAACATAATGATTTGCTATTCATACTGCAAAGTGATCACCACAAGTCTAGTTAACATGGGTCACCACACATAGTTACCAATTTTTTTCTTGTAATGCAAGCTTCTAAGATTTACGAGATCACTTAGCAACTTCCAATGTGCAACAGTGTCATAAACTGCAGTTGCCATGCTGTACATCATATCACCATGGCTTAATTATTTTAGAACTGGAAGTTCCCACTGTTTGACTCCTTTCACCATTTCGCTCATCCCCATCCCTGCCTCTGGCAACCACCAACCTGTTCTCTGTATCTATGAGTTCAGTTTCTTCTTTTAGATTCCACATATGAGTGAGATCATACAGTATTTGTCTTTCTCTGTCTGACTTCTTATAGCAAGATTTCATTCTTTTTATGGCTGAGTAATACATACATATATCTATGTATAGGCCATATCTTCTTTATCCATTCATCCATCGACAGACACTTGTTTCCATACTTTAGCTATTATAAATAATGTTGCACTGAACATGGGGGTACATATATCTTTTCGAGTTAGTGTTTTTGTTTTCTTCAGACGGATATCCAAACTTGGAATTGCTGGGTCCTAAGGTAGTGTTCTTTTTTCAATTTCTTGAGAAACCTCCATACTGTTTTCCACAGTGGCTGTACCAATCTACATTCTCACCAACAGTGCACGAGGGTTCCCTTTTCTCCACATCCTCGCCATCATTCATTATTTCTTGTCTTTTTGATAATAGCCATTCTGACAGGTGTGAGGTAAATCTCCTGGTGGTTTTGATTTGCGTTTCCCTGATGATGAGTGATGTTGACGTTCATGTACCTATTGGCCTTCTTTATGACAAATGTCTATTCAGATGCTTCGTTCATTTTTTAATAATAATTTTTATTATGTTATGTTAGTCACCATACAGTATATCCTTAGTTTCTAATGTAGTGTTCCATGATTGATTATTTGTGTATAACAGTTTGTCTATTTTTTAATTGTATTCTGTTTTGTTTTGTTTGCTATTGAGATATGTGATTCATAAATGTTTTCTCCCATTCAGTAAGCTGCCTTAACATTTTTTGATGGTTTCCTTTGCTGTTCAGAAGCTTTTTAGTTTGGTGTGGTTCCACATGTTGACTTCTGCTTTTGTTGCCCTTGCTTTTGGTGTCAGGTCTGAAAAATCATCACAAAGACTGATGCCAAAGCACTTACCTCTTATGTTTTCTTTTAGATTTTATGATGTCAGGTTTTACATTCAAGGCTTTAATCCATTTTGAGTAGATTTTTGTGTTTGGTTTAAGATTATGGTCCAGGTTCATTATAATATGTTATTTCATGGAAAGGTCTTAGAACCGTTCTTGGCACAGCTTAAGGACTGTGTGTACATTGCTCTGCTATTGCTGTGCTCACATCAGGTCTAACCTAGAGTCCTGGGCCACCACTTCAAGGGGCACATTGGCAAATCACTAGTCTCATTAAAGCTTCCCCAGAAGTGATGATAGAGCTGGAAACAACGTCCCCACAGCATGATAGCAAGATCTGAAGGGACTTAGTTAACGTTATGAGAGGCATTTAAAATATTTAAACTAATTTTATTCTAAGTTCGACCCTAAAAAAAGAGTACTAGGAGAAAAAGAGGAGTTCTCTTGGAAATCATGACAACAGATGACTCTAGGAACCCCGAGGACTTCCAGCCTTGCCTGGGAGGTATTGTTGAGGCCATTTCTTTGGGGTCTTCTATATGCTGGCGCTGTGCTTTTCCACCACGTGCATCCATCCCTGTGGTCAGTGTCCTGCACACAACGATGCAGTAATGATGCTTATTGCTCTTGATGCCGACGAGGCTCCCGAGTTGTAGAAAGAGGGTGACGGAACTTTCCTCGCAGCATATTCATTTGTTGAAAAATATTTATTGTGTGTCTATGATGTTCTAAGCATTGTTCTGAACACTTCAACAAAACAGGCTCTGCCAAGGCTGGAATCTGCGATAGCCACCAGCAATGGAACCAGGGGCCCAGTTCAGCACTACCCGACCTTGAGACCTTCCACATGGGGAACAAAGGAACTGAATGAAGCTACAAGTGCAAAGACTAAACCTTCAAACTATCTGACATTTCTTCTTCAGCTAATTTGATCTGACATTCAATTACCCTATTAATTACTAGTTACTTTATATACTATGTATTATTTAACTCTCAGAGCAAATGTTTTAGGTAAGAATTCGTCCGTTTCTCAGATAAAGAAACATGCTCAGAAACACCGGGGGCTAGAGTTGTACCTGGGAGCTACAGTCTAGCACAATTTAGGTTACAAAATGCCCTCCAAGAAGGCCTGGAGAGGAGGGGGTTTGTGACATTATCTTTTGTAATTTCTCTACTAAAAACTAGAGTGATCGCTTGGCACAGGAACTGTTCAAGCTTAGCCTACCACTCCTGACACCTTTTGGTGTATAAGCTTCTGAGAGTCTAAGCTGGCTCAGCGATTCTCAACTCTGGCTGCACATTAGAACTCCAGGAGATGATTCTAGAGATGGACCCCAGCACTGGTTTAAGAACTCATCACGTTAAGAACCAGAGTTGTGAGAAACTTTGTAGATTCTGAAGGATGATGTAGTGAGATTTCAGGTGCTGTGAGTGTAGGTGTTGTGGGGACAGGAATAGGTATGTGGTTTTCTATGACCTTAAGAGTCACCCCAATCCCCCATATACTGTCATTCTGCAAAGTCCAATGGCACTCCCTTTTCTCATGACTAACTAAAGAAAGGCATCCCGCTGGGCACTTTCTTCTGAGCCCTTGCTTCCCTTGCAGTCCCAGGTGGAAGAAATGGCAGAGGAAAAAGCAGGAATTTAGACCGAATTGGGTCCCTTTTGTTACAGGGACCCTGGCTTACAGTTTGACATTGAGAGGACTGCTTAGAGGCAGCCCACCTGTGGTCAAGAAATTTCTTTCATTCATGGTATCTCAGATTCTTTAAAGAGCCATGATTCTTGGGGCGCCTGGGTGGCACAGCGGTTAAGCGTCTGCCTTCGGCTCAGGGCGTGATCCCGGCGTTATGGGATCGAGCCCCACGTCAGGCTCCTCTGCTATGAGCCTGTTTCTTCCTCCCTCTACCCCTGCTTGTGTTCCCTCTCTCGCTGGCTGTCTCTATCTCTGTCGAATAAATAAATAAAATCTTAAAAAAAAAAGAGCCATGATTCTGCTCTTACCTAGAAAGTGCCATCTTGGGAGGCTTCTTTTCCTTGCTGTGTTTTCACCGTCTATCACAGAGCTCATCACAGATGACTATCCACCCTCTCCATGCAAGGTACTGGAGTTGGGGGACATTCTTGCCACACAGACTGGTGGGGTAGGGTGGGAGGAATTCCCCCAGAGGCTTAGGAAATCATTCTTTCATAGGGCGTCTTTGGTGGGTGCACACCTAAGAGAAGTCCCTCAAGGGGTGCGGCCCGCTAGATGGTGCAGAAATGCAGAAGCTCAGGTGCACGGTCGCTCTGAGCTGTGCAGCAGTAGGTGGGAGGTCTTGGAGGTGATATGGGGGGCATTTTATGACACACTGGAGCACGAGCTGAGGAAGCACAATATTCTTTCCTGTGTCCAGGAGCCTCATGTTAGACAGAAAGCAGGAACTCAGAGCCATACAAGTGTGCACTGGGACATCTGGTCTTTCTCTTGGGATACAGAAATTCAGGGTTTCTATGGGTTTCCTTTTACAACTCAGTGAATGCACTTGTTTGGGATGGCTTTCTTTAGCCTCCAGGGATCTCTAAAAAACATTCCTTAGGAGCTGAAAGTTTATCTTACCTTTTAAAGTTTTAATCTCATTCTTTGCTCCTGGTGCCCTGTGAAATGATCCCTTTCCCTCGACAGTAACCACATCCTCTAAAGACTTGTAGGCAGAGAGCCCATAGCCTCTTCTCTCTCGGTTCACTCTTCTGTCTGCTTCCAAACTAATGTTTAGCCAAGTTAGACACATTTATTTTACTTTCTTAAATAGCTGATTCTTTTTAATTAATCTCAGGACTCATCTCTACTCCAACTGCCTTATGTTGATAATAATGTAGCATTTTAAAATAAGCTAATTTGCACATGTAGACATAGCTATAAAATCCACAAATTATAATGAGGATATATATACACTTTCACATCTATATGCAGTACCTTCTGGAAAATGCCACTTCTAGACTCCACCCAACGCTGTCTACTCACATCATAGAATGACAGAATGGCAAACATTTTTAAGGCCCTTGTCACACATTCTTAATCTATGCCTGGAGACAGCCACACAGACACAGTGTTTAAATGTTGGCTCTTGTTATACAAATTGTTTTTATGAAAATGATCACAAAAATTACTTATATAGGAAAGAAAAAATACCTTAACTTTGGAAAGTCTTAATAGAACAAAAATGAATGACTAGTCCTCGTATCCACATAGGAACTTTCCATTAGATATTCTTACAGGAATGATTTCAGGATATTCAAGTAAGGGCAACCAAACTAAACACAGATTATCTGATAACTATATAATTTCCACAGGGTAGTTTGGAAAAGAATTACCAATATATACACAAATGACTAGTAGAATTGGGGGAAAAGCCCATTGCAGAGACTCTTGTGGTCCACGGCATCTATACGGGCTTGTGAAATATAGAGAGAAAGCCATGTGCTCTCAAAGGCTGCCCAGGTATACCCGTCACTTTGGGCACATGGGTACACCTGCCCCATAAAGACTTTGAGGAGCATATTTATTTATTTGAAAGCAGTGGGGAGGGGCAGAAGGAGAGAGAGATGGAGAAGCAGATGCCCCACTGGGCAGGGAGCCCAATGTAGGACTCAATTCCAGGACACTGGGATCATGACCCAAGCCGAAGGCAGACGCTTAGCCGACTGAACCACCCAGGCGTCCTCCCCACCCCCATAAAGACTTTGCATGTGTCTCTCGCTAGCACCGTGTTGACTGGACAACCACTCCCATTAACATGAAATGGAATTACATTGAAGCACTGAAGGGAGAAGAGCATCTAAAAGAACGTCCAAATAAAAAGACGAAGAAGACTGGTCCTTATCTCATGTACGCACACATGTGCATTATCTCGTACAGTTGGCAACTGGGAGTTTGGGCCCTGGGATTAAGGCCTGAAAGAATTTGTTCTTATAATGACAGAGAGTGCCAGGGCTTTTTCTTGCCTCCTGAAATAAGTTAATTCCCTGAATTAAGAAATAATGAAGAGGAGAGAGGCTGGCAGGGACACGGGGGATCAGACAGTGCCTATTTAAAGGAGTCTGAAGAGCAAAGAGGCAACTGCCCATGAAGGAACGAGTAAACCTCTGTTTGTTACACCAATCTTTTTATTAACAGCCTGAGGTATGGACGTGGCTGGGCTAGGGTAGGGAAAGCATGCAGATAAAATAGCAATTGATTGGAGATGTGCTTTAAATATTCTTTGGGCTCAGGAGCTGGAAGTAACATTAAGGATGAGGTTAACCCTTTGAGAGCCAGCTTCTAAATAGATAGCCATAGACACCAAGGGCTTTTACCCCATAGATGAGTCAGGGTCCTCTTTAAAACCAAGCACCCTAAGGGCTCCTTGACCTTGCTGGGGGAAGAAGCCAGTTCAGTTTGGTCCACTCTGCCATGAAGGGATTCTGACCTAGAAGCAATCTCTATGTAGCAGCAGGTGGTTCTGAGAACCCTGATTCCCTGGGGTGAGGCCAACTCATACAGGGGAGTTGATGCCATCACAAGACCTACTGACACATGGCCCTGCATGGAGCAAGTGCTCGGTGAATATTGGGGAATGAGTGAATGACTTAATAAATGATGTTCAGGGACATCAGACTCCTTCTGACCTGGGCCTCTACCCAAGAGCCTGAACATATGCCTCATTGGATGATACTCTGGGCGGCTTGTTTCAACCCTCTCTCATTCCTCCCTATTTCTGAAACTTCTGACCTGTGTGTGGGGTTTGTATAGGATTTGGGGAAGAGATAAGCCACAAAAGCTTAATTTCTTGGCCTGAGAAGAGTCTTTGCAACGCTATCTCATTCCATTCCCACTCCCACTCCAGCTGAAGTCATTATTTGTGTTGCAAAACTTAGGGCTCATCCAGATGAAAGTGCTACCAGACTAAATAGAAGAACGTTAGTTATACCCCTCCCCAGAATTCATACGAAGTCCTAACTTGAATGCAAAGCATGTGAAGGGGGCTTGGAAAGCAATTAGGCTTAGATGAGGTCATGAGAGAGCAGGGCCTTCATGATGGAATTAACATCCTGGTAAAAAGAGGAAGAGACATGAGCTCCTTCTCTATCATATGACCACACAGCAAGAAGGCGTCCGTCTACAATCTAAGCAGGGATCCCCAACAGACACCAGACCTGCCTGCACCTTGTGGTCAGAATCCAGCCTCCAGAACTGTGAGAGAGCATTATCTGTCGTTTCAGCCACTCTGTGTATGGCATTTGGTTAGAGCAGCCCGAACGGACTATGGCAGGAAGCAGGGGCAGGGTGGAGCGGTGCTGCCCCAACCCTGCAGCTTCCAGTTGATTCTCAGCTCCAGGGATAACAGGTGCAATAGCCTTCAGCCTGTACCTGGTGGTTCCCAAATTCTGAGCCCTCCCCTCTACTTTAGAGCAGTGTGTCTCAGAGTTAACATATGCGTGCATCACCCGGGGATCTTGTGAACACGTGGGTTCTATTCTAGTAAGGCTGAGGTGGAGGCCTGGTTCTGCAATTCTAACAATTCCCCAGGTGATACTGATGCTGTGGCCGTTGGGCCACACTAGAACTGGAGCAAATGGAAGCACGTGGAAGACAAAGCCAGCCTCTGTTGTAGTTCTGATGTCAGATCACAGCCCCTTCACCTTGCAAGGATTTGTCCAGCAACGCAGTGGTGCAAACTGAGGAGTCTGGTATCGACACCCATTGTACCTGTCTGGGATAGGGCCCTTTGAGGGTGCTGGCTTCTCAGCGAGACTTGCAAATTAATAGATGATATACCATCTAATTGTCTCGACTGGACCTGTCATTACACACACACATACACACACACACACACACACACACACACATACACACACCCCAGGGCAACTGTAAAGAAGCTCCATGATTGTGGACTGACTTCAGGGATAACTCGCACAGTACACACCTGTGCAGGGAGGCCCCGTGGTCACAGGACAGGACAGGCTTGTTGAAGTACAACCTTTACTGTCTTTTTTTTTTTTTAAGATTTTATTTATTTTTTATTTGAGAGAGAGAGAGCACAAGCAGGGGGAGCAGCCGGCAGAGGCAGAAGCAGGCTCCCCGCTGAGCAAGGAGCCCAGTGCAGGACTTGATCCTGGGACCCTGGGATCATGACCTGAGCCGACAGCAGACGCTTAATGATCTGAGCCACCCAGGCATCCTGAACAATGTCTACTTAAAAAAAAAGCCTAGCAACTTACAAGGCTGTCAATCTCCTGCCAGTATAACATATGAATTTCCAGTTTATTTGAAAGAATACACATGGTATCTTTGTCTCATTAAATTTGGACTGGTTAAATTATTTTGATATTATTCCTAATGGAAGGCTTTGGTGAAAAAAAAAATAACCACAAGCAAATAAACAATGAAACAAACAAAAACACAGTGGATTCTGTAAATTATTAGTCATCAGCACGTTGAGGAAGGTGTTCCTTGCCTGAACGAAGGGCAGCTTTTCCATGAGCTTAAATTGAATTCTGTCTCATAAACCTGGACAGCGGGAGTGTTAATGAGAAGCTGAAGAAAGAATTTCTAGACAAAAGTGACCTGCCAGCCAGAGCCTGTTCCTGTTTGGCTGGAACCCTTAGCCTGCTTGGCACTGGCTCGTCCAGGCGCAGCTCCCTTTCTCCGGTCTCTGATCGCCTACCGCGTCCTGGTTTCTCCTGCCCCAGCATTGAAATCATTTCAGCAACATTCTAAAGTCAATTGAAAGACATTGCCTGTGCCCTCAAGTGCACAAAAGTCAGTAAGTATTGTGTATTGAGCACTCCCCACGTGCAGGGTTTGGGGTGTGACAATGATAGAACAGGCATGATGGGAGTAAAGGGAACTGCAGTGCCATCAGGGGACTGACAGAAGGTCCTAGTGACAAATGAATGTGCTAGATATCTAAACCACCCAACACCAGGGCAGGAATCTCAGGTAAGCAGCAGGGGCTTATTTAAACCTTCAATATTGCCTTTCCAAAGTGCAGGCTCACACACAGACAGACTCTGCTTTAAAATGTCATGACGATGAACCATCACTTGAAAATCTCCATGATTTTGACAAAATTGGAACAAGTAATATAAAAATAAAAGGTCAGAAAAGCCCTGTATGACAGAGTTTAGCTGGCCTGGTATAGATTTCTTCAAAGTCCTCTTTTGCTTACCACTAAAGCCAAGATGATGTGTCAAAGTTGTTTAAGATAGGGATCAGTTTTAATGAATGCGACCTCAGCTTTCCAAGGTGTTTAGGTCTGGGAACACTTAAAGTACATCTGTTATTATTTTGGTTGTGCTGAATTTCTTATTTTACATGGTTTCATTTCAAGAGGGGCTGTTTGAGGGAATACAGAGGTAAACTCCTATCACCATGTTCTGTTTTAATTTCTTAGGAGTCTTTATTTCTATAGTTTGTACCATTTGATATTTTTGTTTGCTTTAAGAAGTAATTTTACATTGAAATTTTACTTTGGAATTTACATCTCTGTCCTTTGTAATAAAACCCAGGGCCAAATTGTCTCTCAGTGCCTGAATTCACATTAGATTTAGCATCCTATCAACCCCACATTAAGAAAACCTTCTGATTTTGTACTAGTTCCTTTACGAGAGAATCCACAGAGATCTGGCCCTGCCACTTGGGAACTTACAGTTAGAAAGTGATAGGTAGGAAACGGAATCGAACTACCATTAAACATGTTTGTAGGCTAAATAAACAATGGAGGATAAATCAAGGATTGACCGGCGGGCAGAAATGGTACTTGTCTCCTTTGCCTCTGCTCTTCCCCACCCTCATCTATTTCTACCACTCATCTATGTGTTCTTCTCTCTCCATCTGTCCGTCCGTCCATCCATCCACCCATCCATCCACCTTTTATTATATAACTTTCACCTATCGATCTGTATAAAGAGGTCCAAAGAACAGGAAAGAGTTGAATTTTGTAATATGTAATATGCCCTCTAGCCTCTGTTGATATTGTTTTGCCAGATCATGATTGAAAGTGTCTCAATATCAATCTGTAATAATAACTGGGCAAGTTCCTTTGCTAGGTACTGTATAACACCCTATTAGCTAACTGAAGGATTAGCCAAGAAAACAAAATAACATAACTATACTGTTAACTTGGGTATCAAAAGGGGTTTTGATATTAATATTGGTTTACCAATATGGCTGCCTTACCTAACAAATGGTGAAAACCATTCACCCAGATATGGTTAAGGCATTAGACTCCCTTCTAATTTGGCTGAGGCTGTGCTTTTTGGGTGGTCTAATTTCTGCTCAAATTGTTTCCCTCCCACCGGCATGTTATTTTCTTGTTTCCAAGCCGCTATCACTCTTTGTGGGAGATCTTTAATTTCTCTAGTTTCGCTTGAATTCCAAATCTTTATCTATATTGTACCTTTGGAAGTGGATCTTTTCTCTAACATATGCTAGTAAATACCTGATGTTAATTATTTAGTACGTGGCCCTAAGGGTCTTTGCTGTTTCTTGTTGCTGGCCTCCCCTTCCAGCTCTGTGTGTGGTGTAAGCAGACTTGATCCCCCTGCGTTTTATTCTCTGTGTCTTTGTTGTTCTGAGAAGCAGGAAAAGGACTATATCTTTTCCTTTTCTCAAACACTTTTGATCTGAAGAGTTACTTTCTGAATGGTGTCTAATCCTCTTTTGGGTACAAATACTGACACTAAGGAACTCCCATGTTATACTGTCAAATAGCCTTAATGATAACATGAGCTCGGATGGCCATTAATTTTTTTATAATAGTATTTTTTTATTATATTATGTTAGTCATCATACAGTACATCCCTAGTTTTTGATGTAAAGTTCTATGATTCATTACTTGCGTATAACACCCAGTGCACCATACAATACATGCCCTCCTTAATACCCATCACCAGCCTATCCCATCCCCCCACCCCTCTCCCCTCTGAAGCCCTCAGTTCGTTTCCCAGAGTCCGTAGTCTCTCATGGTTCATTCCCCCTTCTGTTTACCCCCCCTTTCTTCTTCTCTTTCGTCTCCTACCAATCTTCCTACTTCTTATGTTCCATAAATGAGTGAAACCATATGATAATTGTCTTTCTCTGCTTATTTCTGATTCCTTCCCTGGGTCCTGTGGTACAGACTTTATTCAGTTTAAAAGTGATTTACTCCATGTAAGAGCTATCTTGCAAAGTTCTCTCAGTTCTTCTGAGTCCTACCTATGGTGGGCACAGGTCCTTGGCTTTGCTTTCAGGAAATGGTCTTCTTCTGGTTTTGGCTGGTGTCTGCACTCAGGCCAGGCTGTGCCCATTGCCATCCATGAATATTTACTGGTTGGCCCATTTGGCTCCCAGCTAAAATCCCTTTTCTGTTGTCCTTCTTTTGCCTAGAGATTGTTCCCTGTGGATCAAATTCTCTGGGATTCAAAAGAAACATGGATGGGAACTGGACCCTAATTTCTCCTATGGTTTTACATACGATGATTTCATTTTGATTGAGATATTTCTCAAAATACTCTCTCATTGAACTATGTGGGAAAATCCAAAACACATGATCATGTTCGAATGTATCAAATGGATCCACTTCCTTCTATTTGAAAATTGATAGCATAGGAGAAAACAATAACTAGGAACTCAAAAGCTCCACTAACTCTGTGTCTCAGGGCAAAGTCTTCAAGCTTGCCAGACCTCTGTTGTCCATGTTGTAAGTGGAGACGACACCATTTCCTACTTTTTAATAAGGTGCTGTCAGGCTAAAAAACAATTTCATACTATTTAAAAATGTGAGCCCATTCTAAAATTTATGTTAAAGCATGCAATTACATTTTTTTTTCCTCTGGGATTGCCCATAACTTGCATGCTAAATTTTGAAAGTAATTGCCTATTTTACGAAGTGTGTGTTATTCAGGCTAATGCTTCATTTAAAAACATATTCTTACCATTTTTAAATGAGTTGAAACTATTTTGTTCAGAATGAAACAACCAGTTATAACATGTTATCCTAGTTTCTACATTTTTTTGCTAAAATTATCTGCAAAGCATGACCTTATTTCAGGTTCAAACACACAAAAAGAGCAACAGTGAACAAACAAACCTCCATGGTCGAGCTGTCAATCTCCATTGCACACTTTTGGTGCCTGCTCATAATTGTTATTGAAATATCCATATTAAAAATGTAGTCTTTAAAATAACTGTAAGGTAGGCCCCCAACATTTGGGCCTGGTGAAAGAATTCCTGATTGAAAAAAGTATAATTTCCTTTATTCTCTAAATTTTAAAAATACAACTTTCAATGGCAGAACAATTCAAAAGCCAAAATTCCTTACCAACACAAACCACATGGATATGATGCCTTCAGCTTACAGTGGGCGTCCTTGATCTTCACAATAGCCGTGAGAGGAAGCTGTTTGTTTTTTTATTCCCATTTTATAGATAAAGATACTGAGGTTTGAATAAACTCATTCCAGGTCATATAGCAAAGTGGAGAGAACTCAGGACTAGAAACCAAAGATCTACCTTCGGATCTAATATTCCTTTTAAGATAGCCCCAAAGAGAAATAGCTTATAAAATTTCCTTGTTGTCCACTACCTGGAATTCTTCAGATTCCGCCTAATTTCTAAGCATGTGTTGAGTTATTTTGCATCATACAGAGACCAGCCTCTTATGGCTTAATCTTTTTAAGGTCTGTATCAGACTCTGGACTAATTCTGTCTGACCGCTTCTACTAAGGCTTAGTTTGGGCCACTCTTTATAGAAGCTTATGACACGGAATTACGTATTTTAGTGGTGCAGGAAAAGGTTTGTTCCGGAGGGTCTGTTCATTTTAACAACTAAGGATTAGAGTGTGGTAATTTATGCTTTGGTACTTAGAAAGTTTATTTTCTGTCCTGGTTTACTCCCTTTTACAGCTAGTGACTGGAGCATTTGGGGGAGCTGTGAGGGTATTTTGGAGTTCCAGGTTGGCCCTCGCTCTATACCTGCTGGGCCGACTGTAGCAAGCACATCATTCACGGCAGATTCAACACAGTTATTTTCTGGTCATAAAAAGCCACAGGGTTTTGAATACTTATTTTTATTACCTAACTTCAGAGTCCTCACCAGGCATCATTATGGTTCATACAAACACATGCTTTTATGAAATGCTTACTCACACCAACTTTTGGATGAGGCTATTAATCAGTGTCTGTGATTTCCATGAGGGCATTGCTGTGTCTTCCACTGGCGTTTCCTCACAGCCGCGCAACGGTCTGAAATAACTATTGCTTTTCTTTTCTGTGTGTATGGTCATTGTGGAAAAAGGATGTACTGACACCAGAATATAATTATTCGTCTCCTGGGCTGCCTAAAATGTGGTCAGCCAGCCTTCTTTAGATTCCCAGTGCATATTCCACAGGCTGCGGTATTTTATTTCTGAATGGACCAGCGTTTGTTTTTGTGGAATTATGCAATTCATTTTCATTACACATTCAAATGTGTTTCTTATTTGCCAGCTGATTGTCTTCATTCACAACACATTTTCTTCATTCTCTCTCCCAAATTCTATCTCGATTTTCTCCTTTCTCTCTCTCTCATTTGAAGCTTTTCAAGTGGAATAGGTGGGATCTTACGTGGGTGGACCCCAGTGCAGCCATATCCTTTGAACCACTTCCTCAGAGCCAGCAAACCCACTTGCAGTTGAGAATTGCTTTAAAAGAGTCAGCTTTGGGCTGGGGGCATGGAGGGGGGCACTTTCCAATTACTGTTTCTCATCAACCTGACCACCCTAAGCCATTAAGCCACTGTAATAGTTTTGCTAATTTGATTTCCTGCACATAAACAACCTTCGCTGGGCTTTGAAGTTCTCAAGAAAGGTATGAGGAGTTTCAAATTGCAATAATTCAACTCCAAGCATAAGGCTAATTCAATCTTTTTTTTTTTAATAAATCAGTAAAACAGAAGTTAATTAAAGTGTAAACAATGGGCAGCATTGTGGCTGAGAGTCTCAGAAAAGGAACCTTTGAAATTCTTTGTGTAATGGATATTACCTGATTACACTCAGAGCAGGGTGGGGTTTAGGAAAAGATCACATTACTGAGTTCTTTTCTCTTCTTCCCCTTAATGTTAAAAAAAGAGACAGAAAACTAACAACAACAGATGCTTTTATTTTTTTTACTCACTGAGCAGGCTGGGAGCTTCCTAAACCCAAGCTTCCTCAGGGAGGCCCTGACTTTGCCAGCCTTGGGTAGGGCAGACTCCATGGGGAGCCCTCACTGAGTGGGCTGCTGCAGGGGGGAGGGGGTGGCAGCCAGGAGGGCAGTTTCCACTGCCTTGCTGGTGGAGAGAGTGTCACCACAGCGTGATTAACACCAGGCCAGGTTACACAAAGGACACAGACTCCCCTCAGCACTGATGCCATGGGGTTTTGGGTCTGTGCAGGGGCGGGGATGAACAGAGACCCTCCTCCCCCCATTCAACTGCAGTCTTGGCTGAGAGAGGTGCAAGGGAGGGAAGATGTGGCTAAAAATAGCCCAAACACCAGAGTGTTTTCAGGACCGGTCTTCTGGTTTTTGATCTTGAGCGAATAGAGAGAAGAGATGTGCGAGGAGGTGAGGCAAAAATTCCAGCACTCTGGCAACTGGCCTCGTTTTCTCTGCAGATCAAGTGGTGGAAGGGGATGACATATTTTGTTTAAGAAGTAAAATTCCAAGGAATAGTGAAGTGATGTTGCATATCGTCACCTATCACACCACACTTAATAAATAGAGGCACTCATCAGTGGTAGCTCCTGACCATTCTACAGAGCTGCCTGCCTGCGCGTNTGACATATTTTGTTTAAGAAGTAAAATTCCAAGGAATAGTGAAGTGATGTTGCATATCGTCACCTATCACACTACACTTAATAAATAGAGGCACTCATCAGTGGTAGCTCCTGACCATTCTACAGAGCTGCCTGCCTGCGCGTGCCTGTCTGGGTGTGTGCGCATGTGCGGTCTGTCGCTGGGAGCTGTAAGCAGGGAGCAAAGAGGAGACTAGAACCAAGACAAGCAGAGAAGTAGGTGGTCCCCCATGTGGAGTGCGTTAAGAGGTTCCAAGAAGTCTCCCTTGCAAAACAATCCATTCCAGATTGCCCCCAAAAATCTTAATTTCACTTTTCACTGACAGAATTCCTATCATTAATGATTTAATTTTGCAGATAATAAGATTCTCTTTTAACAGGCAGGCATTCCTCTTAAATGTCTACAAGCCATTGATATCTTAGAATCAATTAGTCTAATGGAAAGATTTCTTTATAACATCAAGCTAAAATGTCAGCTTAATGGAGAAAATAAGGGAGCATGGTTTTTAAAACATACAGGTGTGGTCGGGATGGGAGCCTAGGATAAGGGCTCTGGGGAAAGTAAGGGAGATAAAAGCTGTTAAAAATGGTGTAAGAGTGAAATAGGGGAATTCTGAGGAAGGACAATGCTTATCTACTCCTGTAGTCAGGGGCCAATCCTGGATATGGACAGTGGAGCCCAGAAGGATTCCCAGACTGATGGCTGGCCCAGGCAGCAGATGCCGGCTACCAGGTAGGTAGGAAGAGGTGCCTTCCCCGGGGCCTTCAACTACGGAACCACGGTCGAGTGTCATGGAGCTGGCAGGATTTTCCACAGAGTTGTTGAAGTGACCAGGGCCCCCTCCAGCAGTGTGTTCCCTGTGTCCCAGAAGGAACCCCAGCAGAACCAGAGTGCCCCAGGTCTGGAGGACCACCCGGCAACTCTTCTGACAGAAGTACCATTGTCCAAACACCGGACTTCAGTGTTCTCCTGAGGTAAGATTCATGGACTTTTACATTTAAAAATGACTTCTAAAAAAATACGCTTGACCCTTGAACAACACAGGTTTGAAATATGCATGTCCCCTTATACATGGATTGTTTTTGATAAACACAGTACAGTACTGTAAATGTATTTTCCCTTTCTTATGATTTTCTTAAGAACATTTTTCTCTCTAGCTTGCTTTATTGAGAGAATGTAGTATAGAATGCATAGAACATACAAAATATGTGTTAATCAACTGTTTATGCTATTGGCAAGGCTCCCAGTCAACAGTGAGCTATTGGTAGTCACATTTTGGGAGAGTCAAAAGTTACACACGGATTTTCAACTGCATGGGTGTTTGGTACCCCTAACCCCGTCTTGTTCAAGGGTCAATTGCATTTTGAACTTTAGAAACTTATCTATGGAACTTATCCATAAAAGCAAGTGTTTTTTGAAAGATTTACCCTTAGCGATGAAATTTACTGCAGCTGGAAGAAGGTAGAACCACATTACCAAAGGCCTGTTATGGCCCAAGTATGCTACAAATCACATTTTACTTTATCATTCTAATAACTCTGTCAGGTCCAGATCATCAGTCCCATGATATAGATGAGGACAATGAATTTCAGAGCTAGCATTTGAATGGAAGTAAAGTCAGTAAGATCGGAGTGAGGGTCTAGAGGACTGTAGCACATCAACTGAATTCTTCTGCGTCTGTTCCCTTACTAAGAAACACTGTTCACTTAATAGTGAGCTATCCTTTAGGTTCTGATGCACCTACATTAATGGCTTTCACGTCACTGGAACATTATTATGTAGATTCATTGCTTTATGGCACTTAAAGGACTCCAGTGGGATCGGTCAGTGTCCCTAACTGAATAAGCAGAGTCTTGAATTAGGAAAGTTTGCATCTCCCTCTTGAGGATACTAGAGTTTTAGAGCCAAATGTAACTGGGAGGTATCTAATTCCATTCTCCATTCTCTTCATCCACATAGGAGAGACCCAAGATTAAAAGAGGGACAGGAGACATATTTAAGGTCACACAGCATCAAAGTGCCAATGTGATCATGGCCTTCCCTTTCTGGGCTTTTCTGTCTCTCTGAAACTGCTAACTCAGCAATCTCTCGTGAGCCTTGGATCCAAGAACCTTTGCCTCCTCCTCAGTGGAATGAGTCTGGGCACTTGTGAGCGTGGGCCTCCTGAGCTCCCAGGGCTGCCCCCACAGCCTTTGGGCTGCCTCCTCCATCCCACCTTCCCAGTCTCTGAAACAGAAGATAAAACAAAAGAAGGAAAAACAGTCTGTGGGTTTGGAATTTAAATAAACAGGGAGGTTAACCAAAAGGCTGGTTTCAATAGATTGGAGGCAAAAGGGATTCCTACAGCTGGAGGCAATTAAATAAAACTAAAAAAGGATTCTCACACTCAAACTACTAGACAAGTTCCAGAGACCAAAGGAGGCTTTTGTTGAAGTGAACAAAACCTCACTTTGGCCCAAAACTAACAGGAGCAGCCTTTGTCAGCATACCTTTTGGGGTGAGAGCTTGCTTTTTTTTTTTTTTCTTGTTGCCTCTCTAGTTACTGTAATTATGATAGTTCTCAGAGAATATAAACCTCTTAATAGGATCAAATGATGCCACATCCTAGCAATACAAGGTTGGAACGTGCCTTAAGATCAGTTGGTAAAGGTTAAAACAGCTGGATTTTCCCCAACATGAAAAGAAGCGAAAAAGCCCCGATTTGTAGTATTTACCTGTTTCAATGGTGGAAATACTCCACCATGGCTGGTTTGAAACTATTAACATGAAATTACTAGTCCCCTGATTGTCCCGTTGGGGAAGAGAACTAATGGTCACCTTTTGGGCACATGTACCGGCTCCACCGTCAACCTCTGGGAGTAACGGGACAATTCTCACGTGTCCCTGCAGAGAGGGAAAAATTGGTCATCAACCTGTATGCACAGTTATAACTTTAACTCCATCCATCTATCTGCTTCCCTCCTCACCTACCTACCTCATTACCTGGGTTGTAAAATTCAGTGGAGAACCAGATAATCAATAAGGCACTTTCCGATTCTGAATCTTTGTCTGGTTCTTCACAGTATGTCATCACACAGGACACTCCGTTCCTGACTCAACCCAGGGAGTTTGCTCTATTTTTAGTGGTGTTCAGGCTCTTCTTTATTTGTCTTCAGAGCATTCACCACCTCTTAACTCTTACTTATTGACTTGTTCTTGTGTGTTTTCCTCCGCAGCTGAGCTCCTGAGGGCGGGGCTTCCTTTGTGTGGCTCCCTGCTGTCCCCCAGCACTGTGACAATGCCTGTCTCTTGATGGGTGCCTGGCAGGTGTGTGCTGAATGATGTCCTCCAGACTCTTCCTTATATGTTTACAGAAGTTGAGGCTTTAAGAAATGAAGCGATTTTCCTGAAGTCACACAACAATCTGCGGCAGAACTTGTAGCTCAGGGCTCTTGCCTCAATCCTTCTTTGGCTCATCTCACAAAGTCTAAGGCCTAGAAAGGTCACATGTGTTTCAAGACCGTAAAGTGCAACCTGCAGAGATCAGTGGAATAAGGAGTCGAGGTCGGCTTGCGCTGCTCTGCCTACACTCTCATACCTTCACATCACATCTTGTCCCTCTTCGTATCCTGTTCTTATCTGGAAAGGTAGGCAATGCTGGCTTGCTTTATGGGATCAGATTAATTTATAGTCTGTGTATATCTCAGTGGAGATGGAACCGTGGGGGCATTTGGATCATTTCTACTCCAGGGACCCTTCTCTTTAGAGCCCACCATCATCAGAAGATGTGCCCTTGTTTCCAGCCTCCTGTTGACATCAGCAAATATTGGTCTCAGGTACTATTTTGAGTGCTGGAGATCAAGACGAGTAACACAAGGCCCCTGATCTTTAGGAGTGCACAGTCTCCTGAGGGGACGGACAAAGGGTTAATAACAACATGCTGTGGGCAAGTGTAAGGACACAGAGAGTTCCAAAGCATGGGAACACAGAGGGGGGAACTCCAACATGGAGAGTGATAGATGATCCTGCAAGAAAGATCAATTTGGGTAATCATAATCTATCTGCTTAGTAGTTCTCTCATTTCCAAAATGCTTCATAGTCGTGAAGGTGAAGGTCCCCACCCACCTGCAGAAGGTTCTACAAAAGAAAAAGCAGAGGCCCTGTAGGAGTATCTTGACATCACATCCCTCTTCCAGATACTGAAGTCAGGTGCCCCTTGATGATTTGTAGCCACATCCCATGGCTGTGTCAAAAGAGCGGCTCTGATTTAACTCCAGCAAGGACTCCTTGGTTGAGACCAGAACAGAAAATGGCAGTGACTCATTAAAACATCCCAGCTTCATTAAGAAAATTATGGGATGGAAACTCAACAGACTGAATCAGCGAAGCCCTTCAGTCACAAAGAAATTACTTGACGCATGGAGTTGTTGTAAAGTTACTGATTTTACAAATTATTGGGGGTCTGCAGGTCCGGGGTTTTCAAGGAATGAGGACTGGCAACCTTGCTGTGGGTCAGTGTGGATTTTAATTAGACGGTAGAGTCAAGCATTCAACATCTTGAGAAACTGTCACTGAGTAGCTTGCTTTCTGGATTGCTTTTAGTTCTTGAACTACAATGTGAATCCACACGCACACACAGTCATGAAACTCAGAGCGGTTTTGTGCTTCGCACGTCATAAGTCATCTTAGGTAATGCTGCAGTGGGAAAATGGTTTTTGTCTCAGTCCGTTGGTAATGGTTGGAAGTTACACCCGGTGTGATGGCTGCCCTGCGTTTTACCTGTTGACAATTGAAAGAGAATGAACACATCAACATTTACTTATCTGACTTAATGAATGTTATCATGTGGGAAAGGTAAATCAATAATGGCTGAGATCAAACATACCAATCTCCTTTTGAACACACAATGCCCTCATTTATATAAATCTTAGCCACTTGACGGTTCCCCCATTTGAACACATGCGCTGCCAGCCCGGCTGAGAGGCCTTCCATCTTTGGGTGCTGGCGGCAGAACTGCAAGGACTTTTAAGTGTGAGGAGACTGACGAGCCTATGCCTAGGATTCCAGGGGTTTCCTAATTAATGTGTTAATTGAGAAGTAGAGCAGACATGGGTTATTTAAAGTTTTGAGCTCCTGCCCTCCCTCCCCCTCTACAGTTCCCCAGCCTCCTTTAAAAGGAAGGTTGTAAGTGGCCTACTGGTGACCCCAGGGAGGGAGCCTGGGCAGCAAGGACAGATTGCCATCTACTTAATTAGGCAGCTCTGTCTTAGTCTTACACCTTCAGCTCTAACATTGTTTTCCCCGGAGGCTATGTTTCTGTGTGAAGTTGTGAATAGTTTTAAAGAGAGGAGTTTCCAACTTTCACAGGACTCCCAATAGCTGGTCCCCTGCCCTTGGGTCGCCTTCATTTACACCTTCCTTTTCCTTCCTTGCCCTTTTTGCCTCCAGGTGAGGCCCGCAGCCAGCCCCACCCCCCAGTCCTGCCCAGCCTCCCTGACACACAGGGTTCCCCAGCCTGGGCTCCTCCCGGCAGCACCTCTTCTGGTTAGGATGCTCTGCAGCAGTAGGCATCTCTGTTTTTCATTTGGTGTTGCTTCTCAGGCTTCGGCTCTTAAACTATCTCTGGACACCTTTCTCTGCTTTTTTCTAGAAGACACATTCTAACTGCCCTGGGAGTTGACCTCATTGCAAGATCCTCAATTTAGGCATTTGAATATGTTTAAAAAAAATCGGTGTTGGCAAATTATTTAGCCTTAGTCTCCTAAGGTTTTAACAAACACTGAGCTTGGATTGCGATAGCCGAGGTACGCTGGTGTGCTATTATCTTTGAATACGAGAAACTTGATACATTTCAGAAAGCAAAATGGTGATTTAGGGTTTTCTCTGTTTCTGAGACAAGAGCTCAAGAAAAAAATGTGTGTGGGGAGGGGGCCGGGAACACGTGCTCTTCTGGTTTGATACAGCTGTGATTTCAATTTCCTTATACTTCTGTGGCCCCCAACTATTTGCCCCTGCCCTGTGGGCCAAAGCTTTGAAATACTTTCAAAGAAACAAAAAAAGACTTACTGCCTTCAGGTTAGAGGAAATCTGGAAGGTTACCTGGTGGGCCTTCCTGCCAACTTGGAGTGGAAGCCATACCTGGGTCTGCAATCACTCTCTTCCCAGCAGAAGTAGGAGCCCCAGAGTGGATGTGGCCAGCATAGTGGTCCTGCCTTATTGAAGCCCCTCGGGGGTGGAGGGTGACTCCACCCTTTCAGTGCCTTCTCGAAGGATTTCAAGGCTTAAGAACAGATTCTCTAATGAACTGGCAAGGGGTTCAAGACAACTTTTAGAGTTATAAAAATGTTCTGTATCTTAATTGTCATGGTGGTTGCATTTTGTGCACATTTGTCAAAACTCATTTTACAATATATACTTACAAATAGTGCATTTTATATTACATAATTTTACCCAAATAAAGTTAATTTAAATAGAAAAAAAAAGAACAGATTCTCTAAATTAAAATGTAGATTTGGGGGCCAAATCCCAGAGATTCCAATCAATAGGTGTGTGGTGAGGCCCTAGGATCTCTTATAAACCAATTCTAAGTTCAGAGGCCACCCTAGGTGGGACTGAAAAAAAAATATTCTCCTCATAAATGTTTGAACACTTAAAATAAGGATTCATTTATAGATTTTATTACACTGTTTTTAGAGTTCTACCCTTTGAAAAATAAATGCAGGGAAGAGTGAATACATATATGCATCTATCTACTTATCTATCATCTATCTATCTGGATATATATATATATCATCCTCTTTGCAAGTAACTGAGTTAAATAATAGTGGCATTGTTGAAAAGTCAGCCTCAGAGCCTGGAAATTCTGTTGGCACCTCTAAGTGTGTGGTGCAGATTTGCAAGATCAGACACTGCTGGTACTTTTCTATAGTTCGCTGCCTGGCAGTAACATTTTGATAAGCCCTATTTGAGGAGGAAGGCCAATGATTGACACAAGGATAACACATGAGTTGGGGCATTGTCACTTCCTTATTGGTTTTTTTGGTATTCTATCCATTGTAGGATACGCAATACCCCCGCCTGCAATATCTTCATACTCTTGTTCCCCAACTGCCATGCCTTAAAGACTTCCCTGTCTTTACACATGAAGGATGCTTTTTCTTGGACACTTAGGCTCTCCTTTGTCCATTTGACAATTCTTACCCATCCCAGAAGCTCCTGTTCCCTGTGTTTCCCCTTCTCCTGTGGGGCAGCCTCCTTCCCAGAGCTACTGCTCTTAGGAAATTTGAGTAACACTTTCTTCTCCCTCTGCCCTTACAGACCTCGGTGGCAATGGCTTCCCACCATCAGTGTCCCTGGGTTCTGCACAATATATCATGTCTTTTGATCTCTTGATATGTCAGTGTTTCTTTTCTTTCTAAGAATAAGAACAAGGATATTATTAAATTTAGGAAATTTAATGATATTTTAATAATATTTTTTACCTAGGGAAGCCTGGGTGGCTCAGTTGGTTAAGTATCCAACTCTTAATTTCAGCTCAACATCCTGGGATCGAGTCCTGAGTTGGGCCCTACACTCAGCGTGGAGCATGGAACCTGCTTGGGATTCTCTCGCTCCTTCTTCCTCCCTCTTTGCCCCTCCCATAGCTTGCCCACATGTGTGTTCTCTCTCAGATAAATAAAGTATTTAAAAAATAATAATAATATTTTTATTTTTAATAATATTTTTAATCTAATCTATGACTCATATACTAATTTCATCATTTGTCTTAATATCTTTCATAATATTTTTTTTCCAATATACAACCTAACTCAAGATTATGCATTAAATTTATTTTTTTGGTACATAACATATGATTATCTATGAGGAATGGTGCTTTTTTTTAAAGATTTTTATTTATTTATTTGAGAGAGGGGGAGCATGACTGGGGTCAGGGAGCAGAGGGAAAGGGAGAAGCAGACTCTGCACTGAGCACAGAGCCCAGGGATGTTCTCAATGTCGGGACCTGGAGATCACCACCTGAACTGAAGGCAGACACTTAACCGACTGAGCCACCCAGCTGCCCCAGAATGTTTTTTTTTTTTTGATGATGTTTACCAAAAACTAAATAATGATGGACTTTATTTATTAATGTAAAAAATTGGGTTAATAGTTTAAATTGTATTGGTTTTATATTTTCCTCCCACACACTTCTGTGGAATCTTTGACCCTGGATACAATATATCAGGGATTCATTCTGTGCACACATTACAAACTGGATTTTATACTAGACTGAGCCAATATTGGTTCTGTTGGGAAGTCTTTAAGTTTAAATCTTTCTTCCAGAATACTGGCACTTGCTCTGAAATGTTGCCTCTATGTTTTCTGGCTTAATGCTCTTTGGTTTTAATAATTCTTTCCTCAAGAAAGACGAAGAGAAGGTGCCTGGGTGGCTCAGTTGGTTAAGCGACTGTCTTCCGCTCAGGTCACATCTCAGTGTCCTGGGATGGAGCCCTGCATCAGGCTTCCTTCTCAGCTGGGAGTTAGCTTGTCTCTCTCCCTCTGCTGCTCCCCGCTGCTTGTGCTGTCTCTCTCTCTCCCTCTTTCGAACTAGTAATTAAAATCTTTAAAATTAAATTAAAAAAAAAAAAAGAAAGTCAAAGAGACTGCCCCTTTGGAGGGAGCCCTCACCTTGTCTGAGCATTATTTAAGAAATGGAGATGGCTCTCCCTGAAAATATACTTGACTCAGGCAATATTGTCAGTTTCTCATCTGAGTAGTAAATCTGAGCAATTCTTTCCAAATGTAAAGAATATTCTTTAAAATAGATGAAATTTCTCTCTTAATAATTTCCTCCAGTTTTGCTTTATTTAAGGCTATTTTATCATTGGTTTTGATGTTTATTTCAAAAAATTCAGAGTAGACAAAATAATCTCAATAAACCATCCATTCAATAAATACCTTGCAAGGCAGTTTGTAAAATCTGTACCACTGGTCACTCATACCCCCAGCGACTCTCTCTGTAATGCAGGGCTTTTTTCCCCATCCCTTCCATCTGTTATTAGACCTCCCCTCCTACTTGTGGAGCTCTTGGTCTCCAGGGATCCTTTTAGGGAAGCTTCATCCCATTGGTCAGTGGGACAGCCTGATGAGGGGAGAAGAGGGCAGAATTGAGGAGGGGAATGTCTGGGACTACTTCAGTTCCAGCACCAGCACCAGATCAAGTCTTGACTCTCTTTGAACCTCCATTTTCTTTTTTATTAAAAAAAATAAAAATAATTGCCACTTAACACTTCAGTGGGTATTGGGAAGGAAAGGCATCAAATGAGATACTCCCAAAGAAAGGAACTTGAAAACCATTCAGTGCTATGGAAATATAAGGTCCTACTGAAACAACCAGGGTTGTATGGGGGTGGGGACCATGAAGCAAACTGAATAAAAGAAATTGAGAAACTGTGTTTTTCAAGCCATCAATCGTCACGAGATCTTTGAGCTTTTTGTCTGCATTTGCTAGTAAAGATATTTGTCAGTTACAGAGTCCTTCCATTTTGGTTTTATTGGCTACGTCGTAATTGATTTGAATAAAAGGTTTTTTTATATTTCATTGTGGAGTACTTAAGGTATAAATTGTATATTATCTAGTGGATAAACCTGAGCATTTGAACTATGACTACGTTGTCACTATTAGTGGCTGTAAATGCAGTTTACCTCTAGTTTGAGATTGTTTCTCTTTGAAAGAGTGTTTTTCTTTCTTGTCACAAATTTTTTCTGGTGTTGCTCAGTAATGTGTTGTATTTATTCATTTATTATTTTTAATGTTTGGCTTCCTTCACCCATTTCTCAAACCCCCCATCCTCTGTCCCTGGCAAGAACCAATCTGTTCCCTGTATCTATTTGTTTTTTGTTTGTTGTTGTTTTTCTGAAATTTAATTTTGTTTTGTTTTATTTTTTTTAAGATTTAATATAGAAGAGAGATCATATAGTATTTGTCTTTCTCTGTCTGACTTATTTCACTTCACATATTGCCCTCAAGGTCCATGCATGTTATTAGAAATGGTAAGATTTCATTGTTTTATATATATATATTTTTGATATATATATATCACTTCTTCTTTATCCATTCACCCCACTGATGGACATTTAGGTTGTTTTTGTGTCTTGGCTGTTGTAAATCATGCTATAAAGAACATGGGGTGCATATATCTTTTTAAGAGTGTTTGTATTTCCTTCAGATACATACCCAGAAGTGGAATTGCTAGATCATATGGTAATCCTATTTTTCATCTTTTGAGAAACCTCTGTACTGTTTTCCGCAGTGGCTGCACCAATTTACATTCCTATCAACAGTGCATGAGGATTCCCTTTTCTCCACATCCACACCAACAGTTATTATTTCCTGTCTTTTTGATGATTCTAATAAGTGTGAGGCGATACCTCAGTGTGGTTCTGATTTGCATTTTCCTGGTGATTAATGATGTCAAACATCTTTTCATGTACCTATTGACCATCTGCATGTCTTCTTTGGTGAATTATCTATTCAGATCTTCTGCCAATTCTTGAATCAAATTATTTGGGTTTTTTTTCCTTTTTTTTTTTTTTTGCTATTGAGTTGTGAGTTTTTTACGTATTTTGGATATTAGTCCTTTGTCAGATATATAACTTGAAAATATTTTCTCCCATCCAGTATATTGCCTTTTTAGTGCCTTAATGGTTTCCCTTCTGTGCAGAAGTTTTTTAGTGTGGTATAGTTCCACTTATTTATTTTTGCTTTTGTTACTCTTGCTTTTGTTTTTTTTGTTTTTTTAATCATATTTTTTATTATATTATGTTAGTCACCATACAGTACATCCCTGGTTTTTGATGTAAAGTTCCATGATTCATTAGTTGCATATAACACCCAGTGCACCATGCAATGCGTGCCCTTGCTTTTGATGTCAGATTAAGAGAAATCATTGCCAAGACATGTCAAGGAGCTTACTGCCTGTGCTTTCTTTTAGGACTTCTATGGTTCCAGGTCTTATGTTCAAGTCCTTAATCCATTTTATGTTAATTTTTATTTATGGTGTAAAACAGTGGTCAAGTTTTATTCTTTTGCATGTGGCTATCCAGTTTTCCTAACACCATTTGTTAAAAAGACTATCCTTTTCCCATTGTATATTCTTGGCTCCTTTTTCATAAATTAGTTGAGCATATATACATGGCTTTATTTCTGGACTCCATTCTCTATGTATGTATCTGTTCCATTGATCCATGTATCTGTTTTTATGCCAATACCACATTGTTTTAATTACCATTGCTCTTATTATAGTTTGAAATTAGGAATCACGATGCCTCTATCTTTGTTCTTTCTCAAGATAACTTTGGCTACTCTGTGTTGTGTGTGTGTGTGTGTGGTTCCATACAAATGTTAGGATTATTTTTTGTATTTCTTTGAAAAATGCCATTGAAATTTTGATAGGGATTGCATTGAATCTGTAGATTGCTTTGGGTAGTATGGACATTTTAACAATATTGATTCATCTAATCCATAAGTACAGAATATCTTTCCATTTATTTATGTCTTCTTCAATTTCTTTCATTAATGTCTTATAGTTTTCAATATATAGGTCTTTCACCTCCTTGGTTAAATTTATTCCGATGTATTTTATTCTTTTTAATGCAATTATAAATAAGATTCAAAAAAAATTTTTTTCTGGGGCTCCTGGGTAGCGCAGTCATTAAGCGTCTGCCTTTGGCTCAGGGCGTGATCCCGGCATTCTGGGATTGAGTCCCACATCAGGCTCCTCCGCTGGGAGCCTGCTTCTTCCTCTCCCACTCCCCTGCTGTGTTCTCTCTCTCGCTGGCTGTCTCTCTGTCATATAAATAAATAAAATCTTTAAAAAAATTTTTTTCTGATGGTTTGAAGTTGGAGGATAGAGACACAACAGATTTTTGTGTATTAATTTTGTAGTTCGAAACTTACTTTGTGAAATCATGTATATTACTTTTGACTCATTAACAGTCTGAGATGGAGCTGAACCTATTTGAGACTTGTGGCTAGAATGCATTGATTTGAATCTGCATAATTGTTTGTATTATTTGAGCTGTTTCTTGTACCTTAAGAAGTAGAAATGAAGGACATACTTTATTCTCTGTGGCTTAGGTCATATGTGCAGATTCTTAATCTCTGTCCCTGATCTTTACAATGCTTTCTATAGCATATGCCAAAAAAATGTAACCAAAGACCTTTATGGTCTAGGAATTTCATTTATTTCATTATGTCATACTAGAACCTATAATCACAAGCCATCTTCTAAATCACTAACTTCTGAATTAAGAATTTACTGTGAAGTTGAAATCTAAGTCCCACTCACATAAAGCAAACAATCTTATAAATGACACTTGAATTTTATTTCCTACATTTGCTTCTAACCTTTGAATTATAGCCATAAGCTTGCTAAATAAAATACATCTATAAATATGTAATGTATTAACATGGGTTTCAATTTCTTGAAAACAGAGACATAGGCACCTTTGAGATTGTTCCATGGGCCATTCCAGTCATCATTTTCAGACAAGATTATTGGCCTTGGTCTTTTTACACCATGCATTGAGGCTAAAGATTCAGAAACTTGAACTTCTCTGATCACAAAGTTGAGCAGGTGCTTTCCTTCCTATCACTTTCATCTAAGCATGATATTATACCTGGGAAGATTTTAGAATCATTTTTTCATTCTGCATGTAGAAACATGCAAACCTTTTTAGATCACTTCCTTTTCTTTCTTATGGAGGATGTTGATTCTTCTGTGCCACTTCAAGGGTATGAATAAGTCAATAAGATCTTATGCACATAACTGCCTTTTTACCTTTATATATATATTTCAAAACCTATCTTCATCTTTAGAGCAAAGCAAATGTGATGGAAGTTCTTGATTTTCCCAAACACTAGTGGTTTTTTTAAAAAAGATTTTATTTATTTATTTGAGAGACAGAGTAGAGGGAGGGAAAGAGAGAGAGCACAAGTGGGGAGAGGGGCAGGGAGAGGGAGAAGCAGACTCCCCACTAAGCAGGGAGCCCAACATGGGGCTTGATCCCAGTACCCTGAGATCATGACCTGAGCTGAAGGCAGACGCTTAACCGACTGAGCCACCCAGGTGCCCAGCACTAGTGTTTTCATTAAGCTTTTTATCTCTTCAAAATGGAAAAGTAGAAAATATGAGAACACAGTCATCATTCATTCTTCACATATTCATTTTATGTTAACTTTGGGGTAGTGTTGTGTACAGTTTTGAGGAAATAGGATGAATAAAGTATGAATAAAATGTTCTTGCTTTTAAGGATTTTAATGTCTTATGGAGAGAAAGGCATCTCTCTAACAGGAGTGTGATAAGGACTCAAATGAGGTTTAAAAAAAAGAGGTAAAAACAAAGGTTGCAATTAACATTAAAATGAGTTCAAATTATGTCAAGGTAAATTCTGATTTACATGTATGTCATGACTGTTGAATTATACTACATAAGGGCTACAGAAACTTTTGATTCCATAATAAATGTAAGCATTGGCTTATTTCAGAAGTCATTGGGATATTATATATAATAATGTTAATACTAATAGTGCAAGGATAAAACTCATAGCGAGTACCTCTTATGTGCTAGATAGTTATAAGATGTTTTATGGATATATCACATTTGATCCTAGAAATAAAACCGTATGTCAGGAAAACAATAGAGCATTGTGGCTCATAAAAGGGATGTGGGAATCAGACTTCCCAGGCTCAAATCCTGCATCTATCCTAATTACCCATGTGACCATATGCAAATTACCTGACTCCAAGTTTCTCTCTCTCTCTGTTTTTTTTTTTTAATGAGGACAACATTGAGGACTTATTCAGAGGGTAGTTATGAGAAAATTGAATCAATAATAGTATTATTTTTAACAGATGGAAAAAACCCTGGTTTAGATAGTTTATGTAACTTTTCAAATACTACATGCAAGGTTAGCAGCAGAACTGAGATTCAACCCAGATCTGGAGACTCTAAGCCTGTGTTCTTTTCTACATTGTATTGGACATATTTTAACAATGGTCGTTATATATTTATGATGTAGTTACATATGATATAAATCTTAAAAACTTCCAACCTCAACCACCATGACATCCACAAATAAAATTTAATTTTACTTCCTCATTTTAGATTACAACTTTATTTGTGTGAACTTCTTATGCATCTAGTAAATTTAGCTTTAATTAAATGACATAATTTTATGTGGTATTACAAGTTGGCATGTCTAAATTATCCCATTAGCTGATATCAGATTAGTTTTGGAAAACTTTATGTTATGATTGAGATGTGTAAACACTGATGCACTCAAACATAGAGTTCCCTTTCCTACCAGCTGCATAAGTGATGCTATCTTTAGTTTCATTAGTTTTGGAACAATTTGGAGAATGTGATATTACAGCTGAATAGTGAAACTAATATTTGGGTAATGCTGACATAGCAAAACCAAACCAAAACAAGAAGTCTCTCTGTTATTCTCTTTGATGTCATCATTAAAAGGAGCATATTAATAAAAGAGGACTTGGCAGCCAGGGTAGAATGGCAAGGTTGACAGCCACAGGGGGTATGCTTCATGCTGCAAAATTTACAAAGTGGAATTGCGGCCACATATGCCTCATTTTTCTTGGAATTCTGTTCTTTCTTTCTAATGTACAATCTCATACTACCAAACCAAAGCAAAGCACTAAGAATTTCTGATAAGCTTTAGGGAAAGGAATCAGACTTATAGATCAGCACATGCCACCATAGCCTGCTTCCATGATCAAAGGTGTAGATTAATTTTCAGACATTCTTTTCCATTTATTTATTTAATTTATTTATTATTCTTATTATTTTGTGGTAGCTCACTGCATGAATACTCTGAGGGAAGGTGAATGTAATTCAAAGATCTATTAAAGGAATGAATGAATGAATGAATACATAAATAACCTGTGTTACATTTTTTCATATGGTAGTAGACAGAAACTTCTTCCAGCTGTATGAAAGATGAAGAATTCTAGATCACATAAAGGCAGTATTTAGAAATGCACACCATGGCCTTCTCTTTGCCTCTCTTTATCATTCATATTGCTGAAGCAGAAGGAAGATTATGATTGGACATGATATTTATGGTTACTGAATCCACATCAACTCTAGGAGCTGTATTACCTAACATTTCATCTTGATTGGTTTTCTGTTTTCAGTTTCACTGGTTTCTGCTCTTTGCTATTTTTGTCTTTCTTTGAGTTTACTTTGCTCTTCATTTTCTAGGTTCTTGAAATAGGAGCTTAGATTATTTATTTGAAACTTTTTCTTCTTACTAATATAACCATTTAATATCATAAAGTTTCCTCTCAGCACTGCTTTAGCTATGCCCCATAAATTTTTATTTTTGTTTACTTCAGTACATTTTTAAATTTCACATGAGACTTCCTCTGTGATCCATACATTACTAGAAATTTGTCATTTAATTTCTTTTTTTTAAAAGATTTTATTTATTTATTCAACAGAGATAGAGACAGCCAGCGAGAGAGGGAACACAAGCAGGGGGAGTGGGAGAGGAAGAAGCAGGCTCATAGCGGACGAGCCTGATGTGGGGCTCGATCCCATAATGCCGGGATCACGCCCTGAGCCGAAGGCAGACACTCAACCGCTGTGCCACCCAGGTGCCCCCATCATTTAATTTCTAAATGTTTGGAGGTTTTTCCTTTATCTTTCTGTTACTGATTTTTAGTTTGATTCCCTGTGGTCATAAAACACACTGTATGAATTCAGTCCTTAAAAATTTGTTGAGGTTTATTTAATGGCTCAGGATATAGTCTGTTTTGATGTATGCTCTATGAGTGCTTGTAAAGAATGTGTCTGTGTAGAGTGTTTTATAAATGTTGATCAGATCTTATTGGATGATGTGTTGTTGAGTTGGTTTTTTTTTGGGGGGGGGTGGAGACGGGCAGAGAAAGAGGGAGAATCTTAAGCAGGCTCTATGCACAGCTCATGAACCTGACATGGGGCTTGATCTCACAACCCTGACATCATGACCTGACCAAAATCAAGAGTCATATTTCTCCCATTATTTTGCTTTCAGTCTACCCATATCATTATATTGAGTTGAATTCTTCATAGACAAAATATGGTCAGACATGTTTTCAAATCCACTCTGACAATCTCTGCCATTGAATTGGCATATTTGAATCATTTACATTTAATATAATTATTGGTACATTGGGGCTTAAGTCTGCTATTTTATTTCTGTTTCCTGTTTGTTCCTTCTTATTTTAGTTTCTCTGTTCTTTTTTTTTTCCTCATGCTTTCTTCCTGTGGGTTATCTGAACACTTTTTAAAATTTCATTTTAATTTGTCTTTGGTGTTTTTGAGTATATACCTTTGTATAGCTTTTTTAGTAGTTACTCTATAAGTATAAATATTTTCTCTACATATGTTTAGAACCACGTCTAAATGCTATAATTTTTCTTCAGCATTCAAACATTATTTAGAAACTCAAGAGAAATAAAATGTATTTGCCCATGTTTTTACTATTTCTCTTGTTTTCTTTTCTCCTTCCCCCGATGTTTCAAGATTTCTCCTTTTTAATATCTTTTCTATTTAGAGTACTTCCTTTAGGCATTTCTTAAAAGTAGACCTGCTGGTGATAATTCTATTAATTCTCCTTCATTTGAGAATGTTTTGATTTCTCATTCATTCCATGAAAGTTATTCTTCCCTGGATATAGAATTTACAGGTCTTCTCTTTTAGAATGTAAAAAAATATTGTATTACTTTCTTCTGGACTCCATGATTTCTGATGAAAAATCTACTGTCATTCAAATTATTTTTCTCTGTAGATAATGTATTATTTCTCTTTTGTTTTTTAAAGATTATTTATTTGCCTTCAGTTTTCAGAATTTTGTACTGTGTCTTGGGGTGGATTCTTTGGAGTTATCCTGTTCAGATTCTTTTAGATTCTTGAATCTATAGTTTTATAGGCTTTCGCCAAATTTGGGAAGCTACAGCTACTTTTTAAAACTTCACCCACGTTCCCCCTTCCTTCTGAGTTTCCAATGACAAGAATGTTAAATATTTTGTTATAGTCCCGTAGGTCCCTGAAGCTCTGTTAATTTTCTTCAGTCTGTTTTCTCTCTATTCTTAGGATTGGGTAATTTATGTTGTTCTATCTTCCAGTTCATTGATTTTTTCCCTCTACCTTCTTCATTCTGTTAGTGAGTTCATCAATGAGTTTGTATTTCTGTTATTGTATTTTTCAGTTATATAATTTCTATTGGGTTCTTTATATCTTCTATTTGATGAGATTTTCTTTTTTAAATTGTTTCAAGTGTGTTCATAATAGTTTATTGAAGCATTTTTAGGATGACTTTTTTATCTCTAAAATCTTTGTCAGGTTTTAACATCTTTGTCATTTTAGTGTTAGTACCTATTGATTGTCTTTTTTACCCCAGCTGAAAATTTCCTTGTTCTTGGTATGATGAGTAATTTTTTATTGAAACCAGGACATTTTAGTTATTATGTTATGAGACTCTGAATCTCATTTAAACCTGTTTTATCTGGCTTCCTCTGACATCTCTCTGGCAGAAAAATGGGAGATGGATTGCCTATTATTACCAGGTGTGAGTAGAAGTCCATTCCCTTGGTCTCTGTTGATGCCCAAGGTGGTGAGAGCTCCTTGTTACTTTTGGAAAATGATGGGAGTTCTGGTTCCCCAAAAGACCCCTTTTTATACCTCCCTGGAGGGGAGAGCTTAGAGTGCTTTACCAGTGCTTCCTGCATGACCTCCACTGACACCAGGGAGGTGGTCTCAATCATCACTGAGTAATAGTAAAAGACCTGACTCTGTTGAGGCTTCCTGTGACATCATCACAGCTAGGAGCTAAGGAGTTCCTCATTCCTACTGGGTCAGGGTGGAGGTCCAGTTCTTCACAAATTCTCCACTGGCCCTGTTATGTGGAGCCTCATTACCATTTGGCAGGTATGAAAGTCTCAGCCTTCTACTCAGCCTTCTTTAATACCATGCTAATAGGGGAGTTTGAGGTACCTCATTTTAGCCTGGATTAAATGGAAGTCTATGCTCCCCACTCCATCTTTTCTAGCAAGGGTAAGAATAGGGCCATGACTTCTATTTTAGCTGGAGTAAAGCAGTATTGCCTAAAAATTTTTGCCTTGCTAAGCTGCTGTTTTACTTGTTCTTCAGTTAGAAAAAGGGCTTTTCTTGGGATTGCCTGGAAGTAGAAGTCTGGCTTGTTGATTTTTAATCATTGAGGACAGTTCTTTGATGAATAGTAAATTCTGCATTGGTGTGACACATAAGACACCCCACCAGATAAGGCAACATTGGTAAGGCAGCATTCTATGGGTCCTGCACATCTCAGTGATTGGCTTCAGAACCTGATGCAGGAACTGGATAGGGTCTGTGTGATCAGAATATCACTCTATACTGAAACCATGAGTAGGGCTTTTACTTACTTTATTGTGACAGCAGAATTTATTTGATCAGAATAAAATAATTGCATATTATGATATCAGAAATATTTCATGTGTTATTTGAAAATTTAAGTATAATTATATACATCATACTAAATATAATAAAACTAGTTCAAATATTAACCGCTAATTCAATCTCACAAGGAGTTGGTGAAATCCTTAAGAAAACTGTCTCTATTCTAATTCCAGTATATGTTTACCTTCTTTCATTGTCCTTGCTCTATTAAATGTGTGTTTCATATTATTCCCATCCAATATATTCTAGGAAATAAATAATAATGATTGTGCTGATAGTAATGGTAATAGTAAAAAATTAGTAGCTAACACCTATATAATTCTTTCTACATAAATTAAGTAATTTAATCACAACAAGCAATAGTTAGTTACCATTATTGTTATTCCTTTAATACAGATAAGAAATTAATGAACAGGGAGATGAAATAATTTCCTCAGTTAGTAAGTGGTATAGCTGGGGTTTGAACTAAGGCAGATGTGGTCACTTTCCTGTTTCAGAGGTTGTGAAAATTGCAGAAAATTCTTACTAATTCTTTCAATCGGCAATTCCTGCAAGTTCAGACCTGAAGCACAACCTTTACCACTAACTACATTTCTAAAGTGGCTTTGATTTCTTCAAAGTGTCTGTCACCAATGATTAATCATCCTAAAAATGGCTTCTCTATTTGGATGCTGAGGTTGGGACACACTCCTCCATGGGTTTCTCATGCCCATACATGTCTTGCTGTGTATCCCAAGAATTCAAGTCCCTGAAGTCCCTGAATGCTCTTTACCTGGGCCATTTCTCAGGGTTTTGTTTGCATTGAGAACAACCTGGAGGATTAGATACCACCTCTCCTAAAAAGGGGGGGGGGGCAGGCTTGATCCTGCTATTACTGTAAAAACTTTCCCAAAGTTAGAATTTCTTTCCTATAATGCGACTTGTACGTATCATCCGTTCCTCCATGTTCTTTGGGACTTGGGCTTGGGTAATTGATACAGCTATGCTGACCCTTCAGCTACTGCTTTTTCTGTGAGTAATAACACTTTTTGTCTTTGACCCAAGAGTTGTGTGTCTTCTGGAGCATCAGTGAAACTGGCTAGCTAACTAGCTTGCTAGCTTGCAGGTAGGTAGAGTAAAATCCCAAAACCTTTATTTTTAAGAGTGAAGCAGGTCCACTCTTGCCTCCATCTGAGTGCTCTGGGAGCTGCCCACACTTTGGTGACTGGGATTTAAACTTTGCTATTTTTTTGCAGGAAGAGCAAGTTAAAAATTGAGCAGGCACAAAAGAATTTCTTCATCATTTAGAAGCATGAACTTTCTGATTCTTCCTGTGTGACATTATTGGAAATTCTCTCTAAATATCGTAGTTAAACATCTTACCAGCCCAACATTCCATGCCCATAGCCACCACATAGACCAAACTGATCAGATGTTAACTGGTTATCTTATAATGCTTTCTTCATCTAATTACCTTACAGAAAATTCTAGCAGATACAGGCTGACATGTGCTTTTTTGGTCAAGCCAAAAGAATAAAAGTAAATGGAGAATTATAATGAAAATAAATAATATTCTGGTTGAGATAAGATCCAGGAAGTGATTTTTAAAAATGAGGTGAAATAAACACTCATTTTGAAAGTTATTACTTTACACACAATGAAGGTGATGGTTACATTTATTTGATGTAAATTTATACTTTGCCCCCCAAATCTGAAATTCTAGATAGTTAAAAAAGTTGATAGATTCCTCACCTGTACATGACACTGGGCTCACCTAAGTTAGGATCTCTGTACATTGCGTTTAACATTGAATACCAGAGACAATAACAACTGTAAAATATGAGGACATAGCCTGCAACTGAACCATGATGTGAGGTTTATGCAAAGCTCTTAGCTAATGTTTTGTAGAGAATGACAAATAGCAGTAGACTTGAAGTGGTAGAGGGTTTGTTGTCTGAAAAGAGGCAGCTGAAAGAAACATGAACAGCAGAAATAATCTAACGACAGCCTAGAATAAGGTTTGGAAGTATTCATTTAGTTTATATTAATAAAGTAGCAACAAATATTCCTCTCCTATTGTTGTGTCTCCCAGTAATCACTCACACACACACACACACACACACACACACACACACACACAGAGATTCAAAGGAGAAACTGTCTTCTAGAAATTTAAATCCAAGCTGTGTGTCCTTCCAGACAAAGTGGTGAAAACAGGTGCAGGGTTAAATGATTTTTAGTTTAAAGTTTCCTTCCTCAGTTTCCTCCTTCTTTGACAGATATTTGATATAGTAGGCCATTTCCTCAAGGCAAAGCATTATGGAGAAGGAGATTCATTTTAGTATTTTATTGTTCTTTTTGCATCTCCTTTTTGTTGGTTCTTTCTCCCAGTCATCCCATTTTATAAACACACTTGTCCATGCTGTTTTCAGTTTTTTGGTCTATATTTTGCTAAATATGCCTTTTATTTTATTTTTTAAAAATATGCCTTTTAAATATCATCTTTATTTATTTTTCTTTGTTTCTCCAGTTTTTGTCTTTGTTTGCCTGATTTTCTGGGCAGTGGGCCCAGTATGGTTTATATTTCTTTTTGTGTCTATACTCTTTTCAAAACAATTCCTTCCTTTATAATTTTTATTCTCATTCATTTATTTTTTCATCAGTGAATTGAGTGATGTGTAAAAGGGACCTCCCAGCTGATCCTTAAGGGTGAATATTTCCTTCTTTGTCTTTAAAAATATTCTTTTATGATGTTGGAAGATGGGGCCTAATGCCTTCCTTACACATTTGGCTGCTGAGTAAAGTGACATTTGTTTTGACCAATGCTCACTTCATTTTCTTTCTTCATACTGAATCAGGTAGAACCTGTGCATATGTCTCTCTGTGTTTGCATGCCTGAGTGTAGTGTAGTTGCTGAGAATTCTCTGTGTGCGCTAGTGTGTTTGTGTGCCTGTGGGTTTGGTGGCTGAGTGCAAGGCACTGTAGATGCATAGAATGCTCCACTGCACTTTGGCATGTTTATTTTGGAATGTCATTTCCAATCAAATCTAACATTTATAACTGGCCTCCCTTCATGGCTTTCTGGGCCACAGTTTAAATGCACAAGAATAAACATGTCAGCTCTAAATGGAAGATTATGGCAGCAACCAAGACAGATTGCCATCTCATCAGCTGCTTAAAAATTAAAATTTCCTTCTGTGGTTAGACTTGCTTACAGCTGTGTCTATGGGCTGTGAAGAAAGCAAATATTTAGTAGAGTGAATGGGATATAGGCTGCGAGATGCTAAAAATACACAAGATACCTTGTCTATCAGAAACAAATAGCTACAGAAAATACCAAGTTGAGCCATACTGCTTTTAAAGAAATTTCTCCCAAACCACCATAATCTAGTGATTCAAGTATCTAAGAAGATTAAATTGTATAAGAATATTAAATTGTGTAGTGGGATGTGTATTATATAGATATTAAAACCCAGAGTCATATATTCATGTGTAAGTGCATACGTTTTAAAGATGTTGATGTCCAGTTTCAAAGAGAAGTGTCACTTAAGTGTCATTTTCTATTGCAAAGTAGAGTATTTTTTAATAAATAACTATCCCTAATGCACTGACACATTTTCTGGATTTATCAAGTAAAATAGCAGTGTCTGGAGTAATTTGCCAGTGCCTTCAGTAAGTATGAGCTTAATACATCTCTCATATTAAGAAGTCAGCAGAAGCTGTCAACTGACCAACTCAGTGTCTCAGTGAGTTGGGTTAACATTGCCAAATGAATGCAATGAAATATTACTTCATTGATGATGGCATACTGTGATTCTATTAGAGGCTTCTCTTTTGAAACATTGCTCATCATGGTACTTTCCTTGATTATTATAAATATATTGATTCCTACCATTTGCTGTCACCAATTGAGGGAGTCTGACAAAAGATGTTTCATAAGCAACTCAAACGGATTCTTTATCATACAATACTGGTCTTATTGTTATCTAAAGTTTGGGCCTTATCAGTGAAATTAAAGAATTTTCTGGATCCTCTGACAAATAATAAGGTAAGAGTTTATTCCTTCAAAAATCAAGCTGTGGTATTGAGGGTAGTGATGGTGTTCAGATCAATGCATGATATATTCATGAATGTTTCATCATGTTCCCATGTCCTGTTGGGTTTCAAATCCAGCTGCCTTTAATAGACAGGACACTTAGAGACATGACACATGAAGGAGTTACTAGTTATTGCTTCTCTCTGTTTTTGCTCATAAACAGGCAGCAGGAATGGAGATGCACCAAAATTGATGCACACAACTCAAATAAGGAAAAGAACAAAACCCATGGCAGTTACAAGAAGTCAATAATTTTTTAACATTTAGCTTGTTAAATGATTGTTTAAGAAAAAGTTGCTTCCATTATTAAGTCTGAATTTATCTTTAGATAAATAGTAGGAAATTGTGTCTATTTTTTCTTTAATGTAGTGTCTGTATTCATCCAAACAAAATGAAGTAAAGCATTAGAATTTTATCTGTATTGTTCAAGTCCCTAACTTATCTTTACCGGAATATTACAAAAGAAAAATTTTGGTGGATATAAATAGGGTCTAAGTCATCTGCAGAACTGATCTAGTTCTCATTTTAGTGTTTTATTTTTACATAACCTACAGGACATGACTCAGCAAATAAAGAAAGAAGACATTACTATTTAATATACATTGCATGCTTGACGGTAAAAACTACATGCATCAAAATTGGCTGAGAGATATAATAGGGTTTAATAATCCTTTATCTTGATCTTGTCATCAGTTGGACCTAGTTGATGTTGCTCTATGTATAAAATCTAGACTCTATAGATTTCTATAGTCTCTACAGCTCTAAAATTTCAGAGTTTACTGTTCTGTTTTCTTTAAATTTAAGTGTCAGTAATGTATTTACAGATCATTTTTCCTTTTCTTCCCCCTGTGGCAGTTATACATACAGTAATCCTTTTTGTCCCATGCTTACTAAAAAAGTAAAATTTGCCAATGGTTATCTAATATTATATATCCGACCATCCTCTGGTTATAGTAAATTTCACACATACTGGAGTTACTTTAAGAAAACCAATTTGTATCCCCACTCCCTTCCCAGGAGAATGTTCTTTTTATCTCAGTAATGTCCAGCAGATGAAATCAAGACATGGGTCAGTTGGTGAGCAAAGTGGGATTAAAGAAAATTGGCCTGGAACAGCCCACATTCACAAATAAGCCATGCCATGGTATTTTATTTATCAAGAATTTTAATAAAAGCTTCCATCATAATTCTTCTCAAAGTAGTCTTGACACAGCTTGGATTTCTTCCTTCTTATGGTCTTTATAACTAACTCTGCAAGCACAAACTGATATAGCAGCAGATGACTGGGGGGATTTATCCAATTTGGTAATTCTGCATACCATGCTCAAGACCTGGACTGATAGCCAGTAGAACATTTACTGGTGAATATTAGCTGTCTCTCTGATGTCTTTAACAAGAGACATTTAGCCATTCATTTGTTTGAGGACTTTCTTAACCTTAAATGGCACCTGAAAGGAAGTTCTAGACATCAGAGAGGATTAGGAAAAGGATTTTGGATTCCTGGTGTTTCTTAGCAGTGAACAAAGAGAATTGCGTGCCTATTATTCATATTTAACAGTTATTGAGCACTTATTTTGGGTGCCAGGTACATTGGCAGGTGTGCTGTATTCAAAGGAAAGTACAAAGAGTAGTGGTCCTTTCTCCTCAGAGAAAAATGCATCAGTGGAGCTCTTAGTATGGACACTAGTGAATTCGAGTACATCTGACATGGGAGTTCCTGACTAACAGCAGAAGGGAAATATGTAAGTCATTGACTTTGTGTATTCTAGGTGCTATAATAAAATGCCATAGACTGTGTAGCTTATAAGCAACAAAAAAGTATTTCTTGCCATTCTGGAGTCTGAGAAGTCCAAGATCAAGGCAGCATTATGGTCACACTCTTGTGAGACTTCCTTTCCTGGTTCCTACCTCCACCTTCTCTCCATGTCCTCACATGGCGGAAGGGACAAGAGATCCCTCTGAACCACTAATTTCATTCATGGCAGTGTCTACTCTCAAGGCTGCACCTCTTGACACCATCATCTTTGGATGAATTTGGGGGTGAGGGAACTCATAAACAGTCAAACCATAGCAATCATCAATCATGTATGACTACTTAAGACCAAGACTCATTCAAGGGTGTACAAAGTGTTATGAAATTTATTTGAATTTATGAGAAAGAATTTTGTTTTCTACCAAAGCATTTTTTTTAATCTAAATGCCTGTGCTGCAGACTGTCTCAAATTTTTTTTTTTCACTCCATGTGCCAATACCCTATTAGTTTTCTTCACTCCATCCATCAGGGACTAAGAAAAACAGTATGAGGATCAATCTGTCCTTGGGAGCTGACCTACATGATGATGAAAGAATGGTTCTCAGGGGGAATATAACTAATCATGAAACTTGAACAAATTTTATTTATCATAGAGTCAAGATGTTGACATACTGCCTACATCCAGATTAAAATCAGAGAAAATAACAATAGATCATTACAATGACAAAAAGTAGCATAAAACTTGGGTCAAAGAATTGAAAATGCTATTATGCAACATTTACTAATCACATTAAATCTTCCCTTCTTTCTAATTTAAACCTAATGTTACTACTAACTATGCTCTACCTCCAAAAAATTCCATTAGAGCATTCTGCCTAGGTCTCACTCCTTGACTCTGCAGATAACCCTCCTTAGTATACTGAGATAAAGTTATACACAAAAGATATGGAAGAGTTCAACTCCCTTCCTTCCTCATTATAGCTCTAGCTGCTCAGCAAACCTTCTCTTCAGTCTCTGTGTTTCTTCCCCAAACCAATCTTCCCTCAGGGACCCTCATTCCCATCTTCTTTTGTTTCATTATTGTGTACCATTATTGTGTACCATTATTGCCTTCTTTACGAATTTTCTCAACCTACGCGTATGGCCAAATAGCCTATTCTTAGAGAAACCCTTCCTTGGCCTTGAATCATACTCCAATTACTGCCTCCTTCCCTTTTCCTTCTCATCCAGTGTCACTCATTTAGTCCACAGAAGTTATTGAGCATCTATTAGATGCTAGGTGCCATGCTAAACTTTTTAATTCTATAATAAAAATAAGCTTTTTCAAGTTTAAAGAAGCATATATGTTTTCAGTTAGGAAAATATAGAACTGAATAAAGAATAAAATAAAAACCACAAGTAATCCTCATACACTAAACACTGTTACTGCTTCATATGTAGCCGACCATTTATGTATAGCTGCATATTGACAATGATGTACTTTAGGTATAGATATAGAATGTCATGTACACTGTACATACTGCTCTCTTTTATAAAAACTTCCTGAGATTTTTTTTCATGCTCTGGAATAGTCTCTGAAAGCACAATTTGTTATAGATACACAGTATTCCATTTGACCTGGATAGCTAACTGATGACCAAAGATTCACATTCGTATTCCATTCTGTAAAGTTGGTCTGGGGTGTGGTTACCCAGCCAAGATCATGTTTCATAATCCACCTTCATTAAGGTAGAACCATGTGGCTAGTTCTCATTAACAATGGTATATGTTACTTCTGGACCAAAGTAAGGGCGGTGTTTCTTCTCCAAGCTCTATGACTTTAATTTATGGACTGGATATCAATGACCAAGGTCACTTTAGAAGCTATATATTGAAGATTGGCAGAGCTGCTATCGAACTAGGGCCATTAAGGACACAGAGTAAATCACCACCCTACCTACTTGTACTGACAACAAATTTCACAGAGTGGGAAATAAAATTTTACAGGATTAAGCCTTTGACATATGGGACTTATCTGTTATGTTAATTAGTGTTACTTTAATATAGAAACTAGTAGCTTAAAGTCAATGCTGCCCTAATCAAAATCTTTAAATATGTGACATTGCTTTAAAGAGTAGGCAGAAGATAGTAGAAAACCTAACAATGATAGTTGGGAAGATGGAGGCCCAAGTTATTGGTGACAAGCCATTTGGCTAACCTGTTTGCAAGAATGTTTAAGGACAATCGATTTGCCTGTAGCTCTAAGAGAAGAGGTTGAAAAGTAGAATATTGGTAAGATATCTTAGTTGAATTCAGATTATGTTAGTTTCCTATGGCTTCCAGAAACTGAGCGCTTAAAACAACAGAAATTTATTCTTTTGCAGTTCTGAAGCTTGGCAGTCCAAAATCAAGTTGTTGGCAGGGCCATGCTCCCTTGAAGGCTCTGGGGAAGAATCTTCCATGCTTCTTCCCAGCTTCTGCTATTTGTCAACTCCTTCACATTCCTTGGTTTCTAGCTGTGTCACTCCAATTTCTGCCTGTATCTTCACATGGCCATTTTCCCTCTGTTCATGTGTCTTTGTCTCTAAATCTTTCTTTTTATAAGGATACAAGTCATTGGATTTAGGGTCCACTGTCATCCAGTATCCATTTATGTTGATTCTATGTTACCTTTGCAAACACCCTAACCTCAAATAAAGTCACATTCACTGGTACTAGGGGTTTGAGCTTCAGCATATCTTGTAGGGGGACACAATTGAGCCCACAAAATGGACATTGAAAAATTATAGTAGATCAGTCAAAATATCTTTGTTTGTAGGCAAAAATAAAAGGGAATAAAACTAGTCTAGATGTTTGCAGTCCTACAGGTTTTTAGAAAAGGTAGGGTTTTCTCCATTAGGTCCTTTGGAAAGCCAGAGTGATAAGAATATCTACCATCTTCAACATATGGCTTCTAAGGTTACCAGGGTGGGGAGGATAGATTCTACATGTAAGAATAGAGATGTGCACTGATATTTGGCCAGGAATGGTCTGGGGAAAAGATGACTAGCTGCCCATGAGAGATCAGGTTCCCTTTTCATTATATAAAACTGTGGCTGGAAAGGAATCGAGGTGTAGGAATGGAAGGGATGTATTTTACTTCCACCTGGTCAATGAGTGGGGGGGCTTTCTCCATTCTCTCTTTCTTCCTCCATCTTATCACCAGATGGATGTCCCTTTTCAGGATTACTTTGGGTTCAACATTTTGACTAGAGTAGAGCTTCTGTCAGCTTGGATTCCTTAATAATTGGATGGAGAAATAAATGTATTTTGTTAAGCCACTGAGGTTTCAGAGTTTTTCTGTAATGGCAATAGAAAATTTTACCCTAACCACCATATGAGATGTTTCTTAATTTATCTGAAATATCCTCAATGTTCAGACATTTTAGATGTTTTTAGGTTTCCAATGTTAACATAACATCTATCTGTGATGTTTTATATTTAACCCTGATTATTTCTTTAGGATATATTCCTAAATGTGAAATTTTGGGGCTATGAGAGATTGTCAGTATCTGTTGCTTTCTGGAAAGAATATTTCAATTTATTATTTCTATCATAATTTTATGATAGTACCATATTTTTACACCATTGCCAGCTATTTTACAAAAATTTGCCAAATTGACAGAAGAAAAAAAATCATAACTCAACTAAACTTTTGAAGTGCAGCCTGTGTGTAATTTTATCACTGTGTCAGCTTCCATCCACTTCCAAACCTATTACAATCTGACTTCCACCCCATTAAGCAAATGAAAATGAACTTCTTGATAGTCTCTAATGACTTCCTAGTTATCAAATCAAATGGATGTATTTAATTCCTTGTCTTACTTTAACTGTTTACAGCACTTTGAAAAAAATCAAACAGATGCTTTTTTCTCTCCTGTTACTCCTTTTTTTTCTTGGCCTTGGTTTTGTCATTTCATGACAATGATGATGACGATGATGATGACAATGGTGATGGTGATGATGATGATGAGTCAATGCTTGTGTCCATTCATTCCAAGTTCCTTTTCTGGATCTTATTTCTTTTTTTTTTTTTTTTTTTAAAGATTTTATTTATTTATTCGACAGAGATAGAGACAGCCAGCGAGAGAGGGAACACAAGCAGGGGGAGTGGGAGAGGAAGAAGCAGGCTCACAGCAGAGGAGCCTGATGTGGGGCTCGATCCCATAACGCCGGGATCACGCCCTGAGCCGAAGGCAGACGCTTAACCGCTGTGCCACCCAGGCGCCCCCTGGATCTTATTTCTTTGACTAGACCTTGCATGTTGGAGTTGTTTGGTGTTCTCTCCTTGTTCTTTGCCATCCTATTTTCTATTTCCACCCATACTTCCAAACTTACTTCTTATATTCTAATGGCTTTCATATCTCTACCATTACCCAGAACTGTCACAGACCCTGTATCAGGCTGCTACAGAATATTCCCCACCTGGATACCCCACTGGAACTCTAAACTAAACAGAACTGAATTCATTATCTCTTCCTCCTCCAAACCTATCCTTTTTTTTCTTTTGTGTAAGTTGCTTGTCACATTGTTCACTCATTCCCCTGGACTGTCGGAGTCATTCAATCTTCTCAAATATTCATATTCAAGTTTCGTTGAGTTTCCTGTATTCTTCATCTACATCATGTGACCCAAGTTTAGGTAGTTATCACTTAGGCATAAACTTCCTTTTGGGTTTCCCCTTCTTTCAATTCCCCACATTGTCCCATGACCGCATTCTCTGATTAGTCTTGTAGTGAACCTTCTAAAACATAGCATGATGTCATTGCCCATATTAAAGATTTATTCTCTGCCATCAGCATACAAGATAAACCCTATTATTTTTAGCCAAGGCAAGGTCCTATCTAGGTTTATAGCTTCATCCCCACAACACATAGCACACACTATCCAGGAACATAAAGTTACAAAGTTTTCACTGTTTATGAGGTTTTATAGTATTGTATATGTTTTTTTTTTCCTTTGGATTGAAGTCCATTATTATTATTATTATTATTATTATTAATGTTTTGCAAACTTATTCAACAAAACTTACTCACTAGTCAGGTACATTGTGAAGTCTTCTTTGACACAAAACTTTCTTCTGTATTAATTACTTCTGTTATCTGTGCTTACAATGTTTCTATTATTGCCTCTATCACACTGTATTATTTTTTTAAACCTGCTTGTCATTTTGCTTCTCTCACTAGACTCCAAGCAAAGAACTTGTGTCCAAAGTACATAACACAGTTCTGGCATAGAGTCAGTATGTTATACATATTTGTTGAAATAACAAATGTTCAACTCAAGAAAGATGCAATGACCAATACTCTGATACAGAGTACTTTCTTTCCATTACAGCTCTCATAAATTTTTGTGAATCTGTTTTTTTCCCTCAATTCTTAAACCAGATTAATTTATTAGGAAACACATGTGCAAAGAGAAAGTAGAAACAGTTCAGTCAATTTTACTGTCATTTAATCAATGTAATCTCTCCATTCAGGTACTTTGGGAGGTAAAGAGAATATAATGATGAGCCTCCCACCAGAGACCAACATGACAGCATTTATGAAAGAAACTGAGTCACAGAGAGTTTCTTTTTAAATTAGCTTGCCTCAATCACCTATCTGGTAAGTTATTGAGCCAGGATTGAAACTCAAGCAGTCATATGCTAGAGCTTTGCTCTTAACTGCTGCACTGCCCTGCCATTGTATGGGAAAAAAGATGGTGGGGATTGTACTTAGAAGGCTGTCAGAGTCTAAAGTAGAATTTGGGTCTGGAAATGAGCTAGGAGCAGCAAAAGGGAAACAATTGTGAGATCTCTTTGAGCCATGATTGAAAGAAGATGGTGACTGATACTGAGGAAATGTAGCCATCTTCCAACATGGCTCCCAATGTTCCCCACCTCCTGACATTCACTCCCATCTCTACCCCTGCCTTTGGGTGTGGGCTGGACCCATTGACTTGCTTCCAACAAAGGGCTAGGAGAAAAAGATCCTTTCGCTTCTGAAATTAGGTCATAAAAGACTGTGTCTTTTATCTTACTGGTACTCCTTCACTCTTCCGCTGTGCTTGCTCTATCCCAGAAAGACCCTGGGATAGAGCGAAGAGTGACCCAGGCCACCAGCTTGCAAGGGCTGGAATTCTGTTCACAGTCGTTGAGACAGCTTGGAATCTGATTCTGCCTCAACTGAACTGTGAGATGATTGTGGCCTTGACTGACACTTTGACCACAGCCTTGTGAGGAGCCCTGAGCAGGGGACCCAGCTAAGCCATGCCCAGACTCCTGACCACAAAAACTGTGAGATGAGAAATGTGTGTTGTTTTGGCTACTAACTTATTACACAGCAATAGATAACTAATACAGGGAATAAGAAAACAAAAAAATATTTTATGCTAGCATTTCTAAATTTGAGTTTTTGAAATTTGTGACTATTGATGAGAGACATTCTTAGTGACAATGGGGCACCTGGGTGACTCAGTCATTAAGCATCTGCCTTCAGCTCAGGGCGTGATCCCAGGGTCCTGGGATTGAGCCCCACATCGGGCTTCCTACTCCGCTGGGAGCCTGCTTCTTCCTCTCCCACTCCTCCTGCTTATGTTCCCTCTCTCACTGTCTCTCTCTCTCTGTCAAATAAATAAATAAAATTGTTAAAATATATATATTTCAACTTTTATTGGCATATTTGATGTGCCAGAAAGATTTTTCTTAAACATGCTTATTTATTCCCAGTATATTTAACTATATAAAAATTATAAAGGCATATTTAAATCAACAAGAAATTATGTACATTTTGATTAATCATAAAGTAATTAGAATATGTGGTTACATTAATCCTCAGTTAATGGTACACAACTATCAATAATCAAAGCAATGTCCCTTGACCTTACCTTGTATTAACATTTCCTGTGCACAAAAATGTCTCAAATTCCTTGAGAAATGCACAGCATTGGTGCTTCCAATGAAAATTTATGTCACAATTTTACATACGCAACATGGCAAATGGCTGCAGTTCCCAGTACACTGGCTAATTGTGTCTGTATGTGACTTAATTTAAGTAGCTGTCTTGTTTAATTCATTACCTTAATACTTTCACCTCCCTCTCTATGTTTTAAATTACCTCCAGGATAAAATAGAATGTTCTAATTCTAAGGATAGAAAAACAGTACTTCTGAGCAATTTTTCAGTCACAGTTCAATAATTTTGATAGCTGGTGTTACATTTGCCTCATCTAGCAGGGTGGATATAGATATCTCGCAGCTCAGAGAGAATCACTGAGGTACTAAATACCACCCATAGGACAAAAATAGGAATCATTAAGAAGGGCAAGTATCATGGCACATTTTATTGTGAGCTATGGCTGCATGATGAAGTTTGGTTTCTTGACAGACATAAATCACATTCACAGATTAAACTCATTCTCTATGGCCTAAAGGAGCTTTTCTAGATTCAGTCATTAAATTTTTAGTTTAATCATTTTCATATGTGGAAAAATGATGTTTTCTACAGAGATGTAATGGTTATCCCTACTCTGAAGAAATTTACTGCATTATATTGCTGGGGCTTAATAGAGATTTAGGTTTCATGTGGGGAATATACTGAAGATAAAATTTAATGGTGCATTGAACCACAAAGGTGGGTTGTCATCATAAATCATGTGAAAAAGCTGGAAGTGATGAGACTTGCTATCTTCTCACTGAAAGAAAATTATGAAAAACTAAATTTAAAATAATACCTTCTACCATAAATTTTTATTTCTGTGTACTTTTGCCTGTCACCAAGTACCACAGAAGATCATTTCATTCAAAGATGTGTTGCCTATCAGTCTGTATTTAACACCAAAAGATGGCAACAATCAAATGATGTCTTATTAACCTAGGATTTAAAAAGATGCTTTTTCCCTTTTTATACTTTACAATACAAAATACAAGTAGATGGATTTAAATGATTCAGTGGGTTTTCTCTAAGATTTAATCTTCAAAATCAATATCCAGACATCGTGAATGTCCCCATAAAAATGCATTCTTTTCTCCTCATTTTGGCACTCAACATTAACTAGCTTTTGTATACAGTAACTTTTGCTCAGTACCTATGTGTCCATTCCCTCCATAAAAAAATTTCAGTTCTGTTTTTATTCCTTCAGATGTTTTCCAGGCAATGGTTTAGAACAGGGCTATCAAACGGAACTTTCTATCTGTTTATTTTAAATAATTTTTATTTTGTTATATTAGTCACCATACAGTACATCCCCAGCTTTTGATGCAATGTTCCATGATTCATTAGTTGCGTATAACACCCAGTGCACCATGCAATACGTGCCCTTCTTACTACCCATCACCAGCCTATCCCATTCCCCCACCCCCTCCCCTCTGAAGACCTCAGTTTGTCAAACCGAACTTTCTTGATGATAAAAATATTCTACATCTGTGCTGCCTGGTACTGTGGCCATTAGTCATGTGTAGCTACTTGTTACTACTTGTGACTAGTGCAACTACAGAATGAAGTTTTAAATCTCATGAAATTTTAATTAGCTAAAATTTAATTAGTTACAATTTAAGTAGTCACATGTGGCTACTGTATTGGATAGTGCAGTGTAGATAATCAAGTGTTAATACGTGCTTATTTTAAATATATTTTTCCTCTCAGTATAAAATTTATTATGTTCCCTTTAGATTTTATTTATTTTATTTCATTTTATTGAGGGCTTATTATGTGTCAGGCACTGTGCAGTGTTCATCAACACAGATACCTTTTTATTCCTATAATTTTTATTTATTTCTGAACTCTAATTGGCTGCTGAGCCTTCTAAGAAATGATTTTTGACATCAGAGTGAACCAAAGATGACTTTTCTTGGAACTTTCACATGAAACACCAAGACTCTCAAACAATATGCCGCTGGCAGCTGGGGTGTTGTGCTATGAGTTGCCTCCTTCACAGCCCGAAGTGGCTATGCTCTAGGTGCAGAGTCAGTGGAACTTGCACCTGTGATTCAATGGAAAACGTGTTACCTAAAGGACAGTTCCCTCTCTCTCTCTCTTTTTTTTTTTTGGTCTTTTCCCAAAAAGGATTTTACACTAAAGAAGTGAAATTTTCTTCTAGTGGAATAAGAATCTCATATTGTAATGCCAATGTTATTTTCACAAATTCTCTGAAACCCAACTTCCAAATTCCTACATACAAAAAGACACTGTTGAAAGCAATTTACTTGAAAGTATTCAGGTATTATAATAACAACTACGTAAATTTTTCAGAACATTTCTGCCTGATTGGATTAAGATCAAATTTATTAAAATATGTCTGAACCAATTAAGTAAATTGTGACATAATGTAAAGTACAAAACACCCACCAATGATCATAATTTCTATCAACATTTCACATCTGCAGTTAACTTGAAGCAGATGCTATAAGACATGGCCCATTGTTTTATATTTGCATGTGACAACATGTTTTGATGTTTGCTTTTTAATTGTAACATCATGTAATGCAGCTTTTTAAAAGTACATGTGTGGTAAGTGTCAAAGCCTCAGTTAAAATTTTATTTCCAAAACTCTTTGTAGCATTTCCAATGATCCTATCTTTTTCCATACAGTTGACAGGGATCAAGAGATTTGGGTTGCTGAGAATGGGGTTACAGATTCTATACCATAGTCAATGGACACACGCATATATTTTGCTTGTGTTCTTTCCTGCAGACAGATGACAAATCAGAATTGCCCATTTATTATTTCTTGCATAGGGAACTTCTCTATAATTCATAGGAGGTGACTGGTGGTGCTCTAGCCTTTTAGCGATGCTCCTGTGATTGACAAATAAGAAGATGAGCTCTGATAAAGGCTAGACCACATTTACCATAAAGAACACTCTAAGTAGGGGGATTGGGAACATCCCCAACATTTCTTTTTTCACTGAGCATGGAGGCAGAAGAGAAACTTTTAAAAATCACTTCTTTTAAGAAAGGTGCTTATTCTCACTGGGATGTATCTGAGTAAAACTGATTAAAATATGACTCGAGCTGGAATTGAATGAGAGGTATATTAGGGAGCATGAACGTACAAACATGTTATTAATATACTTTTAAGAGTCTATTACAGTAAACGTTTGCACAGAAACCATAATTCAATAGCAGAAGTGGAAATAGAATAAAGGAAACCCATGGACATCAGATCTGCTTCCTAGTGGCCCCTAGTTTCTAGACTTTCTAGAAGCATTTGCAGGTAATATGCCCAGGTGTGCCAGAGTACAGATGTCCTCCCTCATAGCATCTCTGCTTCTCCCGTTCCTTCCATTGTTTCTTCCTTCATCCCTATGAAGCTTTTACTATGCAGTTTTTTTTTTTAGAAGTTATATGAGGGTTTGTATTCTTCCCTCCCCACTCTTCCATCTGGATCAGCAGGGTGCCTGTGGTGAGACCAGTACCAAGCTTTCAGGAGCCTTGCATGGGCCCCACTGGGGAGACCTGGCCATGGCATTTGACGAAAAATGGACAGAGAACTAAAGATAATGCCTTGTCACAAAGGCAGAGTAAAGACTCAAACATATAGTCCAGATCCAAAGGTTCTCCATAAATAGTTAAAACCAGTTTCCAGCAAAGAGATTACAAGTAGGGACCGAAGAACAGTCGGAGACATTGGGTGAGAGCGTAGAAGCAGTGAGAAGTAGATGATACGTGCCAAGCATATGCTTTACTTCTATACTCTCTCTGCAGCCTGTTAAGGGCATCTGAGACAGTCTGGAAAGTGGGGAGACCCGAAGTATACAATAAATGGTTTCTGCCATCAAGAAGCTTTTGGTGTGGAAACATATTGCTTGTTGCTAAGGAGAAATCATCACAGGTTAAAAAGTTAATGATTAGATAGGGTCTAGTTGAGATATAAATGATTATGAAGCCATGGGACACACTTTCTTTATAGAGCATGACTATCACTACTTCATGCCTATGTGTTGTTGTTTTTTGTTCTTATTTCTCTCACAGAGGCAACTCCTGCATCATTTATTGAATTGCTCTGTGGTTGATCCACTTGGAGTGTTTTCAAAGCATAAATCATAGTTTGGATGGTGCTATGGTTTGGTTCTTCCAGCCCTCTTAACAAAGGAATCTGACTGGCTCAGCAACAGTCCATTCATGTGTACTGGCTTCTGCTGTTATGGCAGCTGAAACACACACACACACGAGTGCATGTACGTGCGTGTGCGTGCACACACACACACACACACACACACACACACACACACACAGACTGTGCCCCTGTTGTAGAGATCTGACCATCAGCTTGTTAAGTAGGCTGATTCCAAATTCTGAAGTATGCCTCAGGAATATAGGAAAGGAGTCTTCATCACCACAGGGAGCTCATTAACAATGTAGAGGAGAGAATCTTCTGGTATAAATTATGCCTTTTATAAAAATTCTCCAGGTTATTTTCACACCCTGCAAGAACAGTTAAAAACTTGTTGGTAGTTAAAGATCAAACTGGAAAGGAGAATATACCCTGTTTGCACATGCAAAATTAAAACTACCAGCTTCTACCAAATATATTTGTTCTTCTTGTATAAAGATAGGTCTTGTGTGTGTGTGTGTATCATATATTTTTGGCTTTCTTTCTCTAGCAAAAACAAAGATATAAAGAATGATGCCAAAGAGAATTTTCTGTTTTTAATTTTCTTGTTGTTAATTGAAATGTATTTTTAAAAAGTTTTTGAATACAATGGTGTGTGTGATGGATAGAAATGGATTCTTCCTGGATCACTCACTCTAAGTTCCAGGTTTGTACACTGTTCTGCTAACTGTATTAGTTGTTTGTTAACTATTGAGGGTGAAATCCTCTTTAAAATTCTTATTAACAATATGGACTCTCTTCCTAGAAAAATGTATATACACATACTTGAAAAATTGTATCACTAGGATTTACAAACCTGGATTTCATCCACAGAAACATCTAGTTTGGGTCTGTGTTTCTCAGTTTGGTCCCCAGACTAGCAGCATCAGCACTGCTTGGGAACTTGTTAGGAAGGCAGATTCTTGGGTCCTACTTCAGACCCATTCAATCAGAAACTGGGGATGGGCCTGGAAATCTAGTTGTAATGGGGGATATTGATGTATCTTGAAGGACTGTGGTTGCAGGGAACTGTTGGTGTTAGGAATGTAGCAGCATCTACTTCTTAACTGAATCAATGCTCCTAGAGTTCAGAACCTCTTGCCTATCCTTGGGCTATAGCCTCAAATGGATGAGGAAGAGCACATGTGTTTTGGGGTGCATTGAAAGAAAGTTACCCCTTTCCTTTGACATCACTGTAGGCCATTGGGAATCAACTTCTGCCCCATACAGAATGATGATCATACTTACTATTCCTCATCTGTTTCTTGTTGTGTGTACCCAGCAGGGTGCATAGCTCAAACAAGCTCTTAAATATGTTTAACGAATATGGCCATTGTAGAGGTATGTGTACATGCATTTGTCAGCTCCATTTAGCAAAATAACTGTACCAAAAAGGACAGATTCTGTTTGAAACATGTGAGACACATAGCAAACATTAGAAGAACTCTTGAAATACAATCTAAATGATAACCAATATCCTAGGAGTTGTCTGGTCTTAATATATGGGAGCATCTTGAGAGTTTGTGATGGTTGGTTTCCAAAGAAGCACTTTTGGTAGAGTGAGAAAAGCGTAGGAATTAGAATCTGAAGAGCTTGGCTTGAGCCACTCCATGGATTACAGTAGTTGGGCAAACTTGAACAATCTGCTTCCTTGAAACTCAGTTTCCTTAACTGTAAAATGGAGCTGATGTTATCTACTTCATAGAACTATTATGAGGGCCAAACTTACTACACTGTCTGTCTAACACATGGTATATATTGCTCAATAACTATGTCTTTTTCATGTTTTTCCATCTGGAGTATTCTTCCTCCCTCTTTTCCCCCTTTTCTGCCCCTAGCCCAATATATCAATTCTACTTATACAAGGACTTAGTTCAGAATAAACTTCCCAATATGGCTATTGAATCAACTTTGTATAACACAATTTTTAAGGGATATTCCTATTAGTATATATTTAAAAAAATGAAGACTGAACATCTGTTTTATTGACTTTCTAGATTAAAAACAATCCTCCTATCGATGTAGAGGTCTTGACTTTTGGCATCCTGATATTACTGTAAAGAATATAAAAGGCAGAATCTGGGGACTTTTGTATTACTCTCATTTTGTAGAGGAACAAGAACTCATGCATCAGATATCATCTTTCAGTTGAAGTTGAAACCTTAGATCATTTAAGAATTTTGTTTCTATAAGACCCCTTTTTGAAAATGGATTTTAGATGGGACAAGGGAGAGAGATTCTGGGTGACTTCTAGAATGCTTTCAAACGCATGTCTCTGAAACCCTATGGTAATGGGGCCATCTTGCTACTCAATACATGTTCCACGGGGACCATCAACATTGTTCACACCTAAGAGTTATTCAAAAATGCAGAATTTCAGACCCATCATCAAACCTACAAAACCAGAATCTGCACTTTAACAAAATCTTCAAGTGATTTGTACTCATTTTAAAATTGAAGAAGTGCTGATCTGGCATTTGCTTTTGACATGGGGTGAACTCATTGCATTAGTTTGCCTACTTGTGATAAATTAAGGGGAATTTTCCTGGCCTGTTCGAATGAGACTTCCTTTTAATGGAAAGAAGGAAAAACCAAATATTATTGAGTACTTCCTATAGCCTCTCACTGGGCTCAAAATTTGAACTCAGGTCTGAAATCTTTTCATTAAACCTTACATTATTACCTAAGGGATATTAAAAGGCAAGAGTTCAGAATTCAAAACATCTAGAAGACATACTCCTAAGCAAGAGTGTGAAGCAGGGAGTTGGTTTATGGTGTCCCTACATCACCTTCTTGCGTACCCTTTTTCCTATCCTGTAACCACATGCTCTTCCTTCTTATGTTTCATTCTTATCTGAGATTTCCCTGAGCACTGACAGTAGGATATTGACTAATGGAGTTGCCTTTGTTAGAAATTTTTATTACAGCCTTTAAAAATGAGGTCCCCAAAGTCTTAAAAACCCAAAGGAATGAAAGTGTAACTGTGAGATTCTAGGCATCATAATGGTTTGAGTTTTGGGGGTAAGGACCCCTGTCTTGAACTCTTTAAAATACACTAGGAAGGTGTTTGTTGATTTGTAAAGTCTGTTTAAAACTCAAGAACTGTACTATCTGTCAGAGATGTAGGGAAAGGCTGCCATATTTGTGACACTTGGAGTCGATTTTCTTCTTGGGTATACCATCTTGTAAGATTTCCATGAATGGAAAGCTAGAGAGTACCCAAATTTGTAATGTAGATGGTGCCCCCTGCTGGAATAGGGTTGCTTAAATTTCCATCTTTTGGGGCATCTGTGCCAGCAGCCCTGTTAAGACACAGTTTGCCAACATAGCCTACGGGTATCTGGGTAAGTCATTTAATTAACCTCTCTGCTTCAGTTCTCTGACATATAAGAGTGGGATAACACTAGCAGCCAATCCTAAATTTCTTGTTGAAAGGTAGAATTAATTAGGGATGACAGTAAAATACTTTATGAAACCTGGGTAGTAAATAGTGATAAACGTTTGAACATGCCTCCAGTATTCCTATGGCAGGAAAATGACAATGAGATATGTGTTACTATTAAATTTAACGTTGCTAATTTTATCTCATTATTAATTCTCACTACTTTCAAAGTTGAAATGCATATATGCACCTCACACATCCTAATTGATATTATGTAAGCTAAAGATTTTGACTGATAGTGTACTCTAGTGCATGGCTGTGAGTGAAGAAAGTCCTTCCAATGGAGAGCAGAATAACTTAAGCCAGTAAGTACATCTATGCATAACAGGCCCACTACTTTGGAGGTCTCTTCTTTTTTCATTGAAGTATAGTTGAAATACAGTATCATATTGGTTTCAGGTATACAATATAGCAATTTGAAGTTTATATATGTTGCAAAATGATCACCATAATAAGTTGTCATTAGTTACCATATAAAGTTAATGTAATATTATTGACTTTATTCCCCATGCTGTGTTGTCTGGCATGGAAATCTCTTTTGATTTGTGCTCTTTAATGATAAGTGGTCTTGTCCCTGTATAATAGTGAGAGTACCATTAGAGTCTCAAAGAATAAATTCCACTTGAAGAAGAAAGGGAGTATGAAATTGAAAATGACCTCCTAGATATAGGAGAAAGAGTCCCTTCTGTTTCTGACTAAGTAGCTGATGAGAAAAAGAAAAGAGAATGAGTTAGAGTAAAAAGTTCAAAAAGGGTGCTCACTTTTCCATCTTGAATTAGAACCCCAGTGTGGAGAGGGGGATCTTTGCAGGTGAAGGTAGGGCAAATATCTACGAACCTTCTGGGAGGGGTGGCTGTAGCTGGGAGGCTTCTTGACTCTAGTAGAAGCCATGCTCATGTTTGCATTCAGCATAATGCACTATAATCAGAACACTGAGGCAAAACAGACAGGTCTTCTGGTTCCCATCACCTGTGTGTGGTGTGCTAGAGATTTTTAAAAAAATACCTGCAGAAAATGGTGAAGGAGTGAATTATTCTGGGCTTGAGAGCAAGGGTGGTTTGCTAAACCTTCAATATATGGTGCAGGTGACTGGGACTATCGGTCTCAGTAAGGAGAGCCATAAGAGTGCCCAGTGTCATGGAACCAGCCACATCACAGTGACTGTGGACTGAAGGACTAGACCAGTTCATCCACCCACAGCAGAGACTTGAGAAAGTTATAGTTTTTGTAGAACCTTGTTCTCTGGCCACTCATGCCACAGCAAGAATATAGAAAGCCCACCTCAAATACCCAGGAGGAGCAAGAAGAGATATTGAACACTGAGGATTTACCTTAAAAAAGTATTTAAATTATTGGATCAGACTAAATTCAGCAGACTGAGAAATTAGATCAGCCTCCAGAAATAAAGAGGCTCCATTTGCCTTCACATATCCCACTGTAGTGTATACATTTGTGCCTTCACATATCCCACTGTAGTGTATACATTTGTGCCTTCACATATCCCACTGTAGTGTATACATTTGTGCCCCTTCTACATGGACCAAAGACTGTACCAAAAATCACAGATTTTCACTGATGGCCATTATTTTAAGTATTACCGAGCATGAACGTGTAGTACTGATGCTGAAGCCTACATCTTTGAACTTGTTACGAAGGACCTGGTCTACGTAAACATGTGAGCTTGGTGGATTTTTGTAGGACCTTGAAGAAGTAAAGAGGCCCATGTTATGTGATGTCATATTGATAAAATTATTATTAGATATCTTGCCAACAGAAAAAAAAAGTACCCATACAGGAAAAAGGAATATGGATGGGGAATTTTGTTAGTTGTTTACCAGAAAAGAAAAAAATTAAAAGCCAAGTTTGTTCACTGTAATGACACAGAGGTCTTATGAAGAAACAAGAAGCAAAGTTCACTGACATTTAGAGACAAGAGGAGCATATGCACTTCTCCTATCATTTTCTTGTTCACTTTATAGAATGGAGGCCCACTTTAAAAATAAATATATCAAAGGGAGAGATGAAGAAAGTATATTTTCCTACTTATATCTGCTGTCACTGAGACTGATACATATGAATGACATCACAGTTATGGGTGTTGCAGTCATCTAATATCTATTCAGCTAATTAAACAATAAATACTAAAAAAACCCATGGGTCTTGGATAAGTATACCCTGGGGACTTCCAGTCTTGACTGGAATGTGTAGAGCTATCTCTTCCTTCTTCTTCCATCTAAATACAATGATGAATCCTGGAAATAATGCAAGAGAAAACCAAAGGAGAATCCTAAGAGGAGGGATGAAGAAGGCAGATTGACTAGGGACCACATGAGGAGAGGAACACCACAGAGGATGGGTGTCCTATGTCTTATCTGGTAAAAGAAAACAATCAGTCCTGGTGTTTCCTGACACTTAGCTGGGCAGAAGATAGCCCAGGTAGTCCCATTTCTCCCCTGGATCATTGGGAGCCCTGCTGAAAACATCAGCTAAGGGAATGGAACAAGAGTCTGGCTGAGCACAAGCACTCTGTAAGGGTGGTGGGACTCCCTCACCTCCACCTGGAGACACCTGGCAGGAAGTCCTACCACAACAAGCCACCCTGCCCAGTAAGTGCTCTTCACATTGACCTCAAAACCAATACTGATTAAAAATGAACAAGATGGGGCACCTGGGTGGCTCAGTAGGTTAAGTGTCTGCTTTCAGCTCAGGTCAGGATCCCAGGGTCCTGTGATCGAGTCTCACATCTTCCTGCTCAGTAGGGAGTCGGCTTCTTCTTCTACCCCTCCCACCTGCTTCTGCTCTCTCTCTCACTCTCTGTCTCTCAAATAAATAAAATCTTCAAAAAAAATAAAAATGAACAAGATGCTAACATTTTGTGGATATCAGTGCAAAACCTAAATAAAATGTTAACAAGTAGGATCCAGGAGCATATTAAAAGAATAATATACCATGATCAGTTGGTTTATTTCAGGAATACAGCCAGTATAATATTCACAAATCTATTAATTTCACATCCATATTAATAAATCTAAGAAAATTCATATAATAATCTCCCTAGATACTATAAAATTCAGTGTCAAATTCTGATAAAAAGAAAATCCCTAATAAAACAAGTATAAATGGGTCCTTCATTGATATGACAAAACATATTTACAATAACCCTAAAGTTAGCATTATGATTAACAAGGAAATCTACTGGAAACATTCTCATTAAAACAAGAGATGGGTGGTCAGTGTCCATACCCCTGAAGCAATCTATAGATTGAATGCAATTCCTGTCAAAATTCCAATGATATTTTTCACAGAAGTAAAACAATCCTAAAATTTATATAGCCAAAGCAAGCTTAAGAAAGAAGAACAAAGCTGGAGGCAACATCTTTCCTGATTTCAAATTATATTGCAAAACTACAGTAATCAAAACAGTATGGTACTGGTATGAAAACAGACACACAGATCAATGAAACAAAATAGAGGGCTCAGAAATAAACCCATGCATATATGGTCCATTAATTTATGAAAAAGGAGCCAGGAATATATAAGGGAAAGGACCATCTCTTCAATAAATGGTCTTAGGAAAACTGGACAGCCTCATGCATAAGAATGAAACTGGACCATTATCTTATACCACACACAAAAATTAGCTCTAAATGGATTAGAGACTTGAACATTAACACCTGAAGCCATAAAACCCTTAGAAGAAAACACAAGTAGTAAGCTCCCTGACACTGATCTTGGTGATGATTTTTTGGATTTGACACCAAAGGCCAAGGCAACAAAAGCAAAAACAAGTAGGACTCCACCAAATTAATTAACTTCTGTACAGAAAAGGAAACCACCATAAAAATGGAAAGGCAACCTATGAAATGGAAGAAAATATTTTCAAATCATATGTCTGATAAGGGGTTAATATCTGAAATATATAAAGGACTCATATAACTCAATAGCCAGAATTAAAAAATGATTCCCATGGGGAAACTGACATGAACTTTTTCAGCACTCCGACAATAACTTTCTACAGTACTCTATTACATTTTATTTTATTAAATTAAATTTTGTGCAATGATTCTTGCTTTGCCTTAATTGAGTTATACACCTATAATTTTACAATGTACAACATATAGGTTTATCATTTTTCAGTAAAGCAAAGGAAGTAATTGTGTGTCATGTCCTTTTTTTTTTTTTTAAAGATTTTATTTATTTATTTGACAGAGAGAGTGAGAGAGCACAAGCAGGGGGAGCAGTAGAGGAAGAGGGAGAAGCAGATTCCCCACTGAGTGGGGAGCCTGATGCAGGGCTCCATCCCACATGACCCAAGCAGAAGATAGACATTTAACCATCTGAGCCACCCAGGCACCCCTCATCTTGTCCCTAATCAGAAATATCATCTTTTATCAATTGAGTTGTCTGATTGAAAACATCAAATTCAATGTAAATCTCATACCTTCCTGCTCTGCATTCTCATCCTTGTCTTCTGCTCTGTGAATCTGAGGTAAATATAATATTCGAACCACATTTTGCACCATGTTAGATTTTATATAATTGCTTTCCATGGTATAAACCCACTAAATCTCAAAACTTGTCCCTTTATCATTTGCATTGTGTTTCACCTGTGGTTATGAAATTTCTGAGGGAAAAACTAGCTCTCTTGAAGTTATGATATATATATCATGATATTTTCTTCTGTGATCTCTTTCAAATTCAATTTGAATGTAATATGTTCTTTTAATTAATAATGTTGATACTATTCTCATGATACAATATGTGAAATCTACAAAGGAAGCTTTGTATCATAATGCCTAAAACATTTGTCGAAGTTTTGCCCAATTAACAAGGAAATGTGGGTGGTCTTTCTTTCTGACCAATTTCAAATAGCCTGCTAAACCCTCAAATGCTCTGTTGTCTTGACCTGTCCCCTTAATTTACATGTAACTTTTAAACCAGGAAAAGGATACTTAAACTTTAAAAGTGGTGATTTGTTAATTTATCCTTTCTGTTTCCCATTGCATCCATTGTTCCTGTCTATCTCTCCACCCCTCATCCACGAGAAATTCTTCATTTCCTTGACTCTATGAGACTGTCTCGCACCTCCATACTGGGGTTGACCCAGATTTCGCTGTGCTCTCTTTAAGGAAAATAACAGAAGATATATGTGTATATATATATATAGAGAGAGAGAGAGAGAGGGAGAGAGAGAGAGAAAGAGAATATCAGTATAAAATCAGATATTTGTTAAGACAGAAATAAAACCCCAAATTACACACTTTAAAAAGCTGACAAAGCTACAAACATCATAAAATCCAGAAAAATGTGACTCATTAATTGCCTAACACAAATTTGTAACATTTTTTCTTCCTAATTTTCTGACTTCTTGTTCTTTGACTTGTCATATGGCAACTAATTGAAAAACCAGTTTCTATAGAGGAAATAGGGGGAAAAATCAGTCTTTTTTCTAGCATGGTTGATTGAAATACATTAGAATAGTTACTTTGAGTTTCACAGCAAATCACTCGCAACACGTAAACTTTTAGGATTATTGTCAAATTTGAGTCACCTGGTACGGACTTTCATTCATACCTGAGCTGTAAGAGTTCAAGTTATGCACTCATGGAGGTGGGATATTATAAGTTTTCACTATATTTGTCAATGTCAGCAGGAAATTCAAATCTTTTCCCAAACGTTCATAGGATTTACTCTCTTGTATTAAGTAGATCCATCCTTTCTTTCGGAAATTTGTCTCCTTCTGTAATTGAACTACAGCTTTTTGGCATGATCTGAATTGTTGTTACAATTTGCTTCTTAATGTCAGAGTAATTTCTGTTGATTTCATTGCTAATCTTTGTTACTTTTGTTTTGCATTTCATTAATTTTTCTGAATTTCTCTCAGTTCATTAATTATAAGCTTAAAGATGACAAACGAAGGTACCAGGATGATCTGTGAAAGAACACCATTCAGATTATATGTCCTCTGCTTAAGATCCTTTAATGCTTCCCATTTTAATTATCATTAAGTTGGAAGCATGTGGCTCTGCCCTCTTTTCATCTTACCTCTAACCACAACTTCTCCCTATTCCTCAGGCTCCAGCCCCTTTGGACATCACGGTGGCACACCCGCTCTTGCCTATTCCGGGGACATAGTCATGAGATCTTTATGTTAAGGACTCTTTCTCCTCCTTGGGGATCTGTTGAGTGAAATTTTCCTGGTCACTCTCTCTAAAGAAACCATTGCTTCCCATCATTTCATTAAACATTTTATTTTTTTGATAACACTAGTGGAGGAAGTTCTGAACTTCTCTTACTCATCTCTTCCTTTGATTATGTGTTTGGCTGTTACTCATCTATCAATCTGCCTGGACAGCCAGTTTTTTGGAGACCATGCACAAGCCTGGGACAGGATAGGGAGCCACTAAGTAGTTGTTGAATGGGTGCATATGATATGAAGGATACTTTAGCCCAAGCAAATTTGAATGTTACTTCAAACAGAAAGCTTTTAGAGATTTATATTGAATATTAGTTTTTTGAAGGTTCTAAGACTTTCTGAAATTAAGAAATCTATGTCACTTCAAGAGTTTCATAAATTTATATAACCACAGAAGGTTTTTTTTTTTTTTTTTTTTGGAAACAATTACCAACTAACCTCTTGGAAATATTCATGCAAGCTTTGATTAATTATAGAATTTCTAACACTAATTTCTTTTTTTTTAAGATTTTATTTATTTATTTGACAGAGAGAGAGACAGCCAGCGAGAGAGCGAACACAAGCAGAGGGAGTGGGAGAGGAAAAAGCAGGCTCCCAGCAGAGGAGCCTGATGTGGGGCTCGATCCCAGGACTCTGGGATCATGCCCTGAGCTGAAGGCAGATGCTTAATGATTGAGCCACCCAGGCGCCCCTCTAACACTACTTTTTAACACTAAAGGAACCCTAGACTATTCCATGAAACAACATGGGAAGGACTTAAGGTAAGTAGGCATTGCATATAATTCCTTTATAACTGTTACCTATCCATTCACTCATTCATCCATTTCCTGAATGCCTACTGTGCACTGAAATGATGGAATGCTCCAGAAACACAATGATTGGCATGACAGTCACAACTGCTCTCATAAAGTCTAAGCATATATGATAATGGTGTGGGAAGCAGCTCGCTCCACAGGAGCAGGTTGGAGGAGCCCCTACACCAGTGTTAGGGGTCTGGGAAGGCTTTCCTGATGAAGTGTCATCTAAGCCAAGACCTATAGGCGTTTGCCAGAGGGTGGTCTAGACAAGAACCCATCAAGCATTGAGAGCAGTATGTGCCCAGAGCTGGAGGCAGGAAGCCCCAGAGCATTTGGTGGGGATTGGGAAAAGCCCAGTGTGTTTGAGCACAGAGCGTGAAGGAGAAGTGGTGAGAAATGAAGACAGAGAGGTAAGTGATGGCCAATTCACACAGAAGTGACCTGAAATTATTGATTTATTTACTGGCCTACTAACCTGAATGACAATTTATTTTGACTTTGTATTTCTAGGGCTGACCGTATCACTGGGAACTTAGTAAAAATTTGTTAAAGTTTTGTGAAATGGATGAAGTAAAACAAGTTGAAGACCAGAAGAATTTTTCAGTGACATTGCCGGGGGCAGGGAGGAGGGGAATAGCTGCTATTGGGTGCACTGTGATCAATTACTGCTTCATTTACTACTTGCTAGCAAGCAACTTTCTGTGGTACCAGGAAAACTAATCACAGTAACGATAGTCATTGCAGGCCTTTCTGATGGAGCAACTGGCCAGAGTTACACTCTCAGGAAAAGGGAACAGCCATCCCTGACACAGTTGGGAATATCTTTTTAGTGTTTGAGTAATTCCAAGTGTCAGAGTCATTCAACGTTTCAGAGTGTGCAATATAAAACAAGTGGTCAATTGGTGGGACGGGGTGGGGCGAGTCTAGAGGAGAAAAGGATAGATGCTGCAGACTTGTTTCCACTAGTCAGTGGCCAATAAATGATGTCTAGACTGTCCCTTGCTCCCATCTGGAGAGTTCTGCTGTTCTTACATAATAAATGAATCGAAGAAAAACAGTTATTGGTGGGAGAAACAGCAGGGTCTTCACATCCTGCCTCCCTTATGCTTTGTTGCCAACAGGAAGGCAACTATTTTAAGTGAGCCAATGAACACTTTATGAAAACTGCTTTAATCCCAGACTTTCTTACTTTCCTGACTAGCCACGTCATTTTTGGGTAGCTCAACACTTCTTATTTTGGCCTGGGCCCAGGGCTTTCTTATACTCTGAGAATTCATGTGAAGAATATTCTATAAACTTTCTGTGACTACTTTCTTCAGTGCTTGAAACCAAAGAAATATTTAAACATTTTATTATCTCTTTATGGTGATTATGTCTGTGTAAGTGATCAGACTTTTCTAAGGGAAGAAACATACAGGTTTTGTTGGAGATAGGGGGTGGTAAAGAAAGAGGTTGTTTCTTATGAAACTGATTCCATGAAAAAATAAACTAAGAATGATGGTTTTGAAGAGAACATCTGACTTCCTCCCCTGCCTTTGACAACTCCTTACCATTTGGGTAAATCACATCTTTTTCTTTTTTATAGAGTTTTCTTGTTTGGCCAAATTCTTGCCTAGAATAATAAAAGGTCTCTTTATTTCCTGAGTTTTTCACAGGAGAAAGAGGAATGTCAAAATGTAAGGGCCCTGGGCTGCAGACAAGAACCTGGTTCTTCAAACTGGTCAGGACTGGAGGGTCCTGGCATTTTCCATAGTGTCTTGGGATTCCCCAAGGCCCACATCTTCTGAATCTTTGCATGGTTGGAAAGAGGGAAACCATAGGAGGCTCTGAGAATTGCTTTTGAGCAGGTGTGACCCTGGCTCAGGTACTGTGCACCTGTGGTTGACCCTGGGCTCTTGAAGGGGCACTTGGAGTGTGGTATCTATGAGGTCATGCACTGTGGTAAGGGTTTAATTCTGCCAAATGACTGCCTGTCCTTATACATCCAAAACTCTCTTTATAGGTATAGGTATGTTGCTATTTTGTTTGGGGGCATGTGATATAATTTGATGGGGCATGACATAAAAGCATAAAGTCCTTGTTCACTTTTGTCCAAATCACATCACAGTGGCACTCATGATCCAATACCATAAAGCTTTGTGTTTAATTTGTATGTTTCTATGTTTGTTTTAGGCTGGTGTTTCCTGAAGTGAGTCTAGAACAGGAAAGTAGCTATTACTCAGACTTATCTCATCCTCCAAATTCTAGGTCTTTATGCTGTTATTGGTTTTTTTAACATCTGTAAGTTTAGCTGTTTGAGGTGAGCATATTAACACTCTCATAGGTATATTTTCTAAAATCATTTCTAAAATCTCAGTGCTTAATAAGGTTAGCAAGAATAATAATATTAAAATATGTCATGACTTCAAGAGCAAGAGAAATGGTTCATAATTACTGAATTCCTAATATTTAGGATGAAAACTTGTATTAGATATAACTCAGTAAAAAGTTCTGGTTGCTGTTGTTGTTCAGCCTGATTTAATGTAGATTCCCCAGGAATTTGACCCTGAGACAAGGATTTGAATGCATGTAGTTTTTTGTTTTTTGGTTTTTGGTTTTCATCAGGGATGGGCACAGTGATGATAAGAGAAGCAGGCAAGTGACATAGGGAAGGGAAGACAGCCAATAAAGTGTGCATTATTCAGTCTACTAACATTGTGGGCAACTGGAACTAATCTTACAGAGAAATTCTGGGATGTATTGCAAAATGTATGCCTCAGAATCTTCCCAGCCAAGATGCAGCAGAGCCAGTGTAATTAAACATCAAATTCTGAAAACTGATTAACACCTGTGGTGCTCATTCCCTTCGCTTCCTTCCTGCCTTGCTGTGACCAGAGTGGCTTTCCATGGTTCAGGAACTGAATGTCCCCTAGCACAAAGATGCAGATAGAAGCAGTTGAAAGCCCACAGCCACACTGGCAAGCCAAGGGATGTGCACAGGACCCTGACAGTGTCTGCTTAAGTTCATTTTTTAAAGTGAATGTTAATTATTCTAATTCCCCTGGATACAGTTTTAAGGATATTGATGACATTCTTGTCACAGTCATTTCAGTAATGTCATCGTGAACAAAGATAGTTTTACTTCTTTGTTTCCAATTTGGATACCTTATATAATTTTTATTCTTGCCTAATTTATCTGGCTAGAACTGCTAGTGCAATGTTGAATAGTAATGATGAAAACAGGGATCCTTGTCTTAATCCTATTATTAGAGGAAAGCTGCCTGTCTTCCAACACTAAGTATGGCAGTGGGTTTGTCATAAATATTTTTATCATGTTTATCTATTCCTCATTTCTGAGTGTCTATTATAAAAGGATGTTTGATATTGTGAAGTGCTTTTTCTGCATTTGTGTCAAATTAAATGATCAGGTAATTTTTTCCTTCATTCTATTAATGTTATTTATTACATTGACTGATTTTTTTATGTTGAACATCCTTGCACTCCAAACTTTTGTACATTAAAGGACATTATTAAGAATGTAAAAAGACAACTTACAAAATTGGAGAAAATATATTCAAATCATATGTCTAAAAAGGGTCAGTGTCCAGAATATATAAAGAACTCTTACTACTCAACAACAAAATAAACAAACTACCTGATTAAGAAATGGGCAAAGGGGGCGCCTGGGTGGCACAGCGGTTAAGCATCTGCCTTCGGCTCAGGGCGTGATCCCGGCGTTACGGGATCGAGCCCCACGTCAGGCTCCTCTGCTATGAGCCTGCTTCTTCCTCTCCCACTCCCCCTGCTTGTGTTCCCTCTCTCGCTGGCTGTCTCTATCTCTGTCCAATAAATAAATAAAATCTTTAAAAAAAAAAAAGAAATGGGCAAAGAATTCCAATAGACCCTTTTCCATAGAAGATATACAAATGACTAATAAGCACTTGAAAAGATACTCAGCATCATTAATCATCTGGGAAATGCAAATGAAAACCATAATGAGATACCACTTTATGTCCATGAGGATGGCTAGGGAAAGAAAGGGAAACAGCAAGCATTGGTTAGGATGCAGGAAATATTGATCCCTAGTACACTGCTGGTTGGAATATAAAATAATTCAGCCACTGTGGAGAAGAATTAGGTGGTTCCTTAAAAAGTTAAACATAGAATTGTCATATGACCTAGCAATTCCACTTTTAGGAATAGACCCCAAAGAATCGAAAACATTCTTAAACACTTGTACATGAATGTTCATATCAGCACTATTTACAATAGCTAAACAGTGAAACAGTCCAAATGTCCATCAGTAGGTGAGTGTATAAACAAACTGTAGTGCATCCATCCAATGGAATATTTATTCAACCCTAAAGAGGAAGGAAATATTGATACATGCTACAGTGTAGACGAAGTTCAAAAATATTACGCTAGTGAAAGAATAGACCAAAAGGGCATATATTGTATGATTCTATTTATAGGAAATACCCAGAATAGGTAAATTCATAGAAACGGTAAGCAGATTTGGTAGTTACCAGAATTTAGGAGTCAGGGGGAAAGAGAAGTAATTGCTTAATGGTAAAGGGTTTTGTTCTGGAGCAATGAAAATTCTTTAAAACTAGATAGGGGTGGTAGTTGAGCAACACTGTGAATGCACTAAATGTCACTGAATTGTTCACTTTAAGATGGTTAAATTCTATGTTATGTGAATTCTACTTCAAAAAATTTAATAAATGATATTTATTATAATTATGAGTTATCTTGACATCTCATGTATCATGCATTTTTTGGAAACTATCATCCTGAATATGGTTACGTTTTGAGTGAATTTGAGTTAGCTATTTTTTTTACACATAATTTTTGCATCTATTTTTGCTACTATTACTTTGGGAACAAAATAAGTTTGTGTGTGTGTTTTTTTGTTTTTGTTTTTGTTTGTTTTTCAGAGGAAAATGTGTTCTTATAATGGTCTTAATCCATTTTTGACTGTGGGAAATCAGAGGACTGGGCTGCCATAGTCCTTTTGGTCTATGTTGGACACAAGATGCTTTCTGAAGCTGAGAGAAAAAAAAAGAAAGGGGATAAAAAAACTGGATGATTTTTCTGAATATAACATTTGAATGCCACTGATTATTATTGAATTTTCCTTAATCAATGATAACTTTCCATTTAAATATATTTACTTACAATGCACCTGGTTTTAACCCTAAAAAATTTAGTTAGTAATAAGATGTTTAGTGAATTCAATTAACAAGTAGGCTTAACTACCCAACTTACTCTCTGCACATCCATGGTGACTTATAGACGAAAGGCTTGTGTATGGCCATATGTACACTTCAAGCCCACCTGGAAAAAAATGCTGTGAACCTTATCTATTCATCAAAAACTAGCTGTTCAATGCATCCCTGCTGTGTAAGTAAGGGTATTTGATCTTCTTTGCTGAAATCCACTAAAGAAATCAAGGAAGAGGGGCGCCTGGGTGGCACAGCGGTTAAGCGTCTGCCTTCGGCTCAGGGCGTGATCCTGGCGTTAAGGGATCGAGTCCCACATCAGGCTCCTCCGCTATGAGCCTGCTTCTTCCTCTCCCACTCCCCCTGCTTGTGTTCCCTCTCTCACTGTCTCTATCTCTGACGAATAAATAAATAAAATCTTAAAAAAAAAAAAAAAAGAAATCAAGGAAGAAGGGTTAATTACCAAACTAGTTTTAGTGTCCAACAGTGTTGTGTACAACATCAAATTCCTGGATCTTTTTACATGAGAGACCATATTGCATGAAGCTCTGGTGCTTTGAAAACAATTCTCTGTGCTCATCATTGAGGGAAGAATGATGTTTTCTATGAATCAAGCTCAGTTATTGGAATTGTTTATGGCTTCCAACTTGGGAGAAATGCTTTTAATAACTTTTTTTTAAAAGATTTTATTTATTTGAGAAAGAGAGAGCATGAGAGAGATCAAGAGCACAAGCAGGTGAGAGGGGTAGAGGGAGAAGCAGGCTCCCTGCTGAGCAGAAAGCCCCAAGTGGGACTCAATCCCAGGACCTTGGGATCATGACCTGAGCCAAAGGCAGATGCTTAACCCACTGAGCCACCTAGACATCCCAATAACTTTTTAATATTTTATCTTGGAATTGTGGATTCCTGGTTCTCATTAATTCAATATTTCCTGTTCTGTGAAGGTTTGGCTAAGATATGGATTTCAGGTTTTTATCAGTCCCCTTATTTGCTCTTCTAGCTGAAGACTGATAGCCAAATAACATGGCAATCATCACCCATATTAATAGTCTGCATAGATTTTCATACTTGAATTGAAGCTTTTGTGTTCATTTATATTATATGTAAATGTTGCAGAAAATTTAGAAAACACAGAAATGAATTATAGGAGAAAATTAGAATTAGCCATTATCCTGAGATAATAGCTGTTAACTTTTAAGAATATTTCATTCACAGGGCACCTGGGTGACTCAGTCGGTTAAGCATCTGACTCTTGATTTTGGCTCAGGTCATGATCTCAGGATCATGAGATGTATCCCCATTTCAGGCTCCACACTGCTCGTGGAGCCTGCTTAAGACTCTCTCTCCCTCTCCCTCTGCACCTCCCCCCCACTCTCTCTTTCTCTAAAAAAAATTTCGTTCACCATTTTCTACACACATAATTACACATTTCATATACATTTACATTTAAACTTGATTCATGCTATCTGTATAGTTTTATATTTCACTTTTAATGTAAAAGATATTGTAAAGTTTTTGTATGTCATTAGACAATTGACATTTTATTAGCTTCCTCTTAACTTTAATTTCTGTTTTCGTATATTTTGAATATGTTTTGTTTCCTTATGTCTCCTGTAGGGATGTACAAAGTCCATGATAGGCTTTTATTTGGGCTAGTAGTCATCTTTAAGTTTTTCAAGAGTATTCTCAGTAACTTGTATATTGTCAATCAATAAAACATGGCACTTTGTGTTCTTTCCATGTAAGAAAAATAAATGAACACTCCTTTGTTTCCATTATCTGTTTTCTATAATATCTTTGTCTTTAGAATTTAGGTAAAACATATTTCAATAGAATTATTTTTGATGTTTAAATTATCCTCTGTAAGAATAATTAATGACATATGTTTTGTACCAACATTTATCCCTATGTTATTCAATATTGTGTTATTTTGACTTCAGATGTTCAACTCTGGTCCATATTCTCATTTTGAAGTCTCCTTCTTTGTTACCTGAAGTGCATCTTAGATTCTGTTTTTGCTTACAGTTTTATTTTAATTAATAAACTTTATTTTTTTAGAGTGGTTTTAGGTTAGCAGAAAAATTGACTAGGAAGTATTAAGAGCTCCACCTGTCTCCCTATCCACACATGAAAAAACTCCCCTACTACCAACAGCCAGCACCAAAGTGATATACTTGTTAAAATCAATGAACCTGTATTGACACATCATTATCATCCAAAGCCTGTAGTTAAATTAAGGTTTACACTCTTGGTGTTGTACATTCTATGGGTGTGAAAAGTGTGTAATGACATACATTCACCATTATAATATCATATGGAATAGTTTCACAGCCCCAAGAATCTGCTGTGCTCTGCCTATTCATCCCTCCCTCCCTCTTAACCTATGGGAAGTAATAATCTTCTTACTGTCTCCACAGGTTTACCTTTTCTAGTAGAATGCCATATAGTTGGTAAACCATATATTTTGGTAAACCTGTGCCCCTGGGCTGTGAAATTCATGCATGATTTTTTGTTTTCTCCCCCTTAGATGGGACAGAATACTAGAGGGCGTTGGAGTTGGGTATTTCATTTAATTTATGTAGGTTAGATTCTGATACAACCCGTCTGTCAGGCTCTGGTAAAGTAGTTTCTCCTGGGGGAATACTTTTTTAAGAAGAATTGAATGCTCTGTATATTTCAGAATGGTTCCTCTTTTCCTGCTGGAAACAAGCAGGGATTTCCCCCTGATATTCACTGTGTAGATCTGATAGAGCTCCTGGGGGTGAAACTAACAAAAGTGTGGAGGTTCCCCTGGAGACTTTATTTCTCCAGGTTGTCCACACTGTACCTCCAGAATGTCAAGTACAGTTGAGATTCTTACATCCCAATACTTGTTCCCTTGGAGTTTTATTCTCCGAATGTCTTCTTGGGTAAGTTGTGATTTTCTGTAACCACTTGTGTCCTTCTCCTAACTTTTTGGAGCAGTAATTTGCCCTGTGACTTCGCTTACCTTACAGATCTAAGAAACGTTGATTTTTCAGTTTATTTAGCTTCTTGTTATTAGGATAGAGTGGAAATGTCTTAGCTTCTTACATGTTGGAATAGAAATAATACCTGCTCTATATATTTTTTAAGCTAAGTTTTTTGGTGTCTTCAAGTTTAGAACTGTATGTCTTCTTGCTGGATTTAAGCTTTTATCATAATGAAGTGATCTTTTTCATCTTGGATTATATTTTTTACTTAAAAGGCTAGTTCTCTAATATTAATAGAGTTAAGCAGTTTTCTTTGCATTAGTATCTGCTGCTATATATTTATCCGTCTCTAACTCTCGAACTTTCTGCATACCTGTATTTAACTCTCTCCAGCATATAATGATATAATTTTTGTCCATTCTGTCTATATTTATCTCTACCCTAAAGAATTTAGTCTTTTTATGTTTTTATGGTTACTTTTATATTTGGATAAATTTTTACTAATTTAATATTTTACTTTCAATTTTACATGCCTCCCTATATTTTTCCTCTTGTCTTTATTTGAATTAACTGAATATGTTTTTACACTCATTCCACTCGTATCCTTTCTGTTTATATTTTTTATAAGTTTTAAATGTTAACAATCTCACCATGCATAGTTAACAAAATCTAAAGGTAAATGCTATAGTTCATATCAAATAATAAAATATTTAACAATGCCTTAAATTGTATCACTTCTGAGTCAATGCTATTTTTGTCTAGAATTTACGATTTCATTATTAAAAACTAAAACACCCAAACTGGATAAATATTTAACTATATACACCCAGTATTGAATTGTATGTATTAACTGATATGTTTAACATTTTGATTGTATGGTACTTCCTTTTTACTTTAGACTATCCTTTGAGGCTTATTTTGTTCCTTCCTGAAGTATATCCTTAATAGGTTTTTGGTGATGATTCATTGATACAAAAGCTTTTTCTCCCTGCCAAACAATTCATATTTTATCTTGTTTTCTTCAAATATAGTTCTGCTAATCATATAAATTGATGTTGGCAGTTATTTTCTCTCAGTATACTAAAGATACCTTCTGATTTACATTTTTGCTTTTGGGAAATCTGCTGATAGTCTAATGGCCATCCATTTGTAGAACATATGCCTTTTTGATGTTTTTGTGGTGTTTCCTTTTTCTATGCTGTTATGATGCTTCATTGTGGTATTGTGGTTTCTTATTGTGAAGTAAGTCAATCTGTCCTTCCATCTGTCCTTCCTTCCTTTTTTCTTTCTTTCCTTCCTTTTTCTTTCTTTCTTCATGTTATTTTTTGTTGTTGTTTATGCTCTGGAACTTTCTTAGCTAATAACTCTAACAGTTCATCTCCTGTTTTCCATTAATTCTTCTGGAACTCTGATGAGATATATGTTATATCTTTTCACTTTGTCTTGCATATACACTTCTCTGCTATATTTCACATTTTTTAATATCACATTCTGGGGAGTGTTTTCAAAACTATTTTTCAGTTCACTATTTCTTCAGCTCTGTCTAACCTGTTTTAAGACATGATACATTTGAATTTTTAATCTCTATTGTGAATTTTTTTCTGTAAGATATATTTGTTTCAGATTTGATTATTTTAGTATTATCTAACTCCCTGCTCAGTTTTTATAGTCTCTCTTGTATATCCTTAAACATACTTTGTATTTATATCTCATAATTCTAATATTGGCAGTCTATGTTAGTCTAATTCAATTTTATGTTGCTTTTACTGGCTCTCACTCAACTGGATTTTTTCCTAATTTGTTTTGTGATTAAAAAAATATTATCAGTGTATGATTCTTGAAACTTTATCTGTGAAAATTATTTGAGGTCTGGGTTTCATAGAGATTTTTCTATCATTCAACTGGAACATCACCAAACTGGGACAATCCACAAATAAATATTCTCCCTTGAGTTCTTGGAAGACACAGAAATAGTGTATATTCTATCCCCAAACACAGATATGGTTACCCCTTGATTGTAAATGTAAATGTAAATCACTTATAGTTTTCCTAATTACCCATGCCCTGTCTTATCACCTTGATATTGCATCAGTTCTGCTTTCTCTTTTCCAAGTCTAGGGAATGATCTTGGGAATGCTTTTTCTGATCTACTAGCCCTAGTCTCAGATTAGTTAAGGTGCCTTCAGGCTAGTGTGTTATGTTTTTCTTAGCAGTCTTGACACTATATTTCAATAATCTAAAAACTTCCTAAGAGAAGGCACTGTATCTTTTCCATCATTGTACCTCAGGGCTGAGCATGATTTTTTGACACATACTAGACATGTAATAAATCTTTATTGAATAAATGAATAAGTACCCTTTAAAATTAGTAAAAATCAAAGTATAATACTCCCCTCTTTGCTGATGACTTGATCTTAGCATCATGTTTCAGGCCTAACTGTAAAGGATAATTGAACATATTTACCAATTCCTATCTATAGGAAGAGTTAAAAACAAATTATTGCTCAAACCACAGTAGCTGACATTTTTGGCAGAGACTTTTTAGTATTATTGAAGTGGGTAATACCAAACAAAGTATTCAACAAACTCAGTCACCTAGTTATGTAGGGGTGATGGCATGTGCAGTTTAATCATCCCAGTGCATTTGTCTGCAAGCAGTTCTTTCTAAATGCCGAAGTTAATGTCAGTAGAAAAGAACAATTAGTAACTCCTCAAAACTTCCCGACTTAGACTCTCATTCCTCTTCTCTAGCACACAATTTGAGGATTTCAGGGAGGTGGCCTAGTGATTCAATTGAACAAAACTAAAATTGACATTTTGGGGAGCTATGTTGTTTGCCTATTTGTGCTTTTGCTGCACAAATCCTTAAAATCTTTAAAATGTGATCAGAATATAAGCAAGTTTCCTTGATTTACATTAGTTTGCCACCTACAATCCTGGCATCTCAAACTTTGTCTATTCTTTCCATAATACAAAATACTTATACTCTAATCACTTTTCATCTTTTCATCCTTTGCCAAATATCCAACTAAGAAAATGGACATTCAAAGGGAAAGTATGGGCCATGTTAACTATTCATTCTTTCAGTTTCCCAAATCTCTATGTCGTATCACATTAGAGTATCAGAAAGTTGCTTACCTGGAATTTATTACCTTGGATGTTTTCAGAAAAATCTTTACAGGACGAGCATTCAACAATCTATGTGCCTCTTACTGAAAGTCAGTATAAGAAGGGAACACAGAGAATTTGTTGTTGTAGTTGAAGCCAGAGTTTGTTCTAAACCTATGCAATAGATTGCTTCCACTACTTTAAGTGATGTTTATTGAGTGCTTATTGTGCCAAGAAAAGTGTATGTTTCCTAGAACTAGTACATATCATTTATCGGACAACTCAGCTATGTTGTGCCTTGAACTTCCTTCTTTACTTTTGCTGCCAGAAAGCTTAGAAAGAATTTTGGGGATCAATTGCAGTGATTTTCTTTAGCCTAGCATTTCTGGTGCAATTGTCTCTACTCCACTTTTTCATGCCCTCCCAATCTTCACTCTCTTTCTTGGCTCTTATTATTTTACCTTTGTTTTATTTAGTTTTGTACATGTATATTTAGTGACCCAAATATAGACAAGGTTATATATAATAAATAAATAGTGGTGCAGCAGCATAGCACCTTTATTGTTTATCAACCAGAAGTCCAAGACATTATTAAAAGACTTAAAGATCATAGTAAAATACATGAAGCATTTCTGGCTTAAATGAACTTAATGCCAAATGGAAACTAAAATAACTGGGCTCTATAAACTCAAACTCCTAAACAGTGAGCTGTTTTTAAGGGGGGTTAGCTGTTTTTCCTCACTTTTACTCTATCATGGGATTAGATGAAGAAGCTTTGATAAAATGACATTTATAGTTACCTAGAGCATGACAAAAGTCATCATTCTCTGCCACCATCTTCAGCCCAGTAAAACTACTCACAAATGAAAAGATTTTTTTTAACTAATTAATTTTTGCTAGTGGGACATGATGGTCGAATGGTTGACTTAAGTTTCTGAAGCATGTTAAGTTAAAATAAGACCTATCAATATTAATATAAAAACTTTTAATAATATATGATTTGCTATCAAAGAAGGTATCATCATATGATGATGATTTATTGAAATAAAATTTAAGTGATTTTGAAACAATAGTATTAGGTATATAGAATTTCAACACAGTAATAAAGGGGGTAGATAGTTTAGAGAAAGGTAAGAAATATCCTGCCCAATAATCATGTAGACTATATAATGTATGTGGACCATTCGCACAATTATTTCATTCAATTATCATAATGTTATGAAGGGGCCAGGGCAAGAATTATTACCAAAGATTCTGATGCTCAGAGAAGTCAATTCCAATTCTAAAATCTCTGACCCAGCAGTTAAAATAAATAAACGAGATTTACTTGTATCATCATATATAATTAAAATAACACATAATGTTTAATAATAGCAAATATCAATAAATGCGGACATTCTTCAGAAATAATTATTATAATTAGGAAGGTTAGATAAGGCATGAGATGGAGAATTGTTATTTTTATATCATATCATTAAAAAATATAATATAATAAATAAATATGGAAAAAGCTAATATTTCTTTAGATGGGATTGTGAGTATATGTGTCTGATATAATATCTTCTTGATATTTGAAGATTTATTTCAAATAATTTGATTTTTAATTAAAAATCCTCTGTGTCTTTGTAATTTCATGATTTATCCAGGATCACATAGCAATAAAGTATTCTAATAGTTTGACTGGTATCACCCTAAAAAAAATATGTCCATCCAGAATATTGAAATGTGATTTTATTTAGAATAAGCTCCTTTGCAGATATAATTAAGGTAAAGATCTCAAGATGAGACCATCCCAGATTAAGGTGGGGCCTAAAACCCATGTTGAATGTCCTAAAAAGAGACAGAAAAGAAGACGCAGAGGCATAGGGGAGAGGCCACATGAAGATGGAAGCAGAGGTTGGAGTGATGTGTCTACAAGCCAAGCGATACCTGGAGCCACCAAAAGCTAGAAGAAATAAGGAAGGATCCACATCTCGCCTCTTCAGAGAAAGCATATCCCTGCCAAAACCTTGATTTAGGACTTGGCTCCAGAACTGTATGAGAATAAATTTCTGTTGTTTTAAGCCACTGAGTTCACGGTAATTTGTTATGGCAGTGCTAGGAAACTAATGTGTGGGGCAATATAAGACACTAACTATATTTCCAGACTCTAGTACATCTTTCATTTAATTCTAGAGAAATTCTAGAAAGGCAAAATAGCATAGATGCTGGCCTACAAACCTTGTCATATCACGGGTCATGTGTAGGTACTTAGAGCCATTTTTAAGTACACTGGAAACTGTCTTTCCAACAGCAGTAAAGATAGAGGATTTCTTGGAAGATGTCAAGGAAAAGAGCACTCTTCCTTTCTATTTAAAGATTTTTAGAAAAATTGCCAGATTTCTCAGTTATGATCCTTTACCGTTTGCGGGACTGATCCAGAAACTGAATGCAGGTTGTCAGGTGAATTCTATACTTGAGTAAACTCTGTTTTGGGAGGCAGATGACATATGGGACCGTTTAGAGGTTCAATATGGACCCATTGTCATATTGAAAAATAAACTTAGCATGGAGTCAGTGCTCAGCTTTGGCCAGTTTGGTTCCAGATCCTAGGAACGTGGAAAGTAGCTGGAGATAAGACAGGAAAATCTGTAGGTCGTTGACTTTGCTGACCCTTCACCTGGCAGAGACAGTGCTGGAGTTGGAAGCTGGTGGCTGAGCACTCCAACCCCTCCACCCCTCAAAGCTGAGCAGGACAGGACAGGAGCCATGCATGTCCTTGGCTGCTGCCTGGTCAGGGCTGAGCCTCAGCTGGCACTGGCAGAGAGGCTTGTCTTGTGCTTCCCCACTTTCTTGGCAGGAAGACCAGAGAAAAACATCAGCTTTGGAACAGGCCGTGCACTGGCATAGTGCAGCTCACTGCTGTGTGAACAGCAAATCATTTTTCCATCTGTGTATGCAGCTTGCATATGTGCTGCAGGTTGGTTGGTGTACCCAGTCCACCCTTGCTCTCTGGTCTTACTTTCACAAGTAATTGATGTTTCTGAGGATGCTTCAGGTCGCTCATTAAACCACTGGTATTTTATCTGAGTGAGCTAATGTTTCTACTTTTTCTTTTCATTTCCTTCCTTCCTCCCTCTCTCTTCCCTCCCTTCTTCCTTCCTTCCTTCCTTCCTTCCTTCCTTCCTTCCTTCCTTCCTTCCTTCCTTCCCATTTTTCTTCTATTTCCTCCTTTTTCTGCTTCTCTTCCTTTTTTCATGTTGTGATAGGTCATGGGTGTGCTAGGAGGAGGCATTTGGGAAGCCATGGATTTGAGAGGTTCTCAAAGCATTCTAGATTAAACTTCTTTAAAAAAAAATACAAGAGGTGCACCTGGGTGGGGCAGTTGTTAAGTGTCTGCTTTTGGCTCAGGGCATGATCCCAGTGTTCTGGGATCAAGCCCCGCATCAGGCTCCTCTGCTGGGAGCCTGCATCTTCCTCTCCCACTCCCCCTGCTTGTGTTCCCTCTCTCTCTGGCTCTCTCTCTCTCTCTCTCTCTGTCAAATAAATAAATAAATAAAATCTTCAAAAAAAATAAAATAAAAAAATAAAAGAGATTGTAACATTCCCGTAAGAAATGGAAACTAGGAAGTGTGGCATAAGACAGTTTGATTCAGGCATGAGCAAGGTTACAGGGATCTACAGTATGAGTTGTGCCTCACCAGAGACTCCAGGGGATCAGAACATCTGTGTCATTTTATGTGCATGAGTTTGTAGAACTGATACTTGATCTGGACTAAGGACAAGATAGAATTTTTGTTTTTTCAAAAACACTTGAAGTACTGTTGAGGAGATAAGGGGATTTTTCAGAGAGAAAATGACAGAACAAGACAAAATATGTAGTAAAGAAGTTAGAAGAAAGGAGGGAATACCTTGAGTCTTTTGTATTGGAACTGTTTCCTGAAACTGAATCTTGTGTATGAATAGAATATGGTTAGTTATGGGGGATTATGAAGAACATGACAGCTCTAGGGAAGAGCATAATCAAAGGAATATGGTATTCTGAGGAAAATGAGGAGTGTGACTTGGCCAAGGCACAGCCTTCATGCTGGGCAAGGACAGGAAATAAGCTTGAATAAGTAGATTTTAAAAATGGTACAACTTTGTCATTTCTGTGTCCTTAGCTCTATGCTAGGTGGGCTAATTGTCTCACTCTTTAACCAAATGTGGCCAAAGATCAGGCTATGGGATCAGGCTGTGACAACCACAAGTCTCTTTATTTATGGATACATACTCTACCCTGATGGGAATCCCATACCAGCATACAATCTAGCTATAGTTGGATTGCTCAGTATATTTTTACCCATTTCTCTTTGATTCCTGTGGAAACTTCCACAGCAGTAAACATATTCTCAAATTCCTCCTTCGCTTTCGGCACTGGAGCTCCTTATTAGCCCACTCTCCTCTTCCAGAAACTAGCACCTCTTATCTCTCCTTTTGTCCTGCCTTTAAAGAAGTACCGATTCTCTTTTCTATACCTACCTCCCATTTGGGAATTCATCCCAGTTTTTCTTATTTCTTTTGGAGAAAGGCCTTTTCAGTAATCCTCACACCCACCACAATATCATTTCATTCATTTCTTCCTTATAGATGATTTTTGCCATAAGTTTGTCAAGCTTTTCCAAAAATTTTTTAAAAGATTTTTATTTATTTGTTTGAGAGAGAGATAGCAAGAGAGAGCAGGAGTGGGAGATCTAGAGAGTGAAAATCAGACACCCTGATGAGCAGGGAGCCCAACATGGGTCTTGGGACTTGATCCCAGGACCAAAGGATCATGACATGAGCCGAAGGCAGACGCTTAACCAACTGAACCACCCAGGCACCCCAAGTTTTTCCAAATTTTAAAACAAACAAAACTCTCTTCAATGAAAACAAATGAAAGAAGGACATAAAATAGAAAGTTGTTTTTTTGTACAACCTTTCCCTTAAAAATCTTGTTTTTTTCAATGCACTTCTAAAACTTCCAAAGAAATTGAACCTTATTTACTCAAATTATTTCAGGTGGATTTGTGTGTGTGTGTGTGTGTGTGTGCACTCCACGCCTTTTGTTGTTGTTTATTGTTTGTTTTTTAGCTTCTACTCTACAACACAATTGAAACTATTCCTCCAAATGTCACCAAGGACCTCCTCTTTGTTATGTTGAATACTTAACCATTTCCTTTGAGTCATATTTCTAGTTCTCTCCTATTTTTTCTCTCTCCATCTCTGAATCTCAGTTTTTCCTCATTGCGGGTCCTCTTTCTTTTCCCTCTTTCCAGTTAAGATAGCTAACTAGAGCATTGTGTTTGCATGCCTCTATCCACCATTTCATTCATGCCCCTTTAATGAGCACCTTTCTGTGCATGACCTCTGTTTTACCTTTCCTGTATCTCCTTTTCCTTCCTGTCAGTCCTTTCTTTTCCTCCTGTTTTAACTTGCTTTCCCTTTTCCCCAGGCTTGGCTTCCTGCTTATGCCAGTGTCTCCTCTTCACTACTCCATTCCTGGCAGTACAGAGTGGAAACATCTGTAAATTCCCTTTATTTTCTAAATTCTATTAATCATCTACTCCTGGTTTGGAAAAAATATTTTGTATCTTTTTTACATATTCACTACCCCTACTCTGCATCTCTCTCTTTTAATAGTTTTATTGAGATATATTTCACATACCACACAATTCACCTGTTTAAAGTGTACAGTTCAGTAGTTTTTGATAATCACCTCATTAATTTTCAAAATTGTGCTAAAATAGACATTGCATAAAATTTCCCATTTTAACCATTTTTAAGTGTGTAACTAAGTGGCATTAATTACATTTGTGATGTTGTGCAACAATCACCACTATTTATTTCCAAAACGTTTTCACAATCTCAAACAGAAACTCTTCACTTCTCATGAAGTGAAGGCATTCCCATTCTTCTGTTTTCTCAGCCCCTGATAACTACAATCTACTTTCTGTCTGTGAATTTTCTTGTTCTCGGTACCTCATATAAATAAAATAATAAGTATTTTTCCTTGTTCGTCTGACTTATTTCATTTAGCAAAGTGTTTTCAAGGTTTATCCATGTTGTAGCATTTATCAGAATTTCCTTCCTTTTTATGGCTGACTATTCCATTGTATGTATATAGAACATTATGTTTACCTATCCACCATTTGAGGGCACTTGGGTTGTTCCAGCTTTTGACTATTGTAAATAATGCTTCAGTGAACATTGGTGTACAAGTGTCCATTCAAGTGCTTGTTTTCAATTTGTTTGGGCATACAGTTAGGAGTGGGATTGCAGGGTCATATGACATTCTATGTTTAGCATTTTGAGGAACAACTAAACTATTTTTCATAGCAGAAACAACATTTTACATTTCTGCAAGCAATATACAAGTGTTCCAGCTTCTCCACATCCTCACCTGCAGAATGTAGAGAAGCTGAAACAACTTTTCCTACTCTTGCTCTTTCTCCTCCTCCTCCTCCCCATCTCCCTGCCTTCCTCTTCCTTCCCTTTCTCCTCTTTGTCCTCCTCCTTCTTGTTCTTATTCTTCTTTTCTTGTTCTTGTTCTCATTCTCCTCCTCCTTCTCCACTTCCTCCTCATCCTAGTTGTTATCAAGTGGTATTTTTTCTCTCATTACTATTTGATGGCTGGACTATGATAATAATCTCCTAACTTATCTTTTGCTGTCATATTTCTTCCTTAACATGTCTAGCATACTAATGCTATATTACCATACCTACAAAAATTTCTGTGTTCAAGTTTCTCTGTTTCAATGACTCTTTATTGCCTCTTGAAAAAAAGCCTAGATTCTACTTGCCTATAAAAGGTGCCATTTTTTGGCCCCAATCTACCTTACTTGTAAATGGGGAGAACAATATTACCTACCTTGTGGGGTATTGAGAAAGAATAAAAAAGGATATGTGTTTAGCACAGTTGCCTAACACATGCATCCTGAGTAAATGTTTACTCTTTTGAAGTAATAACACCTTATTTACAGATGAAAAAAATGAAGTTCTAGAAAGGTGAGTGGCTTAACCAGGACTAATCACTCAATCTGAGCTACAGTCAGATTTTGAGCCAGCCAGAGTCAGGTGTGAATGAACAGACCCCCTGAATTGTTCTATTCCATGTGCAGTTATGACCTAAGGATAACTCATGTCCTGTTGAGATTTTGATGGTTAGATTAAGAAATGGTTATAACATGGTACTAGTCTCATGGTATAATATACAATCTTTGCTTTAGTTCCACCTCTATATCCCCTTTGATATAATCCTGCCTTATCCTCTTAACCCCATGTCTCATGCTACCCATCCAGAGCATTGCAAATTCTTTGTTTTAATCCAATGGTGATTTCAGTCATATTGATGAAAACATTCTTCTGCTTGTATATTGACTTCCCATTCATAGAGACCTCCTTTGACCCTGTGTTGTTCTTTACTGCTTCCTCATTCTGGAAGCCCTGATTTGCTCTGCTGTGATTGTTCTAACCTTCGTATTGAGTCCTCTGCTCTTTCCTTATGATTCTTCTATTTCGTTCTGAAGTTACACTTCTCATTAATCCAGAAAGGTAACCTTCTTTCATCTCTCTAATTGTTTCAAGACCTGCTTTCTTCAGCAAGTCATCCAGTTATGATGACTTGCCCCCCAAACTGGAGGCAACAGGTCAGAAAAAATAAAACAAAGCATGAAGGAAAAATGCAATCAGAATAGACAATAATCTTTGATTTATAATATTTATCTCCTCTCCCTTGATGGTTTTAAAAGTCTTTCTCTTATTTAGGTGATAAGCCCAAAGCATCCAAGCAACTCTGTTTTCTATATTCAGAGCAGGTCCAAGTATACTGTCAGTATTCAATTATTAATGCATGAAAACAATAAAAACAATACCAACAACAACAAGCAGATACCACCATCTGCTACTGCTTCAGGGCTAAAAGGGGTACACTTTCAAGGCCAGCTGTTTTGGAGGTGCTTTACATTTTCCATTTACTTTCTATTTGAAGGCACAGGGGATCAAGAACATTTTTAGGATTTGTTTCCCTACGAACATGCTGTAATTTCCGTATCATCATCTTATGGCTCTAATAATCTAATTTCTATGTCATTTTTTAAAAAATTCTGCTTCAATATTTTTTAGCTTTTCCCATATACATTTTGCTCACTGGAGATTAGAACTGCCAAAAGTGTTCCAGATGCATTTTCACCAGGCAGTGCAAAAGCAGAGTCATGGCCTCCTAGGTCTCCCATGTGAGTGGCCCACCTCAGAAACCCAAGATAGGCCCTGCTTCTGCAGGCACACCAGAATGCAGAGAGAGAAGAGTTCTAGACCCCTGGATTCTAAATCACTAACATCTGCTCACTCAAAGTCCTTCGTGCCAAGCAAAGATGGCTTTTCTTTTGATACCTTCATTAGAGATCAAACTGCCTTTACTTTCCTGTTACTTTATCTGGTGTTTAGTAAATGGTACCCTGGGATTCAGCTATTCAGTAAGGCTTATTTCAGCCAAGACTGAAAACCAGTTGGTGACACATTTTCTACCTTTACTGTTTTAACAGATTCATTTAATATGAATAATTAAAATATCTTTCCAAGAATATTTGTTCTAGAAAGGTGAATGTTATATAGCAAAATGTGCTTTCTATGAATAAACTCTGTCCCTTATAATGTAAGTAAATTTTTCAGAAGTAAATTTTTCTTCCCTGTACATGAAAATTCTATATTGCAGGTTATTTTGGTCCCTCAATATAAGGCTTGTGAGATAGACCTGCTGTATATATTTCATAAATTTTTTATTATGTAGAGTGAAGCCCTTTTAAAATTCGTGGCTGAACATAATTCCTAGAAGCTGTTCATATTTGGGGGATATTGTTTTACCTGTGGTACAATTAAAATCAATGGAATGATAAACTTGCTATTATAGGTTTACCTCCAGAGCTTCTGATAAATTGAATGGTTCACAGGCAATTCCAAGCTTGTATTACTCCATAAAGTACTTCCTCTCATCATACCCCCATTTGTCCCAATACACTCTCCAAGCATTATTTTGCCTTCAACTTGAGCCAGAAGATAGAGAGCATTAGATGAAGACCCAATTTTTATCCTTTCACTTTACATTTTATACATATCTCTATTTATACTTAACTATTTATCTTCTGCTTCTCAGAATGAAGCCATATAGCCCTATGTCTTTTATTGGGAATCCCTCCTCTATAATTTTGGCCATAGAAGAGCTTGGGCATGGAGTCACCGAGTCTTCTATTTGAACTCTAGGTTTATTTACTACCTGCTTTCTGTTGGAATAATTGCTCCATCTCTCCAAGCCTTGGTTTCTCCATCTAGGATAGAGATGGGGTAAAATGTGTTAGCCAATAATAGACACTCAAAAAATAATTCTCATTCCCATATCTTCCAGGCCCTTTTTCTCTCAAGCATCATTAATTTCTTGGATATATGCCTTCTCTCTCTTCATGGGCTTCTTCATCGGTGAACAAAATTTCTACTTCTAAAAAATAAAACTTCAAAAATGGACCCTTTCTCTTATGTTTCTCTTTTAAGTCACACTTATATTTCTTTTTTTCAATTTACTGTTGTGTTTCTTGAAATCATATATTCACTATGCCACTATTCCCATTCATTTACCCCTTAACCACACTCCCTGCTTTTCTTCACTGCTTTATTAAAGGTCTCCAATGGTCTCCTATCAGTTCTCACACTGTCAGATGTCTCTGAAGCTTTCACCATATTGAAAAACCTCTCCTAAAAATTCTAACGTGGTTTCTGAATCTGAACCCTTATCTCATTTCCTTTCCTGGCTTCTAGCCTCTTTTTGGTGTCCTTCCCTAGGTATGCTTTTTCTGATCACCTATTAAATTAAGCTGTCCTTAGCATTCTTTCCTGCAACATATGTTATTTTTTCACATTCCCTGGGAAAAAAGTATTTTCCTCCATGCCTTTAAATTTATGGAGAGCAATTACTCAGTTTGATTTATCCCTTAATATACAAATATAGTGAATATCTGTACCTGTCACAGAAATGTTAGTAGATGAACCTTCTGAAAAATAAATGTATGACTATGTATTTTCCTCTATATTTTTTAACTCTATTGATTCATTCTAAGGTTTAAGTAGATTACCTTTAAGCCAATTGTTCCTCTTCCAAAAAAAAAATCAATTTGCCAAAATGACAGGTTTTATCATGCCGGCCAGAAGAAAAGCTATAAATCTGGAGAAAAGTGGTGACACTCCAGTATAATACATGATCTCTATTGACCTTTCCTAAACATAAAATAGCTTGGAGAGTTAAATGCCACCCCTAAAGACCCATTTCTGTTAAAATCTTTCCAAAAATATATACTAAGAATTCAGATTTTAGGGTTTTTTTTTTTAAATAATGCATTTTTTTCAAATAATGACCTGGCCACTATATGTATCAAAGCAGTTATGAAAAACATCCTAGAGTAAGTGCTTAAAATTTATTCAATCACAAGGTCCTTCAAATATTTGTATCACTTAAGCAAAGTATGTGAATTGAAGTTCAGAGTTGTCTAGTTGTAATCCAAGGTGAAATATGTAAGGTACACTGCTAAATAAACCAGCCATCCGTGTTAAGAGATCATAACAGATGAAATAAAACCTGGATACAGTGACAAGTTATAAGTTTACTCTGTGGCAATACTTTAATGTGACCTGAAAATCTTTTCATTTACCAAAGACTAGGAAATATATTACTTCTAAGGATCAAAGCAGTTGTTTGAGCAATGATTTTTTTTTTTATTCAATGGCTAGGGAATTGAGATATATATTCATTCATAGACAGTGATGGGGTTTCCCTTTTAAAGATCAGGGATAATAATGTTAAAAATATACAAAGTTTGAATTTAAGGCAAAAGAGTGAGAACATGTCCTGGAATATTGTCTAAAACTGTATTCAAAGATTATTCAATTCTTTAGGAGAATGTATCTTTGATTAAATTACCATTTTCTATTTATGAAGTCCCAAACTGTAAAGTGACATGTTACCTTGTAAATTATTTTCAATAAAGATGTAAGTAATTTCTGTCTAGTATAAGAAATATAATAAATGGTACAGTTTTATTGTCCTGTACAATATTTACTAGTTTTATATCTAATTTAGCAATTGTATTCCACCGTACTTTTCTTTCAGTGACAATGTTTATTTAATTTCTCTGATTCTTCATTGAAGCAGGTTGACACACTGGTGGTTGGTTCCCTCATTAATAGTAAGTTAAATAATTTTTTGACATGTACTTTATATTCACATAAAAGTCATATTTTTCAGGCTTAACAACACTATGCTTTGATAATCCCATAAAATAAATGACAGGTGTGTTCAAACACAATTACTTTGTGTTCTAAAATATCTTTAGATTGTATATAATGAGATGGTACTAAAAGTATCTGTCAGTAGCATTACTAGCATTCAGAGTATGCCTTCCTCGTTTTTAGAGATTAAAATCAAAACACAGCAAAACAAACACCTTATCTTCATAAGTATAATTTATTTACACAAGGTCATGAAGTAAATAATGAGGGATTCAGGACTCTAACCTCTACATCTGAGATTGTACTTTCTTTCATAATTAACTTCATTTATAAATTAATTCAAACACATTTTATTTTATTTTGATTATATTCCTGAACCCATGCTAAGCACTGGGGAAACTAAGGTACATAAGGCATGATCTCTGCCTTTAAGAAATCCCTGCCTAAACCAAAATTTATAGTATATAGTGTGGTAAGTATTTTTGAAGAAGTGTGATGAGAACATATTCATCAGCCTTGAAGGAGAAAGTGAGGCATGAGTTGAATCTTGAAGGCATTGGAGAAGTACAGACCAACAAGAAAAGTGTACACATATCTCTCTATATATCTATTTGGAGGAATATGTAGAAGTTATACTCTGTGTCTATAATCCAAGGGCAACTGGCAAAAGTCAGGAGTGAAAACATCAAAAATTAATGATGTACTATATGTTGGCTAACTGAACATAATAAAAAAAATAATAAAGCAAATTTGGCTCTTACAAAAGGGGCAATCTGTAGTTATTCCAGTATGTGTTGATTTCTAAAATCAAATAAGGCAATGGAATTTTAAAAGTACATAGGTAAATGTCCCGACTTTCAAAACAACTCTTCTACTCCAACACATATAGAAATAAGAGATCCAAAATACATAAGAAGAAAATATATGATATAAAAGACATAATCACATTTAATACATAAAAAAAATGATCTCCATGAACTGGGTGGGGTAGAAAGACAGGGAAGGGAATTGGAATGTGAAGTAGTGAGTGAGGCTTTGGCCATGGGCAGCTTTCTTCCATACCTTGAAGCAGTCAGGGCGCTATGAGGCTTGTGTTGATGAGTGGGTGAGCCCATAATGCTCTCTCCAGAAGAGGCAGGACTAAAGCAAGGTTTACTAGATGAACTATGAAAAAAAAGAATGAAGATTGAAATCACAAAAATCAGAAATAAAAGTGTGACGTTGCTACTGATTCTACAGAAATGGAAAATATTAAGAGTACGATGAACAATTATATATCAACAAATAGGACAAACTAGATGAAATAACCAATTCATAGAGACAGAAAACCTACTAAATCACAAAGAAATGGAATATTTGTACAGAGATTGACTAAATTAGTAATCAAAAATCTCCTGACAAAGAAAAGCCCTGAATTAGATGTCTTTATTGGCAAATTCTACCAAATGTTGAAAGAAGAATTAATACTAATTAATGATAATGCCAATTAATACTTCTAAATTTTTTTTAAAAAGTGGATTCTATCTTGTGGTTCTATTAATTTTGTTTTATAAATTGTAAGGCCATGTTTTTAAGAGCATACAAATATAAAACTTTTACAATATAAAAATACACAGAGGAAAGAGGAAGGAACACATTCTAATTCATTCTATGAGGTCAGCATTATCCTGATACCAGATCCAGAAAGAGACACAAGACACAAGAAAATAAAACTACAGAGCAACGTCCTTTATAAACACTGATGCAAAAATCCTCAACAAAATACTACCAAACCAAATTCAGGGTATATACCCAAAAGAACTGAAAGTAGAGTCCCAAAATGATATTTGTACACCTGTGGTTGTTCATAATAGCTAAAACATGGCAGTAACCCAAGTGTCCATTGATGGATAAATGGATAAGCAAACTGTGGTATATACATACAATGGAACATCATTCATTTTTTAAGAAGAAAGGAAATTCTGCAATATGTTACAAGGAATTTATTTCGTTTTGTAGTGGAGATTTTTCTTAATTTCTTCCCAGAGGGATTTGATGATTGCTATAAACTTGTGTGCTTCCCATCTTTTCCTTTGCCATTGAGACATCTTACTGTGTTTAGTATTTAGTTTACCATTGTATCCTGGATATTAGAAGGGAAGATCATTTGTCTTTTGCATAACAGGAGCTATATGAGAAGCTATGTCTGTGTCTGTTGAAGAAGAGTGAGTGCTCCCAAGAGATCCTGACATCTGGGTTCAGTGTAGCCTCTGAATGAGAGACTGGGCTTGAGTCCCCTGAGATCATTTGAGTATATTCTAGGGATGGAAAGAGGGATGCATATGGGTATTTGTATGTCTAGAGTTTGGGAATCTGGAAAGTCTGATAGTTGATCCACAGAATCTCTTCTTGTTTTCGTATCAATATAAGTTTTAGCTAGCTGAACTCACAAGCTCCCAAATAAGGCTTCATTTCTTGTCTTGGTTGTTTGTATGTTTTTTTTTATTTGTTTTGTTTTATATCTGTGGGCCATATAACTAGTTACTAGTTTCTGATCATTGATATATGAATAGGAGTGATGGATTATGCCTTATGGAATGAAAATTTATGCCTTCAAAGGATAAGGATAAGATGTCACCCCCACTCCTTTTCCTTTTCCATTTGCTACTCTCTGGGATGTTGACTTGCAGCTGGACCTAGAAAAAGGTTCTTAGACCATGAAATGAAGAGTACTCAATAAAAGGGTCTGAGAAACAAAAGACACACCTAAGTTCCCTGCAGTGTGGAGCAACCATATTAGCCCTGATGGTGTAGGCTTAGACTATCAGTGAGAGAAATCAACTTGTACTGTGTTCAAACTCTTTCTATCTTGATCCTGCTATAATAACTGGAAAAAAAATCAATGGAGAAAAAGTGCAGAAAAGTAATATGTAGGCAAATATCACTTATAAACTTAAATACAAAAATCCAGAATAACTTCTTAGTGTAGTAGACTCATCAGAATCTAAACAATCAATAAACCTTGGTCATGTAGGGTTTTTTCTAAAAAGGTAACATCAGAAAATCTGTTACAATAATATTCCCCTAAAAAACCAAAGGAATAAAGTACACATAGTACAACAATACAAAATACATTATTCGGAAGCACTTCAAAATTTTTTTTGAAAATCTAGCAAACTAGAAAAGGAAACAAATTTGAAATTTCCTTGATTTATAATAAAAACCTACTCTGAGCCTTACATATTATTATAAAACTTTAGAAGCAATATCATAAAAATCAGGAATAATATAATTAGCTTTCTAGCACAGCTTTTGTCCAACATTATGCTCAAGATTTTATTCAGTGCAGTAAGAAAATAAAAAAAAAAGAGCTATAAGAATTACCAAAGAAAGGAGAAATATGAAATCACAGATGTCACTGAAAATGACACAGAAAATGAAAAGGAATATGTGCAAAGCTAAGATAAAAAGAGACTTAAGAAAAATTGAGGCATAAAAATGATCAAATGTGTTTCTATACCTTAATAATAAATAATTAGAAAATGAAATTTTAAAAAGCATAGAATTTCAAAAATATGTCCTTGTCTTACCAAAAGGCCATGGGAGAGTTTTCCAAGATGGTTGGCTAACCACAGGATTTTATCTAGAATTTCTGAGGTCAGCTTCTCATGCTTTTTAAATTTAATTTAATTTAATTATTTAATTTAATTTAATCTAATTTTTTTTCATTTACTTATTTATTTGAGAGAGAGCAAGAGAGAGAGAGTACAAGCAGGGTAGAAAGGCAGAAAGAGAGGGACAAGCAGACTCCCCACTAGCAGGAACTCAACACAGGGCTTGATCCCAGGACCCTGGAATCATCACCTGAGTTGAAGGCAGACACTTAAGCAACAGCCACCCAGGTGCCCCTGGGTCAGAGTCTCATTCTTTAGGGGGACACTTTCATCAGCACTGTAAACCTACTCCAGGACAGTACCAGGGAATGCCTTATTTATTATTTTCCATGTTAGTTTGTTTGTCTTGGTGCCAAAGCCCCAAATAGCAATTAGGGCCGGGAGAGGTCCTCATCTCCTATTGGACTTAAATTTAGCATGATAGCAGGAGGGGCTGAGCTGGAAGATGATCAGCATGCTTACACTTTTTAACAAGCACCCCAGCCCAAGTGAACCAGCCCAAATTTTAATATTTTACCTGATTTTCCCCACCGTGTTTGTGAATTTTCCTCTTTCACTCCTGTTGTATCTCTATAATTATTGTTTGAAATGGGGCAAAGCTTTAAGCTCTTTCCCCCCAAGGGCAAATCCTAGTTATGGCTATTACATTGGAGTGAATCTGAGCCTGCCTGCTATATTGGTAATGAATTCCCTCTACTTGAAGGAAAATTAGTAGCAAAAGGGCACCATTCAGACAGCTGTTTTTTCACCGACTTTCTGGTACTTAGCCTGCAATCACCACTCTGATTCTACCTACAAGCAATAACATATAGAGCCACTTATTACCCAGTTAGCCATTGCATCGGTCAGAGTTCTCCCGAGAAATTGAACAGTAGATCTATCATCTATCTATCTGTCTATCTATCTATCTATCTATCTATCATCATCTATCATTTATCTATCATCTCTCTGCTCATCTATCTTATCTATCATCTATCTGCTTATCTATCATCTATCTATCCAACTATCTATCTGCTTATCTATCCTATATCATTTGTCTCTCTCCCTCTCTCCCATATATATATGAGATGTGTGTGTGCATACATATGTATGTACATATGTATGTATGAGAGAGAGTGAAAGATTGATTTGATTACAGGGGCTGGGGCTGGGAAGTCTGAAATATGGAGAGAAGACTGAAATATGCAGGCTTGAAACAGAATTCCCCTTCCCTGGGAAACTTAGTCTTTGATTTTAAGGCCTTCAACTGATTGGATGAAGTCCATCCAATAGAGGATAATCTGCTTTACTTAAAGTCTATTGATTATAAATGTTAATCATATCTAAAAATTATATTCCACCACAACATCTGGGCTGGTTTTTGACCAAACCTACTAGGCAACATGGCCTAGCATAGTTGACACATCATAAAATTAATCATTACAAGCATACAATTTGGTCAACGTGTTTGTTACCAATTCCCATGAACCTCTCCCAAATCCTAATAGATTCTCATGGCCCCCATACTTTCTCTTACAGAAAGCTACATCTGTGTCAGCATCCCACCTGCATCACAACAAACTGTCATGACAGTGAAGACTCAGATTTTACATTGTTTATAAGTTAACAAATTAGTTCACCCAAGTTTCCTAGATTCTGGTAAAAGACATGAGAAATCTGGATCAGAGAAAGAATTTTATTGCTCCAAGCAACAGCAGTAGCTAGAGTATCAGCATTCTCACCAGGTCCCTCAGGCCCAGCTCTCACAGGCAACGCAAGAGACCCACATGTCATCTACACATGCGATGCGTTGTGTTCTGGAGAGAAATCCCAAGCTTTGACAGTGGGTGGTAAGGATAATTGCCATTTGCTCTGCATGGACACACTTGTATATTATAAGACCATTTGCTACATAGAAATCCTTGAAAATGTAACCTAGAACAAAGGCACTAAGTGTCACTGCTCAGCAGAGTGCAAAACCACAGAGATTCATGAATTTTCTGACATTAAAAGAATCTCATATTCTTGGAATATATCCCATTTGTTCATGATAAGTTAACCTTTTTATATACTATAAGGTAATGCTTGCTAATAATTCATTAGTATTTTGTATGTATGTTTATTAAAGATATTGCCCTGTAAATTTCCTTTCCTCTAAGTCTTTTGCTAGGTTTGGTAATCAAGGCTGTGCTGACCTATTACCATGAGTTGATAAATGTTGCTCCTCCTCCTCTGTTTTGTGAAAGATTTTGTGGAAAACTGAGATTTTTCTATTAAATGTTTGAAAACTCTGTCTGTGAAGCCACCAGGGCCTGCTGTTGTCCTGACCCCCCCAAAAAAAAAAAAATTCTGAATTACCAATTCAATTTTCCTTATTAGGTATAGAGTTATTAATATTTTATAATTTTTATGTTGGTGTTAGTAAATGAGGTTTTTAAAGAAAATTTCCATTTCATTCAAATTTTTAAATAATTTTTACATAAAGTTGTATTATATAATATCTGGAAGGTATTATTATTATTATTATTATAAGGATGTCTCTTATTTTTCATTCCTGATCTCGGTAATTTGTGTTTTCTCTTTTTCATTTGGTCAGTCCAATAGGGTTTACCAATTTTATTGCTCTTTCACAGAGCAAACTTCCAGTTCTGTTGAATTTCTCTACCATATGTCTATTTTCTATTATTTCTATGTTCTGTTGTTATTTCTTTCATTTTACTTTTACTTGTTTTAATGTGCTTAAATTTCTCAAAGCACATTTCTGAGCAAATATCACCATGGATAAAGAATGCTACTTCATAATGACAAAGGTGTCAATTGATCAAGAGGACATAACTTTCATCAAAATCCGATACCTAAAAACAGAGGCTCAAATACATGAAGCTAAACCTGATAGAACTGAAGAGAGAAATAGAAAAATCCATAATTTCAGTTTAATATTTCAATAGCCCTCTCCCAAATATGGGTATAATAATTGACAGAAGTTAGCAAAGACATAGAACACTATAAATACATTCTAAACACATTTGACCTAATTCACATTTATAAAACATGCCTCCTAACAAATAGAAGAATACTCATTACTTTCAAGTGAACATGAAATATTTACCAGATGGACTATATTCTTGGTCATAAAACAAGTCTCAATAAATTTGAAAGGACTCAATGCATACAAAGGACAGTCTCTGACAACAATGGAATTAATTAGAAGTCAATAACAAAGATCTCTGGAAAAATCACAAATATTTTGAACTGAATCATTAACTAATATATCATCAATCATTCAAAGCAGAAATCAAAAGGGGAAACTAGGAAGAAATGAAATGAATGAAAATGAAGCATAAAGTATTAAATTTTATGGGATGATACTAAAGAAGAACTTGGAGGGAAATTCACTGCAATGAAAACTTAAGTTAAAGATGAAGAAATTTCTCTAATAAATGACCCAAGTTTCTACTAAAAGACCCTAAGGGACTAGAAAAAAGTAGAACACAGTAATTCCAAACAATGCAGAAGAAAGAAAATAAAATAGATCAGAGTGAAATTAATTAAAAGAAAGCAAAGCAACCATAAAACAAATAAATGAAACTAAAAATTCATTCTGTGAGATTAATAAAATTGACACACTGAAAGGCAGATTTATCAAGCTACAGAGAGAAGATACAATTTAATCTATCCTATTCTTATTAAGTAAGTAAGGAAATAATAAGTAAATAAGTAAGTAAATCCTATTCTTATTAACAGCTACTTCCATTTCTCCCCAAACTCCCAGCCCTAGCAACCATTAATCTACTTTTAGTCTCTATACATTGATTTATTCTGAACACTCCGTACAATGGGATTATGAAATATGGTCTTTGGTGAGTCTTTGTTGATGAAAATTTGGGTTGTTTCCATTTTTGGCCTACTATGAAAAAATATTACCAAGAATTTTCATGTACAAGTTTTAATGTGGACATGTATTTTTACACATTTTTTTTCTCTTGGATATTTACCTAGGAATGGAATTTCTTGGCCTTATGGTAACTCTATGTTTAACATTTTGAAGACCAGTCATACTGTTTCCAATGTGGCTACCATTTTAAATCCCCACTAGCAATTTATAAAGGCTCCAATTTCTCCATATCCTCATCAACACTTGTTCTGTCCTGTCTTTATTTTGCTCATCCTACTAGGTATGAAATTGGTATCATAATTTGCTCTTGTGTTTCTCTAATGGTTAATGATCAGGAGAATCTTTCTTATGCTTATTGGCCATTTGTATATCTTATTTGCAGAAATGTTTATTCAAATCCTTTTCCTTATTTTTTTTTAGAATATGAACTTTATTTATTTTTTTAAGATTTTATTTATTTATGTGACAGAGAGACAGCCAGTGAGAGAGGGAACACAGCAGGGGAGTGGGAGAGGAAGAAGCAGGCTCCCAGAGGAGGAGCCCAATGTGGGACTTGATCCCAGAACGCTGGGATCACGCCCTGAACTGAAGGCAGACGCTTAATGACTGTGCTACCCAGGCGCCCCCCTTTTCCTTATTTTTTAAATGGGTTGTCTTCTTATTATTGAGTTACAAGAGTTCTTTACATATTCATATTCTGGATATAAGTCTGTTATCAGAAATATGGTTTGCAAATATTTTCTTCCTTTCACTTTCTTGATGTCTTTTGAATCACAAAACTTTTAGATATAATATTGCGTGTGTGTGTTTAGCAGATTAGAGAATTGAGAAATGAAATCTTAATTTTATGGTCAATTGACTTTTAAAAGGTGTTAACTTTAATTCAATGGAAAAAAGATACTCTTCAACAAATGCTGCTGAAAAATTGGATATTCTGTATGCAGAAATATGAACTTAGGCCCTCAAACCATAAGCACAAATTTCACCAAATTGTGTCATTATTCTGTATTTAAGTGCTAAAACTACAAAACTTCTAGAAGTAAACATTGCATAAAATCTTTGTAATCTTGGGGGGAGGAGTCCAAGATGGCGGAGGAGCAGGAGGCTTAAATTTTGTCTGGTCCCAGGAATGCAGCTAGATAGCTATCAGACCATTCTGAACACCTACAAACTCAACTGGAGAATGAAGAAAAGAAAAGCAGCAACTCTAAGAACAGAATAGCCACCACTTTCTGCAAGGAACCCAGTTTAAAACAGGAATTGAGCTCCACCTCGGCGTTCCAAGATGGCGGAGGAGCAGGAGACCTAAGGTTCGTCTGGTCCCAGGAATTCAGGGAGAGAGCTACCAAACCATTCCAAATACCTATGAATGCAACTGGAGAATGAAGAAAAGAGTAGCAGAAATTCTATGAACAGAAAGGCAACCACTTTCTGCAAAGAGGAGAAAAGATGGAGAAGGAGTAGGCGACCCTTTCTCACCTGGTCCGAGTCAAGCTGGATATCTACCAGACCATTCTGAACACCCACAGAATCAGCCTGAGATGCAGGAAGATACATCTGGATCTCTACAAATGAACATCTCCAGTGCTGAGTATTGAGGTAGGAAGTGGGGAGCTGTGAATCCGAGCACAGATATAGGAAGATAAAGGGAAGGGGGAGGGAGCCTCTGTGCTCAGGCACCAGGAAGCAATAGCCCCTTGTGCTGGGGAGCGGGCCGGACTCTCAAACCAGCACCCGCAAGAGAGCGGACTGAGACAGTGAGCGTGGGAACGCCCGTGTCCAAACTGAAAACAGGAGCTCCCGACCACAAACTCGAACTAGAGTGAAACTGAGAGCTCAGGAGTGCGAGCGCGACCAGACTGAAAACTGGCGCTCCAGAGCACAGGCGGACCATACTGAAACAGGGAGCTCGGGAGCTCGGGAGTGCGCGCGGGGCGGCTGGCGGCTGGCGGGGTTAGAAACACAAAGGACAGAGACACGCCAGCCGCGGACCATACTGAAACAGGGAGCTCGGGAGCTCGGGAGTGCGCGCGGGGCGGCTGGCGGCTGGCGGGGTTAGAAACACAAAGGACAGAGACACGCCAGCCCTGGAAGTGAGGGCTGGGATGCCGGGTGTGGGGCGCACAGCACGGGATGCTGCAGGGTTGAGCAGCACCAACAGAAACAGAGTTAAAGTGGCCAGAACATCAGTGGAGAACGGGCCGCAATCCCTCCGTTCTGTGACAGAGGCTGAATTTCGGCCACTACTGCTCTGACTCTCAGAAGAGGCCCCAAACAGGGTTGCCTGAGTATCGGCACGGCAGGCCCCTCCCCCAGAAGGCAGGCTGAAAAATCAAGAAGCCCACATCCCGGGGCACCTGAGTGGCACAATCATTAAGTGCCTGTCTTCGGATTAGGGCGTGATCACAGCGTTCCGGAAAGGAGTCCCTCATTGAGCTTCTCGGCTGGGAGCCTGCTTCTTCCTCTCCCACTCCCCTGCTTGGGCTCCAAATCTTGCTGACTGTCTCTCTCTCTCAAATAAATAAATAAAATCTTTAAAGAAGAAGACCACATCCCTAAGATCTCTATAAAACAAGGGCGCACGGCCTGGGTCCCAGTCAACACTTGGGCTCTGGACAACCCTGCAATCTCTCTTCATCAGAATGACGAGAAGGAGAAGTCCCCCCCAGCAAAGAAAAGATAATGAGTCTGTGGCCTCTGCCACAGAAATAATAGATTTGGATGTATTCAAATTATCAGAAATGGAATTCAGAGTAACAATGCAATTCAGAGCAACAATGGTCAAGATGATGAGTAAACTTGAAAAAAGCATCAGAGAAAGCGTTGCTGAGAATATAGAATCCCTAAGGGCAGAAATGAGAGCGAATCTGACAGAAATTAAAAACTCAGTGGGCCAAATACAGTCAAAACTAGAGGCTCTGACGGCCAGGGTCACCGAGGCAGAGGAACGCGTTAGCGAATTGGAGGATGGGTTAGTAGAAGAAAAAACGAAAATAGAAGCTGGTCTTAAAAAAATCCACGCCCACGAATGTAGATTACGGGAGATTACTGACTCTATGAAACGATCCAATGTCAGAATCATCGGCATCCCTGAAGGGGTGGAGAAAAACAGAGGTCTAGAAGAGATATTTGAACAAATTGTAGCTGAAAACTTCCCTAATCTAGCAAGGGAAACAAGCATTCGTGTCCAAGAGGCAGAGAGGACCCCATCCAAGCTCAACCAGGACAAACCTACGCCACGGCATGTCATAGTGCAATTCGCAAATATTAGATCCAAGGATACAGTATTGAAAGCGGCCAGGGCAAAGAAATTTCTCACGTACCAAGGCAAAGGTATCAGGATTACGTCAGACCTGTCTACAGAGACCTGGAATGAGAGAAAGGCTTGGGGGGGCATTTTTAAAGCTCTTTCAGAGAAAAACATGCAGCCAAGGATCCTTTATCCAGCAAAGCTGTCATTCAGAATTGATGGAGAAATAAAGACGTTCCAAAATCGCCAATCATTAACCAATTTCGTAACCACGAAACCAGCCCTACAGGAGATATTAAGGGGGGCTCTATAAAGGTAAAAAGGCCCCAAGAGTGATACAGAGCAGCAAGTCACAACCGATACAAAGACTTTAAAGAGAAATGGCATCATTAAAATCATATCTGTCAATAATCTCTATCAATCTAAATGGCTTAAACTCTCCCATAAAACGCCACAGGGTTGCAGATTGGATAAAAAGACATGACCCATCCATTTGCTGTCTACAAGAGACTCATTTTGAACCCAAAGATGCATTCAGACTTAGAGTAAGGGGATGGAGTACCATCTTCCACGCAAATGGACCTCAAAAGAAAGCTGGAGTAGCAATTCTCATATCAGATAGACTGGATTTTAAACTAGAGGCCATAGAGAGAGATACAGAAGGGCACTATATTATTCTTAAAGGAAGTATTCAACAAGTGGATATGACAATTATTAATATATATGCCCCCAACAGGGGAGCAGCAAGATACACAAGCCAACTCTTAACCAAAATAAAGAGACATATAGATAAGAACACAGTAATAGTAGGGGACCTCAACACCCCACTATCAGAAATAGACAGAACACCCTGGCAAAAACTAAGCAAAGAATCAAAGGCTTTGAATGCCATACTCGACGAGTTGGACCTCATAGATATATATAGAACACTACACCCCAGAACCAAAGAATACTCATTCTATTCAAATGCCCATGGAACATTCTCAAGAATAGATCATGCTCTGGGACACAAAACAGGTCTCAGCCAATACCAAAAGATTGAAATTATCCCCTGCATATTCTCAGACCACAACGCTCTGAAATTGGAACTCAACCACAAGGAAAAACCTGGAAGAAACTCAAACACTTGGAGGCTAAGAACCATCCTGCTCAAGAATGACTCGATAAACCAGGAAATCAAAAAACAAATTAAACAATTTATGGAGACCAACGAGAATGAATACACAACGGTCCAAAACCTATGGGATACTGCAAAGGCAGTCCTAAGGGGGAAATACATAGCCATCCAAGCCTCACTCAAAAGAATAGAAAAATCTAAAATGCAGTTTCTATATTCTCACCTCAAGAAACTGGAACAGCAACAGAGGGACAGGCCTAACCCACTGACAAGGAAGGAGTTGACCAAGATTAGAGCAGAAATCAATGAATTAGAGACCAGAACCACAGTAGAGCAGATCAACAGGACTAGAAGCTGGTTCTTTGAGAGAATCCATAAAATTGATAGACCACTGGCAAAACTTGTCCAAAAACAAAGAGAAAGGACTGAGATTATTAAAATTATGACTGAAAAGGGAGAGGTCACGACCAGCACCATTGAAATTGCAAGGATTATTAGAAACTTTTATCAACAGCTATATGCCAAAAAACTAAACAATCTGGAAGAGATGGAGGCCTTCCTGGAAACCTATAAACTACCAAGACTGAAACAGGAAGAAATAGATTTCTTAAATAGGCCAATTAACTATGAAGAAATTGAGTCAGTGATAAACAACCTTCCAAATAATAAAACTCCAGGCCCAGACGGTTTTCCTGGGGAATTCTACCAAACATTCAAAGAAGAAATAATACCTATTCTCCTAAAGCTATTTCAAAAAATAGAAACAGAAGGAAAGCTACCAAACTCATTCTATGAGGCTAATATTACCTTGATCCCCAAACCAGGCAAAGACCCCCTCAAAAAGGAGAATTACAGACCGATTTCTCTAATGAATATGGATGCCAAAATCCTCAACAAGATCCTTGCTAATAGAATCCAACAGTACATTAAAAGGATTATCCATCATGACCAAGTGGGATTCATACCTGGGATGCAAGCATGGTTCAACACTCGCAAATCAATCAATGTGATACATCATATCAACAAGAAAAGACTCAAGAACCATATGATCCTCTCAATTGATGCAGAAAAAGCATTTGACAAAATACAGCATCCTTTCCTGATTAAAACCCTTCAGAGTGTAGGAATAGAGGGTACATTTCTCAATCTCATAAAAGCCATCTATGAAAAGCCTACTGCAAGCATTATTCTCAATGGGGAAAAGCTGGAAGCCTTTCCCTTAAGATCAGGAACACGACAAGGATGCCCACTCTCGCCACTATTATTCAACATAGTACTAGAAGTCCTTGCAACAGCAATCAGAAGACAAAAAGGGATCAAAGGTATCCAAATCGGCAAAGAAGAAGTCAAACTGTCTCTCTTTGCAGATGACATGATACTCTATATGGAAAACCCAAAGGAATCCACTCCCAAACTATTAGAAGTTATAGAACAATTCAGTAAGGTGGCAGGATACAAAATCAATGCCCAGAAATCAGTTGCATTTCTATACACGAATAACGAGACTGAAGAAAGAGAAATTAGGGAATCCATCCCATTTACAATAACACCAAAAACCATGCGTTACCTTGGAATTAACTTAACCAGAGACGTAAAGGACCTATATGCTAGAAACTATAGATCACTTTTGAAAGATATTGAGGAAGACATAAAAAGATGGAAAAATATTCCATGCTCATGGATTGGAAGAATTAACATAGTTAAAATGTCCATACTACCCAGAGCAATCTACACTTTCAATGCTATCCCGATCAAAATACCGAGGACATTTTTCAAAGAACTGGAACAAATAGTCCTTAAATTTGTATGGAACCAGAAAAGGCCCCGAATCTCCAAGGAACTGTTGAAAAGGAAAAACAAAGCTGGGGGCATCACAATGCCGGATTTCGAGCTGTACTACAAAGCTGTGATCACAAAGACAGCATGGTACTGGCACAAAAACAGACACATCGACCAATGGAACAGAATAGAGAACCCAGAAATGGACCCTCGGCTCTTTGGGCAACTAATCTTTGATAAAGCAGGAAAAAACATCCGGTGGAAAAAAGACAGTCTCTTCAATAAATGGTGCTGGGAAAATTGGACAGCTACATGCAAAAGAATGAAACTTGACCACTCTCTCACACCATACACAAAAATAAATTCCAAATGGATTAAAGACCTCGAAGTGAGACAGGAATCCATCAAAATTCTAGAGAACATAGGCAACAACCTCTACCACATCGGCCAGAGCAACCTTTTTTCATGACACATCTCCAAAGGCAAGAGAAATAAAAGATAAAATGAACTTATGGGACTTTATCAGGATAAAGAGCTTCTGCACAGCCAAGGAAACAGTCAAAAAAACTAAGAGACAGCCCACGGAATGGGAGAATATATTTGCAAAGGACACCACAGATAAAGGACTGGTATCCAAGATCTACAAAGAACTTCTCAAACTCAACACACAAGAAACAAATAAACAAATCAAAAAATGGGCAGAAGATATGAACAGACACTTTTCCAATGAAGACATACAAATGGCTAACAGACACATGAAAAAATATTCAAAATCATTAGCCATCAGGGAAATGCAAATCAAAACCACAGTGAGATACCACCTTAAGCCAGTTAGAATGGCAAAAATAGACAAGGCAAGAAACAACAATTGTTGGAGTGGATGTGGAGAAAGGGGAACCCTCTCNGGAGAAAGGGGATCCCTCCTACATTGTTGGTGGGAATGCAAGTTGGTACAGCCACTCTGGAAAACAGTGTGGAGGTCCCTTAAAAAGTTAAAAATTGAACTACCCTATGACCCAGCCATTGCACTACTGGGTGTTTACCCCAAAGATACAGACGTAGTAAAGAGAAGGGCCATATGCACCCCAATGTTCATAGCTGCATTGTCCACAATAGCCAAATCATGGAAGGAGCCGAGATGCCCTTCAACAGATGACTGGGTTAAGAAGCTGTGGTCCATATATACAATGGGATATTACTCAGCTGTCAGAAAGAACGAATTCTCAACATTTGCTGCAACATGGACGGCACTGGAGGAGATAATGCTAAGTGAAATAAGTCAAGCAGAGAAAGACAATTATCATATGATTTCTCTCATCTATGGAACATAAGAACTAGGATGATCGGTAGGGGAAGAAAGGGGAAAAGAAAGGGGGGGTAATCAGAAGGGGGAATGAAACATGAGAGAATATGGACTATGAGAAACAAAGTGAGGACTTCAGAGGGGAGCTGAGTGGGGGAATGGGATAGACTGGTGATGGGTGGTAAGGAGGGCACGTATTGCATGGTACACTGGGTGTTATACGCAACTAATGGAGCATCGAACTTTACATTGGAATCCGGGGATGTACTGTATGGTGACTAACATAATATAATAAAAAATCATTTAAAAAAAAACCTTTGTAATCTTGGGTTAAGATTTTTTGGTCATGACATTAAAAGCACAACACATTACAAACAATGCATTGAACTTCATGAATATTTAAAGCTTTTTTTCCCCTAAGACAACATTAACAAATAGAAAAGACAAGCCACTCACAAGAAAATAATTGAAAATATTATCTTATAAAGAACTTGTGACAGACATATAAAAACCTCCTGCAACTCATTAATAAGAAGAAAAACAGCCCAATTAAAAAATCAGCAAAAGATTTGAATAGACATTTCACCAAGGAATATGAATAGTTAATAAAAATTATTTATGAACAGGTAATAAAATAAAAAGATGATAAACACTGTCATTACTGAAATGCAAATTAAACCACAAATTCTATACTATTACATATACACAGTATATCTACAATCCCAAAATATGACCATAAAAGGTGTTGATAATGATGTGGAGATATTGGAGCCCACTTACATTGCCAATGGGAAAATATAATGGTGCAAGAACTATGGAACACAGTTTGGCTGATTTTAAACAAATATTATTACCCATATAGTCCAGAAATTTAATTCCAAGAGTATACCCAAAAGAAATTAAGATTTATGTCTAGACAAAGACTTGTATGCGAAAGTTCATAGCAGCACTTTTCATAAGAGCCAAAGAGAGAATAATCCAGGTATCCATCAACTTGTTTATGGAAACAAACTGTGATATTTCCATATAATGGAATACCATTCATCAGTAAAGAAGAATAAACTACTGGTACATGCAACAATAGAGATAATCGTCAAAAATAGTATGCTAAGTGAAAGAAGTAAGACCAAAAAAGATGACATATTGCATGGTTCTATTCATAAGACATTTTAGAAAAGGCACATCTATAGAGACAGAGAACAGATCCAAAGTTGCTTGAGACCTAGGGCAGAAACGGGAATTGACTACAAACCAGCACAAAGGAACTTTGTGTAGTGATGGAAGAATTCTAAAATTGAATTATTGTGATGATGGCACAACTGTATAAATTTAATAAAAATCAACCCATGCTTCAATGGGTTATTTTTTTTTTGGTATTTAAATAAAGTTGTTAAAATCTTTACTCTGCACCTTCAAAAATTTAGCAAATTAGAAAAAATATATTGAAACTCTAAGCATACCTACTAACCAAAAGAGTAATAAAATGTTACACATTAAATTTAGAAAATTGGAAGGAAGGAACTTTGTACTTTTGAATTGTATTTAACAAAGAGATGGGCTGTCAGAAAGTTCTGCATTAATCACGAGGTTCAGATGATGTAACTAATTGAAAACCAATAATACCATTAGCTTCTTTTTATTGAGTCTTGTTCTGTTGGCCACATCACACACTTTCCTCATCATATGGAAAACTGGAAAAGTACTTTCCAACCTAATGAACTCGTGAGTCCCAATTTCTTCCATCATTTAGAGAATTCTTGCTATTTTCAATAAACATTACCATATTTACTTAGAAACAAGCATTGTATATTTGCTAAGTAGTAATGTGGGTATTATGCCCTTTTTGGCATCATAAACACTATTTCAGTACATAATAAAAAAAACAAAAAACACATTTATTTGAAAGATGTAGATGCCATTTGTTTTAAAGAAACCTGAAGTCTTTAGATGTAAAATAATTTAGCCACAGCTTCATAACTAGTCAGTGGCAGATCCAGATCTAGAACTTTCCAGACAGGTATTTTACAACCACATTTCCATTATTTGGTTTTGATTGGGTACCGTGTTTCAGAGATGCTTAAGTTCATTGTTTTATAAAGTGTGGGCGATGACCCACTTACAGTCTATAGAATCAGCTTGGGGAGAATAAAAGAGAATATTAAAATAGAAAATAATATGAATCACAGGAAACACATTGTGGTAGAGAATATTATTCTTTCAGAATTCTTCCTTCCCTTCCCATTCTTGCTGTGACTTGGCCTTTGATTTGGGCTTGGCTGTGCAATTTGCTATGACAGTTTGAATGTAGACGGAAACAGCAGTACGCGGTTCTATGCAGAGGCTTTAAGAGTATCTGTGTCACTACACAATGCTCTTTGGCACCTGTACAATCTCACAAGGGAAGACTCTGGTCCAAGAATGGGATACTGGTGAAGTAAACCTGATTCTAACTCTTAACCTGGAGCCTGACCCAGCAGATCCTGTCCAGTCCCACTAGAGTTACAGCTGATACACAAAACAATGTTTGAGAAATAATTGTTAATGTAAGTTGTTACAAATGGGATTGTTTGTTATGCAGCATTATTATAGCAAAACTGATTAATACCCAAGGTTTAGTATTGTATCAAAACTTTTTGTGTTTCATTTACATATATGTTTATATACTTGAGGAACTGAGCCATTCCCACAGTTGTGATATAAAATATTTTATTGTGAAGTGGTCAAAATTTGGAAACTATTTTCTTAATCTACTGAGAAGTAAAACTTCTTTTAAGGAGAGAAAAAGACATATTTCCTTCTAGGGAGTTAACAGCTGTTTTTGGCATCATGTTGTACCTAGTGATCAAATTTCAAAATTTTGTCTTCCAAAATATGTACACTGCAAGTATAGTTAGGGAGGGGTAAAAAGAAGTGTCTGCTGAAGCCAGAACAACTGGGTATCATCAACAGTCCAGAGCCTGCAGGAGAAGAAAGCATTCAAGAGGGTCATAGACCCTTTCTCTTCTTTCCTATTGAGGAGATACCTGGGGAAGCTACTGTGGTTTGTTTCAAACACAGGCAATGAGTGCTTAGAAATGGTATCTCTTGATGAAATGTGGCTATAATAGGCATCTGAGTTAGGGGTGTTCCAGAAACTGAATCACAGAACCAGTGCAGTGATGATACAGGCCAATTAACTAAGAAGTTTCTTTGCGCTGCAAGATGTGGGTAGGGGATTTTATTCTCATTTTGATTTGATTAAGCTCTGTGGAAAATACTATTCTGTAAGAACTTTGTTTTGGCATAATGATGTTTAAAAACCATATAGGTAAAGTCAATTATTTAGGTTTAAACTGTACAGAAGCCCCAATGATACATGCTAGGTCTCTCCTGCCTGCACAGATCTTTGGGTAGGGGTAGCTCAACCCAAAGCTAGACGTTGTTAGAAAAATTAAAGTGATCCTTTGTATACAGATAGAATAGGTTTTAAAGAAGAATTTAATTAAGAATTTTTTAAATTTCTGGGGTAGGTCAGAGGAAAACAGGATTTACCTGATGTATCAGGTCTTATGATCGGATTCTGAGAATCCTAGGTATCAAATAGCTAAAATGAATGAGATAAAGTAGATATAAAAATGCTTAAAATCTGTTTATGCATGATCACATGACCAATCTTGGCTGAAATGAAATGAATTCCATATAACTCTTAGTGTAAAGATTAGAGAACTTAACAAAATTCCAGAGAGAAGAGAGACTTCGATTTTAATCTGAAATGTCAATTTGCCTGAAGAAGAGGTGAAGTCATGGTTAAGTTGCTTTCTCTCCTAAGTGACTCTCAAACTTGGCTGCATAAAATAAGTGTTTCCGCGGCCCAGGTCTTACCCCAGGCCCAATAATCAAAATCTCTGGGGGTGGGACCTCTGGTAATTTCTTATAGGGCCGGGGATGAGAATCATTGTTTTAAATATTCTAAACAAACTTGATAGAAATATTTTACCATTTATTTGGAAAGTAGAAGTGAGTCAAAAGATGATATGAGGGGCGCCTGGGTGGCACAGCGGTTAAGCGTCTGCCTTCAGCTCAGGGCGTGATCCTGGCGTTATGGGATCGAGCCCCACATCAGGCTCCTCCGCTATGAGCCTGCTTCTTCCTCTCCCACTCCCCCTGCTTGTGTTCCCGCTCTCACTGGCTGTCTCTGTCTCTGTCAGATAAATAAATAACTAAAATCTTTAAAAACAAAAAACAAAAAACTTAAAAAAAAAAAAGATGATATGAAAGTTTGGTGACCATTTTCCTCAGTGGGGCCAAGAGGATTACTAGAGCTGTAGTTTTAAAGTAAACTTTTGATAAATTTGGTTATTTTGTCCAGTATCTCACTGTTGACAACACGTTTCTAAAATCACATGGAGCTCTGGTGCTAGAGCATTTCCCAAACATAGGGGGATCTTCTAGATTTAACAACTCCAATTCAGACTGGGAGAACACTGGATCTTATCAGTAGCCTGAGTCCTTCGATATAGAAAATAACAAATTGTAAATAAACACAAAAATAACAGTAAACACCAATTCTCATGGCTTGAATCATTTTGGCAACACATCCTTCCAAGCTAGATTGTACATATATGTTTGGGGGAAGGGAGATTGCTGTTTTATGCTATTAGAGGAATAATTTTTAACCCATTTCTGATTAACATTGTCTGTAACATTTGTCTTATTTTTCAAATAATCTATTACCATAAAATTTCTTTTTATAGAATCACTCTGAGCTCCAGATATTAACAAGGGGGGGACTCTTGTGTCCCACTTGTATCTGGCCCAATACCTGGCCCATAGTAATGCTTAATAAATATCTGCTGACAAAGGAATAAATCCATGCAATGGATTTTAATGGGTTAAATGTTCTCTTAAATTATTTTTACAAATTAAAGAGAAGCTCTCTTGCATGTATGTGTCCCTTCCTCTTTCTCCAATATAAAAAATAAATGCAATAAGTGGGAACAATTTATGTTTCAAACTATCCTTTCAAAAAATTTTTTTTTAATCTGAGTGCAGTTGACACACAATGTGACATTAGTTTCAGGTGTACAGCTTAGTGATTTGACAACTCTATATGTTATGCTATGTTCACCACAAGTGTAACTACTGTCCTTTGAGAATGTATTCAATTCCTATCTCATGATTTTTGTTCTTTCATAGATAGTAATACTACTACTATTAATAATATTATTAATAATATTGTCATATTGTCACAGTATTTAGTTTATATGTAATGATTAAAGCTTACAACTCCATTTAAAGGCGAGACTTTCCCTTCCTTGAGCTTTGGGAAAAACCTGCCTTCAGAAGTAGTAATTGGTTCTGCCTCTTTCTTTCTCCTCTCCTCCCCTACTGACTGGCTGCTATTTGCAACACCAGCAGGAAGAATTAGGGGCAGAATTCAGTGGGAAGCAGGGGAATGTCTGCCTTGTCTAAAACTATTTTAACCAGGTTTGGGGTCCTCAGAGTCTGGTAAGTTTGGTTCTCTCTCTCTTTCTTTCTCTCTCTCTTTCTTCTCTCTCCCTGCTCCCTTGTGCATTCTTTGATGAGCTCTGATCTGATCTCTGGAGGCTCTGACTTGCAATTCTGATCCCAGTGAGTGCCTCCTCTTCAGACTGCTAGTCCATGTGCAGACCCTAGGAATCTTGAAGTTCACTTCCAGTGTCCGTGGCAATAATATCTCTTCTCCAGAGGTCCTTTCTGAGTCAGTCCACTGCAAACACACATTCTTTCCGTTACCTATCTTAGTGTGGCCATGACTGCTCTCCTGCCTGCCACAGCTCCCTTCTTTGTGTCTGGATTTTGCAGGCAGGGCCAGCTAGGTGTCCACCCTGTCTCTTAACCTTAAGGATCATATAAAATCTCCCTGAAGCCAAGGAGAAAACTCTCTTCATTAGAGTTGCTGGGGAAAAACACCTCTTCCCAAAGAAATCCTCTCAAAAGTCTTCCTTTTGAATGTATAAGTCTTCTTAGAACCATAATATGTTGCTGTCCCATATTTGCTTTGAAAGTACAAAAACTGGTCTGGAGTTTCACATCTTTGTGCCTTGGTTTCTGAGAAACTTCTGGTTAATACTTTATTGCAATTGCATATTATATGTGTTCATGTGTTTATGTCTGTGTATGTATGTGTGCATAATCAGAATTACAAGTATCTAAATAAAACAAATTACCTTTCTATTTCATAGATTACTTAGGGAAAAAATTACCTATGTAAAATAAATCCTATTGATAAGAGAATGGACATTTCTTATCTAGTTACTATCTAATTTGTACATAGAGGCCCTATCCCTTCTAGTTAGTAAGCAGAATCACTGGTGAGGTCTTTCAATAAAACTGGTGTGGAGGCAGGCCAATGTTAAAACCAAAGTTTACCCCAATTGTTACAGCTGAAGCCAAATGAAGAATGAGCTCTTGTTAACCTCTGGCAATTTTATCTTGATCGTATTATAGTCTATGGTAATTCTCATTTTCACAAACAAAAACGTCAAAAACATTTGTAAAGTGAATATTCACCTTGCATTCCACCACGACCAATGTCCATAAACCTAAATGAAAATATGTTCTCTGCAAAATACACAGATTTTTTTTTTTTAGCAAACCCTGTTTTATTCCACATACAGCTTTCTGTGTCAAAGTTATATTACTTTAAGTAGCAGAAATTGTTCTATAATCAGGTAAGAATAGATCTCTTTGTAAGAAATAATGAGGGTAAGTTAAAAAAAAAAAGAACAAAGACAAGGAAAAAAGGAGAGGAGTAGATGAGCATGTCAAATAAAAACCCCGATTAGTGATGGAAGATTAAAGATACATCTAAAAAATATGGAAGTACTCACTCTCTTTGGCTGATATTGTAGAGAGCATTAATGCAAGAGACAAAGAGAGAACAACAGGTTCCTAACTTGAGTAAGTCCATGAACTGACTTCCAAAGTTCTGCTGTTCTAGGTCTCTTAGCTTTCTAGTGTCTTTGAGGAAACTGGAATCCAGAGCTTATTGTACAATGTTTATTGTTTGCTTTGTTTCATTTTGCTTTGCTTTGCTTTGTTTCTTTTGTTTCATTTATTTTGAAGTGGAGGGTTGGAGAGAGTGATTTTTAAGAACTCTGGCTGGGTGGAAATCATGCTAATATTATGAAACAGATTTGCCTCATGCAAGTAATCCATAGGTGCCAGATAAAATAGGGGTGTTCACTGAAATATCCTCTTCACCCCGATTTTTTTCCCTGCACAGTAGTCCTGGGGAGGACAAAACAAGTTCTAGGTCAGAAAATACGTCCTTGCTACTGTGCTCCTGAAAGCTTTTCCGGAACGGGTGGTCCGTGTTCTGTCTGGTTGGCAGTCAGAATTGGTCTGTGTATCCTACGTGCATTTTCCACCATGAAAAGGAATGCCTTTCAAGTCCAAAGAGCAATGTTCTGGAGATCAGAGAAACTGCTTTTTCAACACTCTGCACAAAGCTTCCCGGGGCATTTCATCAGAGCAGCCTGGCACCGCCGATTTTAGCTGACTGGATACTCCCTTGCTTGACAAAGCTTTTTAACACCTTTGGTTTTAAATCCAGATGCGTTTTTCCACAAACACCTGTACTGTAAATGAGAGCATTTTTTCCATAACTGTTTAATAGTCAATGGCTGAGAACACATGAACTAAGACAGTGTATTAAGTGGAGAGGTATATGTGACTCTTCCAGTCACCCTTTCATATGATTGATCTACTTGTGATCTCTGCCCTTTTGAGGGGCCAGCATTTGCAGGGAAACAGAGTTCTAACACCAGGAAACAATACTTTCATATTCCTCCTCAAAAATGTGACTTGGAAGCAGGTTTTTGGGTGTGACTATACGTAGTTGTGATTATTTAAGATGACTACCAAAATAGAGGCTGTGTGAAGCACTTTGTAAATGATTCTAACACCTCTTGGTAATAGTGGGAGTGATAATTGGAGAATAAAAAAGCAACCTTTGGGGACTCACAGTGAAAAAAAATAATAGTTACGAACACCACATCTGGTCCAGTAGGCTTTTCTCATTACAGTAACAAGATATTGAAGGTTTGCTTTTTCCACAGTCCTTCCAATTACTCCAGGCTTGATCGTTTTCTAAGATGTGATTCTATGACAATTTTCATGGAGATGTCCCACTTCCATCCATCTTACTGCGTCTTACCTCTGAACTCACATTTTTTACTGTATAGAGTGTTCACTTAGCAATTCGTCTTATTTTGTCTCATGAATTTATTTTGTATTTGATATCTGGTGTTGTGAGTTAATTCCTCCCCACCCCCCAAACATTTAAGTCTCTTTGAATCAGAAATGAAGTATTTTTGAGGAGAAGGGCTGTCTTAATAATTCTAAATACCCTTAGTAGTACTCGGCAGATGGAAGGAGTTTATCAAGTATTTTTTTTAAAGTCACTGATTTGGATAAAAATTAACCATTTGCTGGGCACCTGGTAGATGTATATTTAAGGAGTCGCTTTATTAGCCATTGAGGATGTGATAGTTGTTATTTCCAGAATATGAGAAATGAACTAGGTGTGGAACCAGGAATCACACACAATTTATAAAGTTATTTAATTTGGAGGATGACCATCTGAAAGAAAATGTTCAGCAAATACAGCTTGTGAATAATCATAGGGAATCAAAACTACCATTGTTTTCATAGTATAAGATATACCAGAAGTCCATTAAAGGTATAAAAATATACTCAAGAAACTTGCTCTTATAGCTCATTCTCAATTGTTACGGTTGATCTATTGCTGATATATCTATATCTATCTATCTATCTATCTATCTATCTATATATATATATATGCAAGTTACTACTCTTTGTAGTGCTTTTTCTGCACTTCTGCAGAAGTTTTGTTTACAATTTTAATAACTTCAATTTAATTTATCATTGCATTATCAAATTGCATTGAAAGCAACTTGATTTTTGCTTCTTACTAACACAAATACTCTATTTGAAAGAGGACCTAGTTGTCACCTTAGCTATCTCAGTCTGTGCTTTCTAACTAATTAAATTCTTCTTTACAGCTTATCTTTTAAGTCAGGCAAAGACCCTGTGGGCAAAGCATCCCATGATGGGAACCAAACCTACCCCCTCTATCAATAAGGACTGCTCTGATACTAGCTAGACCCTGTGTGATTGACCTCAGGACAATGGTCGGCCTGATCTTTTCTGCTCTGCTTCATGTACCCACATACCTTTGTCCCATTTTGTCCTTATATAAACCTGGAAGTATTTTCAGCACTTTGGAGATGGCCTTTGGGACACTAGCCCACTATCTTCCCAGTATAGGCCTCACTGAAATAAATCCCTTTCTTGTTTTGCCACCACTCCTCTCTGCCTTTGGATTTTGTTAGCGGTGAGTGGCCAAACCTCATTTGTTTGGGACCCCTGGAGCCAGGTGGTCGTGTACCCTTGGGCCTCAGTAACATATTTAATGTTTAATCTAATATTTTTCAGGTGCCACTAAAAGCACTTTCAAGCAATTATGGCTTATTCAGTTTCCAAATAGTATTTTTCATTCACAAAGACAAAGGTATCAAATAAATTCTTAAATAAAATATAATTGTATTATTTTGTAAGTCTATGATAAATGTTCTTAGCATTCATACCATTTATATATAGTTAACCTAATTTTTAAAAATAATCTATTTTTTCATGTTAAAGTTTACATCAAAATTAATAGGAAGATTCAGAGATTTCTTTTTTTTAATTTTAATGTTTTTGTATTATATTATGTTAGTCACCATACAGTACATCCCTGGTTTCTGATGTAAAGTTCGATGATTCATGATTCAGAGATTTCTTAACGCCTGTCCCCATACGTTCAGAGCCTCCTTATTCTCAACATCACTCATTAGAATGCTACATTTTTATTTTTATTTTTACAAAAGATGATCCTACGTTGACATATAATAACACAAGGTCCATAGTTTACCATGGGGTTCACTCTGGTGTTGTACATTCTATGTATCTGGTTATTTATGATGTCATCTATCATTTCATAATTCTCTTAACAAAATATTTGAAAATGATCTATTTCTTTTTTTTTTTTTTTAAGATTTTTTTTTATTTATTTACTTGACAGAGTTAGAGACAGCCAGTGAGAGAGGGAACACAAGCAGGGAGAGTGGGAGAGGAAGAAGCAGGCTCACAGCACAGGAGCCTGATGTGGGGCTCGATCCCATAACGCCGGGATCACGCCCTGAGCCGAAGGCAGACGCTTAACCGCGGTGCCACCCAGGCGCCCCGAAAATGATCTATTTCTGATAGAATAAGAATTTTTACAGTATGACAAACAAAATAATTTTTACTATAGTTAGTTATTTTTGCATGAATTCGGTAGTCCTCAGATATGAATGATTTGATAAAGATGAATGATATGCAATAACAGTTGCATTTTCATTTATGCTTGCGTAAGATCCACCATTCAGGAGTTCTCAGAAAGAAAAAAGAAAAAAAAAGAGAAATGGTAAAAAAAAAAAAATAGGTAATCCTTCCAGGAATTTCTTTGGCGCAGCAGTCACTTATGGGTTTTCATCTCAAAGGCACTTATCAGGAACAGGACGTCTCTCTTAAATGCAGATTTAGGTGAGTATAGCAAATAAAATAATATCTAGTCACAGCTGTCAGTTTATTATGGGAATGTTTAATTTTCTAAGGATTTTGAAATTATTGAATTATATGTTATATTGCTGTTTACTATCTAAAAATAAGTGAACATAATTAAAAATAAGAGAAATGTGAATCAATAAAAAGTTGCCAGAAAGAAATTACAGGTTTAACCCTAGGGGAGAGAGTTCCAATACTGGGAACACATGGATATCTAATGGTCATGGAAGTAATCCTCACACAAATGATTTTTCAAATCAAACAATTTTTTGTGCTCCCCCCCTTTTTTTTTAGTTAATCGATGATATTCTATGAATCAGCTTTCCATCCTAAAGTACCTCCCTTTTGCTTTCCAGACTCATGAGTATAACACCAGTGAACTCACCCTTTTCTTCTCGTAAGCTTAATTAAGCCTTAAAGAAAACCAAGTAGATGACCCGAAAGGAAGCTGATGAAAGGAGCACCTATGGAGAAAAGTAGCAGTGAAAATATTCTCATTAGTAATTGAACAATGTAAAATTACTAGGCTAAAATCTATGCTATTTGCTTACCAAATGGTTTTCTTTTCTTCCCGGGCACGCAGCCAAATTACACTTCTAGTCTTGTGGTGAAGTGTGACCATGTGACTGAGCGCTGGCCAATGAATGTGGGCAATCGCCATGTTTGCCACTCTCTCTGTGTTCTCCTTCCCATTCTCCATTTGCCTTGCGGATGGCCAGATGCTAATGTTCTAGTTGAGGACCCCTGAGCTCTCCAGGATTCCAGGGTTGGGATGGCAGAGCCGTAGAGTGAAGTAGCCTGAAATCCTGAGTCATTTCATGGTGAAAGCTGTCCCCAAACACTACGCAAACTAAATAGTCTGCACTGGATATTTGTGAATAAAAAATAGTAAACTATTAACCATGTTAAGCCACTGCATTAGTGGGTTTGTTACAGGGGTAAGTCAGTACAAAAGTAGTAATTCATGTGTGATATCTTGAAATATTCACAAGAATGGGTCAACTTTAGGAAAGCTAGAGGTATGTATCTTTAATCGCATGAATGAAACAGGGAGAAATGTACATGTATTTTTATTTAATACAAACCTACTATTCTTACGTACCTTCTGAAATTGTTCAACTTTGAAAAGGCTTAGCTTATAAAATGAGACCGGTTTTGGTTTGACACTGAAGTTAAATTGTAACTATGTCTACACACTGCTAAAACAGAGTGGCAATAAGGTACAAAATAAGAGTCCTACTTTGATTATCTAATGAGTTATTTTCAAGGAAGCAGTCTGGTGTAGGTTTATACCCTGTTACCAAATAATACAAAGAGGCTGCTTCCCTTCTTTATAATTCTTTATAATTCTATGTCTGCCACAATTTTAGACTATCCTGGCAGTGGCATGGTGACCACTGAATTTATTAATGAAAACATCCTAATAAAGCTCTCAAACATTCTAGCATCTGCCAACCCATATTTGTAACAATTGTGACAGAATCCTGTAGTAATAAGCTGCCCACATCATTTCATGTCTTGCAACGAGTAAGATTTGATGTATTTTTCATTTTTAACCACTTAATTCCTAAACTATTTTGTGGTGGCAAATACGTCTAGGAAAACCCTCTTGTATTGGATACTAGCGATTAGCTCACATGGTTGGGGCTGTATCTATGTGGGGGGTATGGTTCATCTCAAGAAGTGTAGAGTAAGGTTGTTTAAACGTGGGCTTGGGTTTCCAAATAGCAAAACCAGGACTCCTTGGGGAGGGGATTTTGTGACATATGCTCCCTGAATCCATCAGGGCAACCTTGACTGAGGGGAGATTTCTGGTTGAAATGAATAGCTCCTATGTGGATAATGAATGCAGCTGCTGTGGTCTTTTTGTCTTGGTAGTTGGGCTTCTCATTCAGTGACTAGGAGTGTAAAACCTGTTGGTCTGGCCACTGGTAACCTTCAGAGCAGATATATCATGTTACTGCCTGCCTGGGGACTTCTACAGAGGTCTTGAAGCCAAAGTTATTATAATCCAATTAGAAGTTAGGGGTTTTATCTCCTTTTCCTTCTGTCTCTTGTTTAAATCACTAAACCAATTCCTCTAAAATAGTTTTTGTATATAATATGAAATAATTTCCCCTTCATAATTTAAGAAGATACTTCTCATTTACAATAATTATACATTACCCTATATTGTTACCTTAGCACATCTTTTCTTGTTGGTTAGATTATAATTCTTTTAGACAAGGAACTATTGTGTGCACATATATATTATGCTCTAGGGCCTTGTAAAAATTTGATGAAAAATTAATAATTGGTATAGATTCTGATATTGTACTCCACGTAGCAGAAATAATTAAGAAGTTTCCAATTTAAAATAATTTATTTCATCTATTGTATATGAATTTAATACACAGTTTTGAAAGGAGACTAAATATGTTTGGTCAGAGCTTAAAAAGAATGGTCCTAGATGTTTGGTAGTTTGATAATTAAGTATTCTGTAGTCTGATTTTCTTTAATTTCTTTTTTAAAATTCGTTATAGTGAATTTATATTTGAAAAAAATTATTGCTTGCTGTTAGTTGGTTGAAGGTGTCAGCAAAATCTAAGGATCATATGTAGGAATGAGGGCATGATGTTGAGAAGGACACGTGTGTGTTTTGGAAACCTATTTATAATGTAGGATATATGCTTTATACAGTGTAGCTTTCTTTTTAGGTATGGACAATATTGTTTAGAAGTGTGCCTGTTGGGGCGCCTGGGTGGCACAGAGGTTAAGCGTCTGCCTTTGGCTCAGGGCGTGATCCCGGTGTTGTGGGATCGAGCCCCACATCAGGCTCCTCTGCTATGAGCCTGCTTCTTCCTCTCCCACTCCCCCTGCTTGTGTTCCCTCTCTCGCTGGCAGTCTCTATCTCTGTCGAATAAATAAATAAAATCTTAAAAAAAAAAAAAAGAAGTGTGCCTGTTAATGTTTAAAAGCATTCAGTCTGAGTAAGACTTACCTTATGTCATATAATAGTTTTGTTTTTCTGAATGAAATCAGCAAAACTTCTGCAACCATCCATTGACTACTCCTGAATGAAATGTCCTGTCCTTGCCCACTTATTTTCCTGTGGTTATACATCTCTTTGCTGTCATTATTCCCTATTGAAAAATTGTTTCCTAAAATTAAGATTTTTAAAATTAACTAGAATATTAGTTGTTGCAAGGATTCTAGAAATTATTAATGAAGAAATAGGAGAGAGTTTCCTCTATCAAAAAAAATGCTTAAAGTCCACTTGAAATCTCAAGTAGCTCAAGGACTCCCACTTGACTCAACCATTTAAAACACACTCTTCTTTGAGTAAATCATAACTGTACACCATATGTCTTTGCCATTCCCCTCAGTAGGATGACAGTTCCCAGGTCTGCCAAATTCTCTGCATGTAGAGGTAACAGAAGCATGATCCATCAACTTTTAAAGAATAAACATGTGTCTGAGGGTTTGAGTAAAGAGCATTCTTAAAAATCTTAATTAAATAGAAGAAATAATTTTCTACTTATTTTGAAACATCCTGATTCAACTTCAAGATGGACTTTTCCTTAATTGCTTTAGAGTGTGCATGCATGTGTGAATAAATGCATATTTTAAGGTACTCTAAAAACTAGGACTTCTTTCCAGAGCAGGATATAGAATGATTTAAGAAAGAACAAGTGATTATACACTTACTGTGGTGATCATTTCTCAATATATACAAATATTGAATCATCATTTACACATGAAACTAATATAATGTTATTCATCAATTATACCTCATATTTTTTTAAAGAAGCAATAGGTAGTCTTTCCTACCTTCAGAAGTTTCTTACCAAAGTAATTTATTGAGATGGATTTTTAACTCATTAATATTCAAGTTTTTGTGACTTTTTCTTTGACAAAGACATAGCAGATAGTGAAAAGCTGTTTTTTCCTGCTATAAAAAATAGCAAAAGATTAATTATCAACATCACATTTTGAAATACATTGGAGAGATGTAAAAACAAAGAGGACTAAGTAGATACACATTTTAAAAAAGGAAGAGTCCTTGCTATGTGAGTAGAGATTGACTACCTTTTTTCTTCTGGAGACATTTTTTTTTTTAAAGTTTATTTATTTATTCGACAGAGATAGAGACAGCCAGCGAGAGAGGGAACACAAGCAGGTTTTTCTCGTGAGACAGTTGCTGAGTTTGAGACAGAGTGAGAGAGAGTCTGAGGCAGAAGGTCTCAAGAGTGAAACCTCCCGAGATCTGTTAGTGCTTGAGGCAAAACCATTCTATAGAAGGTGTTAATAACAAGTAAGCTTCTCCTAAGACAGTTGCCATATTTTAAATCCATGTAGGCAGAATACTAAACAACTAAACTCGGAATCNGCAGATATATCATGTTACTGCCTGCCTGGGGACTTCTACAGAGGTCTTGAAGCCAAAGTTATTATAATCCAATTAGAAGTTAGGGGTTTTATCTCCTTTTCCTTCTGTCTCTTGTTTAAATCACTAAACCAATTCCTCTAAAATAGTTTTTGTATATAATATGAAATAATTTCCCCTTCATAATTTAAGAAGATACTTCTCATTTACAATAATTATACATTACCCTATATTGTTACCTTAGCACATCTTTTCTTGTTGGTTAGATTATAATTCTTTTAGACAAGGAACTATTGTGTGCACATATATATTATGCTCTAGGGCCTTGTAAAAATTTGATGAAAAATTAATAATTGGTATAGATTCTGATATTGTACTCCACGTAGCAGAAATAATTAAGAAGTTTCCAATTTAAAATAATTTATTTCATCTATTGTATATGAATTTAATACACAGTTTTGAAAGGAGACTAAATATGTTTGGTCAGAGCTTAAAAAGAATGGTCCTAGATGTTTGGTAGTTTGATAATTAAGTATTCTGTAGTCTGATTTTCTTTAATTTCTTTTTTAAAATTCGTTATAGTGAATTTATATTTGAAAAAAATTATTGCTTGCTGTTAGTTGGTTGAAGGTGTCAGCAAAATCTAAGGATCATATGTAGGAATGAGGGCATGATGTTGAGAAGGACACGTGTGTGTTTTGGAAACCTATTTATAATGTAGGATATATGCTTTATACAGTGTAGCTTTCTTTTTAGGTATGGACAATATTGTTTAGAAGTGTGCCTGTTGGGGCGCCTGGGTGGCACAGAGGTTAAGCGTCTGCCTTTGGCTCAGGGCGTGATCCCGGTGTTGTGGGATCGAGCCCCACATCAGGCTCCTCTGCTATGAGCCTGCTTCTTCCTCTCCCACTCCCCCTGCTTGTGTTCCCTCTCTCGCTGGCAGTCTCTATCTCTGTCGAATAAATAAATAAAA